>NW_028322236.1:6547500-6865000 GCF_059928025.1 Delphinapterus leucas | reverse complement strand
CCGTCCCCGTCCCCTAACCCTAACCCTAAACCTAACCCTAACCCTAACCCTTACCCGAAGCCTTACACTCACCCGTCCCTTAATCCTAACCCGTACGCTAACACTAATCCGTACCCTAACACTTACGCTCACTCTAAACCGTTGTCGTACCCTAACCTGTACCCTAAACCGTCCCCGTCCCCTAACCCTAACCCTAACCCTAAACCTAACCCTAACCCTTACCCGAAGCCTTACCCTCACCCGTCCTCTAATCCTAACCCGTACGCTAACACTAACCCGTACCCTAACACGTACCCTCACCCTAAACCGTTGTCGTACCCTAACCTGTACCCTAAACCGTCCCTGTGCCCGTCCCCTAACCCTAAACCTAACCCTAACCCTAACCCTTTCCCGAAGCCTTACCCTCACCCGTCCCCTAATCCTAACCCGTACGCTAACACTAACCCGTAACCTAACACGTACGCTCACCCTAAACCGTTGTCGTACCCTAACCTGTACCCTAAACCGTCCCCGTCCCCTAACCCTAACCCTAACCATAACCCTAACCCTAAACCTTACCCGAAGCCTTACCCAACCCGTCCCCTAATCCTAACCCGTACGCTAACAATAACCCGTACCCTAACACGTACGCTCACCCTAAACCGTTGTCGTACCCTAACATGTACCCTAAACCGTCCCCGTCCCCTAACCCTAACCCTAATACGAACCTTAACCCTAACCCTTACCCGAAGCCTTACCCTCACCCGTCCCTTAATCCTAACCCGTACGCGAACACTAACCCGTACCCTAACACGTAAGCTCACCCTAAACCGTTGTCGTACCCTACCCTGTACCCTAAAACGTCCCCGTCACCTAACCCTAACCCTAACCCTAACCGTAAACCTAACCCTTACCAGAAGCCTTACCCTCACACGTCCCCTAAACCTAACCCGTACGCTAACACTAAACCGTACCCTAACACGTACGCTCACCCTAAACCATTGTCGTACCCTAACCTGTACCCTAAACCGTCCCCGTCCCCTAACCCTAACTCTAACCCTAACCCTAACCCTTACCCGAAGCCTTACCCTCACCCGTCCCCTAATCCTAACCCGTACGCTAACACTAAAACGTACCCTAACACGTACGCTCACCCTAAACCGTTGTCGTACTCTAACGTGTACCCTAAACCGTCCCCGTCCCCTAACCCTATCGCTAACCCTAACCCTTACCCGAAGTCTTACCCTCACCCGTCCCCTAATCCTAACCCGTACGCTAACACTAACCCGTACCCTAACACGTACGCTCACCCTAAACCGTTGTCGTACCCTAACCTGTACCCTAAACCGTCCCCGTCCCCGTCCCTTAACCCTAACCCTAACCCTAACCCTAACCCTTACCCGAAGCCTTACCCTCACCCGTCCCCTAATCCTAACCCGTACGCTAACACTAACCCGTACCCTAACACGTACGCTCACCCTAAACCTTTCTCGTACCCTAACCTGTACCCTAAAGCGTCCCCGTACCCTAACCCTAACCCTAACCCTAACCCTAACCCTAAATCTTACCCGAAGCCTTACCCTCACCCGTCCCCTAATCCTATCCCGTACGCTAACACTAACCCGTACCCTAACACGTACTCTCACCCTAAACCGTTGTCGTACCCTAACCTGTACCCTAAACCGTCCCCGTCCCCGTCCCCGTCCCCTAACCCTAACCCTAACCCTAACCCTAACCCTTACCTGAAGCCTTACCCTCACCCGTCCCCTATTCCTAACCCGTACGCAAACACTAACCCACACCATAACACTTAGCCTCACCCTAAACCGTTGTCGTACCCTAACCTTTACCCTAAACCGTCCCCGTCCCCTAACCCTAACCCTAACCCTAACCCTAACCCTTACCCGAAGCCTTACCCTCAAACGTCCCCTAATCCTAACCCGTACGCTAACACTAACCCGTACCCTAACATGTACGCTCACCCTAAACAATGGTCGTACCCTAACCTGTACCCTAAATCATAACTGTCCCCGGCCCCTAACCCTAACCCTAACCCTAAACCTTACGCGAAGTCTTACCCTCACCCGTCCCCTAATACTAACCCGTACGCTAACACTAACCCGTACCCTAACACGTACGCTCACCCTAAACCGTTGTCGTACCCTAACCTGTACCCTAAACCGTCCCCGTCCCCGTCCCCTAACCCTAAACCTAACTCTAACCCAAACCCTAACCCTTACCCGAAGGCTTAACCTCACCCGTCCCCTAATCCTAACCCGTACGCTAACACTAACCCATACCCTAACACGTACGCTCACTCTAAACCGTTGTCGTACCCTAACCTGTACCCTAAGCTGTCCCCATCCCCTAACCCTAACCCTAACCCTAACCCTAACCCTAACCCTTACCCGAAGCCTTACCCTCACACGTCCCCTAATCCTAACCCGTACGCTAACACTAACCCGTACCCTAACACGTACCCTCACCCTAAACCGTTGTCGTACCCTAACCTGTACCCTAAACCGTCCCCATGCCCGTCCCCTAACCCTAAACCTAACCCTAACCCTAACCCTTTCCCGAAGCCTTACCCTCACCCGTCCCCTAATCCTAACCCGTACGCTAACACTAACCCGTACCCTAACACGTACGCTCACCATAAACCGTTGTCGTACCCTAACCTGTACCCTAAACCGTCCCCGTCCACTAACCCTAACCCTAACCCTAATCCTAACCGTAACCCTTACCCGAAGCCTTACACTCACCTGTCCCCTAATCCTCAACCGTACGCTAACACTAACCCGTACCCTAACACGTACGCTCACCCTAAACCGTCGTCGTACCCTAACCTGTACCCTAAACCGTCCCCGTCCCCGTCCCCTAACCCTAACCCTAACCCTAACCCTAACCCTTACCCGAAGCCTTACACTCACCCGTCCCCTAATCCTAACCCGTACACTAACACTAACCCGTACCCTAACACGTAGGCTCACCCTAAACCGTTGACGTACAGTAACCTGTACCCTAAAACGTCCCTGTCCCCTAACCCTAACCCTAACCCTAACCCTAACCCTTACCCGAAGCCTTACCCTCACCCGTCCCCTAATCCTAACCCGTACGCTAACACTAATCCGTACCCTAACACGTACGCTCACCCTAAACCGTTGTCGTACACTAACCTGTACCCTAAACCGTCCCCGTCCCCTAACACTAACCCTAACCCTAACCCAAACCTTTACCCGAAGCCTTACCCTCACCCATCCCCTAATCCTAACCCGTACGCTAACACTAACCAGTACCCTAACACGTACGCTCACCCTAAACCATTGTCGTACCCTTACCTGTACCCTAAACCGTCCCCGTCCCCGTCCCCGTCCCCTAACCCTAACCCTAAACCTAACCCTTACCCAAAGCCTTACCCTCACCCGTCCTCTAATCCTAACCCGTACGCTAACACTAACACATAGCCTAACATGTACGCTCACCCTAAACCGTTGTCGTACCCTAACCTGTACCCTAAACCGTCCCTGTCCCCGTCCCCTAACCCTAACCCTAACCCTAACCATAACCCTTACCGGAAGCCTTACCCTCACCCGTCCCCTAATCCTAACCCGTACGCTAACACTAACCCGTACCCTAACACGTACGCTCACCGTAAAACGTTGCGTACACTAACCTGTACCCTAAACCGTCCCCGTCCCCTAACCCTAAACCTAACCCTAACCCTTACCCGAAGCCTTACCCTCACCCGTCCCCTAATCCTAACCCGTACGCTAACTGTAACCCATACCCTAACACGTACGCTCACCCTAAACCGTTGTCGTACCCTAACTTGTACCCTAAACCGTCCCCGTCCCCTAACTCTAACCCTAACCCTAACCCTTACCCGAAGCCTTACCCTCACCCGTCACCTAATCCTAAACCGTACGCTAACACTAACCCGTACCCTAACACGTACGCTCACCCTAAACCGTTGTCGTACCCTAACCTGTACCCTAAACCGTCCCCGTCCCCAAACCCTAACCCTCACCTTAACCCTAACCCTTACCCGAAGCCTTACCCTCACCCGTCCCCTAATCCTAACCCGTACGCTAACACTAACACGTACCCTAACACGTATGCTCAACCTAAACCATTGTCGTACCCTAACCTGTACCCTAAACCGTCCCCGTCCCCTAACCCTAACCCTAACCCTAACCCTAACCCTTTCCCGAAGCCTTAACATCACCCGTCCCCTAATCCTAACCCGTACGCTAACACTAACCCGTACCCTAACACGTACGCTCATCCTAAACCGTTGTCGTACCCTAACCTGTACCCTAAACCGTCCCCGTCCCCTATCCATAACCTTAAACCTAACTCTAACCCAAACCCTAACCCTTACCCGAAGCCTTAACATCACCCGTCCCCTAATGCGAACCCGTACGCTAACACTAACCCATACCCTAACACGTACGCTCCCCCTAAACGGTTGTCGTACCCTAACCTGTACCCTAAAGCGTCCACGTCCCCTAACCTTAACCCTAACCCTAACCCTAACACTTACCCGAAGCCTTACCCTCACCCGTCCCCTAATCCTAACCCGTACGTTAACACTAACCCGTACCCTAACACGTACGCTCAACCTAAACCGTTGACGTACCCTAAACTGTACCCTAAACCGTCCCCGTCCCCGTCCCCTAACCCTAACCCTAACCCTAACCCTAACCCTAACGCTTACCCGAAGCATTACCCTCACCCGTCCCCTAATCCTAACCCGAACGCTAACACTAACCCGTACCCTAACACGTACGCTCACCCTAAACCGTTGTCGTACACTAACCTGTACCCTAAATCGTCGCCGTCCCCGTCCCCGTCCCCTAACCCTAACCCTACCCCTAACCCTTACCCGAAGCCTTACCCTCACCCGTCCCCTAATCCTAACCCGTACGCTAACACTAACCCGTACCCTAACACGTACGCTCACCCTAAACCGTTGTCGTACCCTAACCTGTACCCTAAAGCGTCCCCGTCCCCTAACGCTAACCCTAACCCTAACCCTAACCCTAACCCTTACCCGAAGACTTACCCTCACCCGTCCCCTAATCCTAACACTTACGCTAACACTAACCCGTACCCTAACACGTAAGCTCACCCTAAACCGTTGTCGTACCCTAACCTGTACCCTAAACCGTCCCCGTCCCGATCCCCTAACCCTAACCCTAACCCTAACCCTTACCCGAAGCCTTACCCTCACCCGTCCCCTAATCCTAACCCGTACGCCAACACTAACCCATACCCTAACACGTACGCTCACCCTAAAACGTTGTCGTACACTAACCTGTAACCTAAACCGTCCCCGTCCCCGTCCCCTAACCCTAACACTAACCCTAACACTAACCCTTACCCGAAGCCTTACCCTCACCCGTCCCCTAATCCTAATCCGTACGTTAACACTAACCCGTACCCTAACACGTACGCTCACCCTAAACCGTTGTCATACCGTAATCTGTACCCTAAACCGTCCCCGTCCCCTAACCCTAACCCTAACCCTAACCCTAACCCTTACCCGAAGCCTTACCCTCACCCGTCCCCTAATCCTAACCTGTACGCTAACACTAACCCGTACCCTAACACGTACGCTCACCCTAAACCGTTGTCGTACCCTAACCTGTACCCTAAACCGTCCCCGTCCCCTAACCCTAACCCTAACCCTAACCCTAACCCTTACCCGAAGCCTTACTCTCACCCGTTCCCTTATCCTAAACCGTGTGCTAACACTAACCCGTACCCTAACTCGTACGCTCACCCTAAACCGTTGTCGTACCCTAACCTGTACCCTAAACCGTCCCCGTCCCCTAACCCTAACCCAAACCCTTACCCGAAGCCTTACCCTCACCCGTCCACTAATCCTCACCCGTACGCTAACACTAACCCGTACCCTAACACGTACGCTCACCCTAAAACATTGTCGTACCCTAACCTGTACCCTAAACCGTCCCCGTCCCCTAACCCTAACCCTAACCCTAACCCTAACCCTAACCCTTACCCGAAGCCTTACGCTCACCCGTCCCCTAATCCTAACCCGTACGCTAACACTAACCCGTACCCTAACACGTACGCTCACCCTAAACCGTTGTTGTACCCTAACCTGTTCCCTAAACAGTCCCCGTCCCCTAACCCTAAACCTAACCCTAGTCCTAACCCTAACCCTTACCCGAAGCCTTACCCTCACCCGTCCCCTAATCCTCACCCGTACGCTAACACTAACCCGTACCCTAACACGTACGCTCACCCTAAACCGTTGTCGTACCCTAACCTATACCCTAAACCGTCCCCGTCCCCGTCCCCTAACCCTAACCCTAACACTAACCCTTACCCGAAGCCTTACCCTCACCCGTCCCATAATCCTAACCCGTACGCTAACACTAACCCGTACCCTAACACGTACGCTCCCCCTAAACGGTTGTCGTACCCTAACCTGTACCCTAAACCGTCCACGTCCCCTAACCTTAACCCTAACCCTAACCCTAACACTTACCCGAAGCCTTACCCTCACCCGTCCCCTAATCCTAACCCGTACGTTAACACTAACCCGTACCCTAACACGTACGCTCACCCTAAACCGTTGTCGTACCCTAACTTGTACCCTAAACCGTCCCCGTGCCGGTCCCCTAACCGTAACTCTAACCCTAACCCTAACCCTTTCCCGAAGCCTTACCCTCACCCGTCCCCTAATCCTAACCCGTACGCTAACACTAACCCATACCCTAACACGTACGCTCACCCTAAACCGTTGTCGTACCCTAACTTGTACCCTAAACCGTCCCCGTCCCCTAACCCTAACCCTAACCCTAACCCTAACCCTTACCCGAAGCCTTACCCTGACCCGTCCCCTAATCCTAACCCGTACACTAACACTAACCCGTACCTTAACACGTACGCTCACCCTAAACCGTTGTCGTACCCTAACTTGTACCCTAAACCGTCCCCGTCCCCTAACCCTAACCCTAACCCTAACCCTAACCTTTACCCGAAGCCTTACCCTCAGCCGTCCTCTAATCCTAACCCGTACGCTAACACTAACCTGTACCCTAACACGTACGCTCACCCTAAATATTTGTCGTACCCTAACCTGTACCCTAAACCATCCCCATCCCCGTCCCCGTCCCCGTACCCTAACCCTAATCCTAACCCTTACCCGAAGCCTTAACATCATCTGTCCCCTAATCCTAACCCATAAGCTAACACTAACCCATACCCTAACATGTACGCTCACCCTAAACCGTTGTCGTACCCTAACCTGTACCCTAAACCGTCCCTGTCCCCGTCCCCTAACCCTAACCCTAGCCCTAACCCTAACCCTAACCCTTACCCGAAGCCTTACCCTCACCCGTCCGCTAAACCTAACCCGTAAGCTAACACTAACCCGTACCCTAACACGTACGCTCACCCTAAACCATTGTCGCAGCCGAACCTGTACCCTAAACCGTCCCCGTCCCCTAACCCTAACCCTAACCGTAACCCTATCCCTTACCCGAAGCCTTACCCTCACCCGTCCCTTAATCCTAACCCGTACGCTAACACTAACCCGTACCTTAACACGTACGCTCACCCTAAACCTTTGTCGTACACTAACCTTTACCCTAAACCGTCCGGGTCCCCTAACCCTAACCCTAACCCTAACCCTAACCCTAACCCTTACCCGAAGCCTTACACTCACCCGTCACCTAATCCTCACCCGTACGCTAACACTAACCCGTACCCTAACACGTACGCTCACCCTAAACCGTTGTCGTACCCTAACCTTTACCCTAAACCGTCCCCTAACCCTAACCCTAAACCTAACCCTAACCCTAACCCTAACCCTTACCCTTACCCGAAGCCTTACCCTCACCCGTCCCCTAATCCTAACCCGTACGCTAACACTAACCCGTACCCTAACACGTACGCTCACCCTAAACCGTTGTCGTACCCTAACCTGTACCCTAAACCGTCCCCGTCCCCTAACCCTAACCCTAACCCTAACCCTAACCCTTACGCGAAGCCTTACCCACACCCGTCCCCTAATCCTAACCCGTACGCTAACACTAACCCGTACCCTAACACGTACGCTCACCCTAAACCTTTGTCGTACCCTAACCTGTACCCTAAACCGTCCCCGTCCCCTAACCCTAACCCTAACCCTTACCCGAAGCCTTACCCTCACCCGTTCCCTAATCCTAACCCGTACGCTAACACTAACCAGTACCCTAACACGTACGCTCACCCTAAACCGTTGTCGTACCCTAACTTGTACCCTAAACCGTCCCCGTCCCCAAACCCTAATCCTAACCCTAACCCTTACCCGAAGCCTTACCCTCACCCGTCCCCTAATCCTAACCCGTACGCTAACACTAACCCGTACCCTAAAACGTACGCTCACCCTAAACCGTTGTCGTACCCTAACCTGTACCCTAAACCGTCCCCGTCCCCTAACCCTAACCCTAACCTTAACCCTAACGCTTACCCGAAGCCTTACCCTCACCCGTCCTCTAATCCTAACCCGTATGCTAACACTAACCCGTACCCTAACACGTACGCTCACCCTAAACTGTTGTCGTACCCTAACCTCTACCCTAAACCGTCCCTGTCCCCGTCCCGTAACCCTAAACCTAACACTAACACTATCCCTAACACTTACCCGAAGCCTTACCCTCACCCGTCCCCTAATCCTAACCCGTACGCTAACACTATCCCGTATCCTAACACGTACGCTCACCCTAAACCGTTGTCGTACCCTAACCTGTACCCTAAAGCGTCCCCGTCCCCTAACGCTAACCCTAACCCTAACCCTAACCCTAACCCTTACCCGAAGACTTACCCTCACCCTTCCCCTAATCCTAACCCTTACGCTAACACTAACCCGTACCCTAACACGTAAGCTCACCCTAAACCGTTTTCGTACCCTAACCTGTACCCTAAACCGTCCCCGTCCCGATCCCCTAACCTTAACCCTAACCCTAACCCTTACCCGAAGCCTTACCCTCACCCGTCCCCTAATCCTAACCCGTACGCCAACACTAACCCGTTCCCTAACACGTACGCTCACCCTAAACCGTTGTCGTACACTAACCTGTACCCTAAACCGTCCCCATCCCCTAACCGTAACCCTAACACTAACCCTAACCCTTACCCGAAGCCTAACCCTCACCCGTCCCCCAAACCTAAACCGTACGCTAACACTAACCCGTACCCTAACACGTACGCTCACCCTAAACCGTTGTCGTACCCTAACCTGTACCCTAAACCGTCCCCGTCCCCGTCCCCTAACCCTAACCCTAACCCTAACACTAACCCTTACCCGAAGCCTTACCCTCACCCGTCCCCTAATCCTAATCCGTACGCTAACACTAACCCGTACCCTAACACGTACGCTCACCCTAAACCGTTGTCATACCCTAATCTGTACCCTAAACCGTCCCCGTCCCCTAACCCTAACCCTAACCCTAACCCTAACCCTTACCCGAAGCCTTACCCTCACCCGTCACCTAATCCTAACCTGTACGCTAACACTAACCCGTACCCTAACACGTACGCTCACCCTAAATCGTTGTCGTACCCTAACCTGTACCCTAAACCGTCCCCGTACCCTAACCCTAACCCTAACCCTAACCCTAACCCTAACACTTACCCGAAGCCTTACCCTCACCCGTCCCCTAATCCTAAGCCGTACGCTAACACTAACACGTACCCTAACACGTACGCTCACCCTAAACCGTTGTCATATCCTAACCTGTACCCTAAACCATCCCCGTCCTCTAACCCTAACCCTAACCCTAACCCTAACCCTTACCCGAAACCTTACCCTCACCCGTCCCCTTATCCTAACCCGTGCGCTAACACTAACCCGTACCCTAACTCGTACGCTCACCCTAAACCGTTGTCGTACCCTAACCTGTACCCTAAACTGTCCCCGTCCCCTAACCCTAACCCTAACCCTTACCCGAAGCCTTACCCTAACCCGTCCCCTAATCCTAACCCGTACGTTAACACTAACCCGTACCCTAACACGTACCCTCACCCTAAAACGTTGTCGTACACTAACTTGTACCCTAAACCGTCCCCGTGCCCGTCCCCTAACCCTAACTCTAACCCTAACCCTAACCCTTTCCCGAAGCCTTACCCTCACCCGTCCCCTAATCCTAACCCGTACGCTAACACTAACCCATACCCTAACACGTACGCTCACCCTAAACCGTTGTCGTACACTAACTTGAACCCTAAACCGTCCCCGTCCCCTAACCCTAACCCTAACCCTAACCCTAACCCTAACCCTTACCCGAAGCCTTACCCTCACCCGTCCCCTAATCCTAACCCGTACAATAACACTAACCCATACCCTAACACGTACGCTCACCCTAAACCGTTGACGTACCCTAAACTGTACCCTATACCGTCCCCGTCCCCTAACCCTAACCCTAACCCTAACCCTAACCCTAACCCTTACCCGAAGCCTTGCACTCACCCGTCCCCTAATCCTAACCCGTACGCTAACACTAACCCGTACCCTAACACGTACGCTCACCCTAAACCGTTGTCGTACCCTAACCTGTACCCTAAACCGTCCCCGTCCCCGTCCCCTAACCCTAACCCTAACCCTAACCCTAACCTTTACCCGAAGCCTTACCCTCAGCCGTCCTCTAATCCTAACCCGTACGCTAACACTAACCCGTACCCTAACACGTACGCTCACCCTAAACCGTTGTCGTACCCTAACCTGTACCCTAAACCGTCCCCTAACCCTAATCCTAAACCTAACCCTAAACCTAACCCTAACCCTTACCCGAAGCCTTACCCTCACCCGTCCCCTAATCCTAACTCGTACGCTAACACTAACCCGTACCCTAACACGTACGCTCACCCTAAACCGTTGTCGTACCCTAACCTGTACCCTAAACCGTCCCCGTCCCCTAACCCTAACCCTAACCCTAATCCTTACGCGAAGCCTTACCCTCACCCGTCCCCTAATCCTAACCTGTACGCTAACACTAACCCGTACCCTAACACGTACGCTCACCCTAAACCTTTGTCGTACCCTAACCTGTACCCTAAACCGTCCCCGTCCCCTAACCCTAACCCTAACCCTTACCCGAAGCCTTACCCTCACGCGTCCCCTAATCCTAACCTGTACGCTAACACTAACCCGTACCCTAACACGTACGCTCACCCTAAATCGTTGTCGTACCCTAACCTGTACCCTAAACCGTCCCCGTACCCTAACCCTAACCCTAACACTTACCCGAAGCCTTACCCTCACCCGTCCCCTAATCCTAAGCCGTACGCTAACACTAACACGTACCCTAACACGTACGCTCACCCTAAACCGTTGTCGTATCCTAACCTGTACCCTAAACCATCCCCGTCCCCTAACCCTAACCCTAACCCTAACCCTAACCCTTACCCGAAACCTTACCCTCACCCGTCCCCTTATCCTAACCCGTGCGCTAACACTAACCCGTACCCTAACTCGTACGCTCACCCTAAACCGTTGTCGTACCCTAACCTGTACCCTAAACCGTCCCCGTCCCCTAACACTAACCCTAACCCTTACCCGAAGCCTTACCCTAACCCGTCCCCTAATCCTAACCCGTACGTTAACACTAACCCGTACCCTAACACGTACCCTCCCCCTAAAACGTTGTCGTACCCTAACCTGTACCCTAAACCGTCCCCGTCCCCTAACCCTAACCCTAACCCTTACCCGAAGCCTTACCCTCACCCGTCCCCTAATCCTAACCCGTACGCTAACACTAACCCGTACCCTAAAACGTACGCTCACCCTAAACCGTTGTCGTTCCCTAACCTGTACCCTAAACCGTCCCTGTCCCCTAACCCTAACCCTAACCCTAACCCTTAACTGAAGCCTTACCCTCACCCGTCCCCTAATCCTAAACCGTACGCTAACACTATCCCGTACCCAAACACGTACGCTCACCCTAAACTGCTGTTGTACCCTAACCTGTACCCTAAACCGTCCCTGTCCCCATCCCGTAACTCTAACCCTAACCCTAACCCTAACCCTAACCCTTACCCGAAGCCTTACTCTCACCCGTCCCCTAATCCTAACCCGTACGCTAACACTCACCCGTACCCTAACACGTACGCTCACCCTAAACCGTTGTCATACCCTAACCTGTACCCTAAACCGTCCCTGTCCCCTAACCCTAACCCTAACCCTAACCCTATCCCTTACCCGAAGCCTTACCCTCACCCGTCCCCTAATCCTAACCCGTACGCTAACACTCACCCGTACCCTAACACGTACGCTCACCCTAAACCGTTGTCGTACCCTAACCTGTACCCTAAACCGTCCCCGTCCCCTAACCCTAACCCTTACCCGAAGCCTTACCCTAACCCGTCCCCTAATCCTCACCCGTACGCTAACACTAACCCGTAACCTAACACGTACGCTCACCCTAAAACGTTGTCGTACACTAACCTGTACCCTAAACCGTCCCCGTCCCCTAACCCTAACCCTAACCCTAACCCTAACCCTAACCCT
The DNA here is from genome assembly GCF_059928025.1 of Delphinapterus leucas. NCBI lineage: Eukaryota > Metazoa > Chordata > Mammalia > Artiodactyla > Monodontidae > Delphinapterus > Delphinapterus leucas. Next base: position 6,852,501 of record NW_028322236.1, on the reverse strand, counting down.
TACCCGAAGCCTTACCCTCACCCGTCCCCTAATCCTAACCCGTACGCTAACACTAACCCGTACCCTAACACGTACGCTCACCCCAAACCTTTGTCGTACCCTAACCTGTACCCTAAACCGTCCCCGTCCCCTAAACCTAAACCTAACCCTAACCCTAACCCTAAACCTCACCCGAAGCCTTACCCTCACCCGTCCCCTAATCCTCACCTGTACGCTAACACTAACCCGTACCCTAACACGTACGCTCACCCTAAACCGTTGTCGTACCCTAACCTGTACCCTAAACCATCCCCGTCCCCTAACCCTAACCCTAACCCTTACCCGAAGCCCTACCCTCACCCGTTCCCTAATCCTAACCCGTACGCTAACACTAACCAGTACCCTAACACGTACGCTCACCCTAAACCCTTGTCGTACCCTAACTTGTACCCTAAACCGTCCCCGTCCCCTAACCCTAACACTAACCCTAACCCTTACCCGAAGCCTTACCCTCACCCGTCCCCTAATCCTAACCCGTACGCTAACACTAACCCGTACCCTAACACGTACGCTCACCCTAAACCGTTGTCGTACCCTAACCTGTACCCTAAACTGTCCCCGTCCCCTAACCCTAACCCTAACCCTAACCCTAACCCTAACCCTTACCCGAAGACTTACCCTCACCCGTCCCCTAATCCTAACCCTTACGCTAACACTAACCCATACCCTAACACGTAAGCTCACCCTAAACCGTTTTCGTACCCTAACCTGTACCCTAAACCGTCCCCGTCCCCGTCCCCTAACCCTAACCCTAACCCTAACCCTTACCCGAAGCCTTACCCTCACCCGTCCCCTAATCCTAACCCGTACGCCAACACTAACCCGTACCGTAACACGTACGCTCACCCTAAACCGTTGTCGTACACTAACCTGTACCCTAAACCGTCCCCATCCCCTAACCCTAACCCTAAACCTAACCCTAACCCTTACCCGAAGCCTTACCCTCACCCGTCCCCTAATCCTAACCCGTACGCTAACACTAAGCCGTACCCTAACACGTACGCTCACCCTAAACCGTTGTCATACCCTAACCTGTACCCTAAACCGTCCCCGTCCCCTAACCCTAACCCTAACCCTAACCCTATCCCTTACCCGAAGCCTTACCCTCACCCGTCCCCTAATCCTAACCCGTACGCTAACACTAACCCGTACCCTAACACGTACGCTCACCCTAAACCGTTGTCGTACCCTAACCTGTACCCTAAACCATCCCCGTCCCCTAACCCTAACCCTAACCCTTACCCGAAGCCTTACCCTCACCCGTCCCCTAATCCTCACCCGTACGCTAACACTAACCCGTACCCTAACACGTACGCTCAACCTAAAACCTTGTCGTACACTAACCTGTACCCTAAACCGTCCCCGACCCCGTCCCCTAACCCTAACCCTAACCCTAACCCTTACCCGAAGCCTTACACTCACCCGTCCCCTAATCCTAACCCGTACGCTAACACTACCCCGTACCCTAACACGTACGCTCACCCTAAACCGTTGACGTACACTAACCTGTACCCTAAACCGTCCCCGTCCCCTAACACTAACCCTAACCCTAACCCTAACCCTAACCCTTACCCGAAGCCTTACACTCACCCGTCCCCTAATCCTAACCTGTAAGCTAACACTAACCCGTACCCTAACAAGTACGCTCACCCTAAACTGTTGTCGTACCCTAACCTGTACCCTAAACCGTCCCCGTCCCCGTCCCCAACCCTAACCCTAACCCTAACCCTATCCTTTACCCGAAGCCTTACCCTCACCCGTCCCCTAATCCTAACCCGTACGCTAACACTAACCCGTACCCTAACACGTACACTCACCCTAAACCGTTTTCGTATCCTAACCTGTACCCTAAACCGTCCACGTCCCCGTCCCCGTCCCCTAACCCTAACCCTAACCCTTACCCGAAGCCTTACCCTCACCCGTCCCCTAATCCTAACCCGTACGCTAACACTAACCCATACCCTAACATGTACGCTCACGCTAAACCGTTGTCGTACCCTAACCTGTACCCTAAACCGTCCCTGTCCCCGTCCCCTAACCCTAACCCTAACCCTAACCCTAACCCTTACCCGAAGCCTTACCCTCACCCGTCCCCTAATCCTAATCCGTACGCTAACAGTAACCCCTACCCTAACACGTACGCTCACCCTAAACCGTTGTCGTAGCCTAACCTGTACCCTAAACCGTCCCCGTCCCCTAACCCTAACCCTAACCCTAACCCTAACCCTTACCCGAAGCCTTACCCTCACCCGTCCCCTAATCCTAACCCGTACGCTAACACTAACCCGTACCCTAACACGTACGCTCACCCTAAAACATTGTCGTACCCTAACCTGTACCCTAAACCGTCCCCGTACCCTAACCCTAACCGTAACCCTAACCCTAACCCTAACACTTACCCGAAGCCTTACTCTCAACCGTCCCCTAATCCTAACCCGTACGCTAACACTAACCCGTACCCTAACACGTACGCTCACCCTAAACCGTTGACGTACCCTAACCGGTACCCTAAACCGTCCCCGTCCCCTAACCCTAACCCTAACCCTAACCCTAACCCTTACCCGAAGCCTTACCCTCACCCGTCCCCTTATCCTAACCCGTACGCTAACACTAACCCGTACCCTAACACGTACGCTCACCCTAAACCGTTGTCGTACCCTAACCAGTACCCTAAACCGTCCCCGTCCCCTAATCCTAACCCTAACCCTAAACCTAACTCTTACCCGAAGCCTTACCCTCACCCGTCCCCTTATCCTAACCCGTACGCTAACACTAACCCGTACCCTAACACGTACGCTCACCCTAAACCGTTGTCGTACCCTAACCTGTACCCTAAACCGTCCCCGTTCCCTAACCCTAACCCTAACCTAACCCTAACCCTAACCCTTACCCGAAGCCTTACACTCACCCGTCCCCTAATCCTCACCCGTACGCTAACACTAACCCGTACCCTAACATGTACGCTCACCCTAAACTGTTGACGTACACTAACCTGTACCCTAAACCGTCCCCGTCCCCTAACCCTAATCCTAACCCTAACCCTAACCCTTACCCGAAGCCTTACCCTCACCCGTCCCCTAATCCTAACCCGTACGCTTACACTAACCCGTACCCTAACACGTACGCTCACCCTAAACCGTTGTCGTACCCTAACCTGTACCCTAAACCGTCCCCGTCCCCGTCCCCGTCCCCGTCCCCTAACCCTAAACTTAACCCTTACCCGAAGCCTTACCCTCACCCGTCCCATAATCCTGAACCGTACGCTAACACTAACCCATACCCTAACATGTACGGTCACCTTAAACCGTTGTCGTACCCTAACCTGTACCCTAAACCGTCCCTGTCCCCGTCCCCTAACCCTAACCCTAACCCTTACCTTAACCCTTTCCCGAAGCCTTACCCTCACCCGTCCCCTAATCCTAACCCGTACGCTAACTCTAACCCGTACCCTAACACGTACGCTCACCCTAAACCGTTGTCGTAGCCTAACCTGTACCCTAAACCGTCCCCGTCCCCTAACCCTAACCCTAACCCTAACCCTAACCCTTACCCGAAGCCTTACCCTCCCCCGTCCCCTAATCCTAACCAGTACGCTAACACTAAACCGTACCCTAACACGTACGCTCACCCTAAATCATTGTCGTACTCTAACCTGTACCCTAAACCGTCCCCGTACCCTAACCCTAACCCTAACCCTAACCCTAACCCTAACACTTACCCGAAGCCTTACCCTCACCCGTCCCCTAATCCTAACCCGTACGCTAACACTAACCCGTACCCTAACACGTACGCTCACCCTAAACCATTGTCGTACCCTAACCTGTACCCTAAACCGTCCCCGTCCCCTAACCCTATCCCTAACCCTAACCCTTTCCCGAAGCCTTAGCCTCACCCATCCCCTTATCCTAACCCGTACGCTAACACTAATCCGTACCCTAACACGTACGCTCACCCTAAACCGTTGTCGTACCCTAACCTGTACACTAATCCGTCCCCGTCCCCTAACCCTAACCCTAACCCTAACCTTAACCCTTACCCGAAGCCTTACCGTCACCCGTCCCCTAATCCTAACCCGTACGCTAACACTAACCCGTACCCTAACACGTACGCTCACCCTAAACCGTTGTCGTACCCTAAACTGTACCCTAAACCGTCCCCGTCCCCAAACCCTAACCCTAAACCTAACCCTAACCCTTACCCGAAGCCTTACACTCACCCGTCCCCTAATCCTCACCCGTACGCTAACACTAAACCATACCCTAAGACGTACTCTCACACTAAACCGTTGTCGTACCCTAACTTGTACCCTAAACCGTCCCCGTTCCCTAACCCTAACCCTAACCCTAACCCTAACCCTTACCCGAAGCCTTACCCTCACCCGTCCCCTAATCCTAACCCGTACGCTAACACTAACCCATACCCTAACACGTACGCTCACCCTAAACCGTTGTCGTACCCTAACCTGTACCCTAAACCGTCCCCCTCCCCTAAACCTAACCCGAACCCTAACCGTAACCCTAACCCTTACCCAAAGCCTTACCCTCACCCGTCCCCTAATCCTAACCCGTACGCTAACGCTAAACCGTACCCTAACACGTACGCTCACCCTAAACCGTTGTCGTACACTAACCTGTACCCTAAACCGTCCCCGTCCCCTAACCCTAACCCTAACCCTAACCCTAACCCTAACCCTTACCCGAAGCCTTACACTCACCCGTCCCCTAATCCTAACCCGTAAGCTAACACTAACCCGTACCCTAACACGTACGCTCACCCTAAACGGTTGTCATACCCTAACCTGTACCCTAAACCGTCCCCGTCCCCGTCCCCAACCCTAACCCTAACCCTAACCCTATCTTTTACCCGAAGCCTTACCCTCACCCGTCCCATAATCCTAACCCGTACGCTAACACTAACCCGTACCCTAACACGTACGCTCACCCTAAACCGTTGTCGTACCCTAACCTGTACACTAAACCGTCCCCGTCCCCGTCCCCTAACCCTAACCCTAACCCTTACCCGAAGCCTTACCCTCAACCGTCCCCTAATCCTAACCCGTACGCTAACACTAACACATACCCTAACATGTACGCTCACGCTAAACCGTTGTCGTACCCTAACCTGTACCCTAAACCGTCTCTGTCCCCGTCCCCTAACCCTAACCCTAACCCTAACCCTAACCCTAACCCTTACCCGAAGCCTTACCCTCACCCGTCCCCTAATCCTAACCCGTACGCTAACACTAACCCCTACCCTAACACTTACGCTCACCCTAAACCGTTGTCGTAGCCTAACCTGTACCCTCAACCATCCCCGTCCCCTAACCCTAACCCTAACCCTAACCCTAACCCTTACCCGAAGCCTTACCCTCACCCGTCCCCTAATCCTAACCCGTACGCTAACACTAACCCGTACCCTAACACGTACGCTCACCCTAAAACATTGTCGTACCCTAACCTGTACCCTAAACCGTCCCCGTACCCTAACCCTAACCCTAACCCTAACCCTAACCCTAACACTTACCCGAAGCCTTACCCTCACCCGTCCCCTAATCCTAACCCCTACGCTAACACTAACCCATACCCTAACACGTACGCTCACCCTAAACCGTTGACGTACCCTAACCGGTACCCTAAACCGTCCCCATCCACTAACCCTAACCCTAACCCTAACCCTAACCCTTACCCGAAGCCTTACCCTCACCCGTCCCCTTATCCTAACCCGTACGCTAATACTAACCCGTACCCTAACACGTACGCTCACCCTAAACCGTTGTCGTACCCTAACCTGTACCCTAAACCGTCCCCGTCCCCTAATCCTAACCCTAACCCTAAACCTAACCCTTACCCGAAGCCTTACATTCACCCGTCCCCTAATCCTAAACCGTACGCTAACACTAACCCGTACCCTAACACGTACGCTCACCATAAACCGTTGTCGTACCCTAACCTGTACCCTAAACCGTCCCCGTTCCCTAACCCTAACCCTAACCCTTACCCGAAGCCTTACACTCACCCGTCCCCTAATCCTCACCCGTATGCTAACACTAACCCGTACCCTAACACGTACGCTCACCCTAAACCGTTGTCGTACCCTAACCTGTACCCTAAACCGTCCCCGTCCCCTAACCCTAACCCTAACGCTAACCCTAAACCTTACCCGAAGCCTTACCCTCACCCGTCCCCTAATCCTAACCCGTACACTAACACTAACCCGTACCCTAACACGTACGCTCACCCTAAACCGTTGACGTACACTAACCTGTACCCTAAACCGTCCCCGTCCCCTAACCCTAATCCTAACCCTAACCCTAACCCTTACCCTAACCCTTTCCCGAAGCCTTACCCTCACCCGTCCCTTAATCCTAAACCGTACGCTAACTCTAACCAGTACCCTAACACGTACGCTCACCCTAAACCGTTGTCGTAGCCTAACCTGTACCCTAAACCATCCCCGTCCCCTAACCCTAACCCTAACCCTAACCCTAACCCTTACCCGAAGCCTTACCCTCACCCGTCCCCTAATCCTAACCCGTACGCCAACACTAACCCGTACCGTAACACGTACGCTCACCCTAAACCGTTCTCGTACACTAACCTGTACCCTAAACCGTCCCCATCCCCTAACCCTAACCCTAACCCTAACCCTAACCCTTACCCGAAGCCTTACCCTCACCCGTCCCCTAATCCTAACCCGTACGCTAACACTAAGCCGTACCCTAACACGTACGCTCACCCTAAACCGTTGTCATACCCTAACCTGTACCCTAAACCGTCCCCGTCCCCTAAGCCTAACCCTAACCTTAACCCTATCCCTTACCCGAAGCCTTACCCTCACCCGTCCCCTAATCCTAACCCGTACGCTAACACTAACCCGTACCCTAACACGTACGCTCACCCTAAACCGTTGTCGTACCCTAACCTGTACCCTAAACCATCCCCGTCCCCTAACCCTAACCCTAACCCTTACCCGAAGCCTTACCCTCACCCGTCCCCTAATCCTCACCCGTACGCTAACACTAACTCGTACCCTAACACGTACGCTCACCCTAAACCGTTGTCGTACCCTAACCTGTACCCTAAACCGTCCCCGTCCCCGTCCACTAACCCTAACCCTAACACTAACCCTTACCCGAAGCCTTACCCTCACCCGTCCCATAATCCTAACCCGTACGCTAACACTAACCCGTACCCTAACACGTACGCTCCCCCTAAACGGTTGTCGTACCCTAACCTGTACCCTAAACCGTCCACGTCCCCTAACCTTAACCCTAACCCTAACCCTAACACTTACCCGAAGCCTTACCCTCACCCGTCCCCTAATCCTAACCCGTACGTTAACACTAACCCGTACCCTAACACGTACGCTCACCCTAAACCGTTGTCGTACCCTAACTTGTACCCTAAACCGTCCCCGTGCCGGTCCCCTAACCGTAACTCTAACCCTAACCCTAACCCTTTCCCGAAGCCTTACCCTCACCCGTCCCCTAATCCTAACCCGTACGCTAACACTAACCCATACCCTAACACGTACGCTCACCCTAAACCGTTGTCGTACCCTAACTTGTACCCTAAACCGTCCCCGTCCCCTAACCCTAACCCTAACCCTAACCCTAACCCTTACCCGAAGCCTTACCCTGACCCGTCCCCTAATCCTAACCCGTACACTAACACTAACCCGTACCTTAACACGTACGCTCACCCTAAACCGTTGTCGTACCCTAACTTGTACCCTAAATCGTCCCCGTCCCCTAACCCTAACCCTAACCCTAACCCTAACCTTTACCCGAAGCCTTACCCTCAGCCGTCCTCTAATCCTAACCCGTACGCTAACACTAACCCGTACCCTAACACGTACGCTCACCCTAAATCTTTGTCGTACCCTAACCTGTACCCTAAACCATCCCCATCCCCGTCCCCGTCCCCGTACCCTAACCCTAATCCTAACCCTTACCCGAAGCCTTAACATCATCTGTCCCCTAATCCTAACCCATAAGCTAACACTAACCCATACCCTAACATGTACGCTCACCCTAAACCGTTGTCGTACCCTAACCTGTACCCTAAACCGTCCCTGTCCCCGTCCCCTAACCCTAACCCTAGCCCTAACCCTAACCCTAACCCTTACCCGAAGCCTTACCCTCACCCGTCCGCTAATCCTAACCCGTAAGCTAACACTAACCCGTACCCTAACACGTACGCTCACCCTAAACCATTGTCGCAGCCGAACCTGTACCCTAAACCGTCCCCGTCCCCTAACCCTAACCCTAACCGTAACCCTATCCCTTACCCGAAGCCTTACCCTCACCCGTCCCTTAATCCTAAACCGTACGCTAACACTAACCCGTACCTTAACACGTACGCTCACCCTAAACCTTTGTCGTACACTAACCTTTACCCTAAACCGTCCGGGTCCCCTAACCCTAACCCTAACCCTAACCCTAACCCTAACCCTTACCCGAAGCCTTACACTCACCCGTCACTAATCCTCACCCGTACGCTAACACTAACCCGTACCCTAACACGTACGCTCACCCTAAACCGTTGTCGTACCCTAACCTTTACCCTAAACCGTCCCCTAACCCTAACCCTAAACCTAACCCTAACCCTAACCCTAACCCTTACCCTTACCCGAAGCCTTACCCTCACCCGTCCCCTAATCCTAACCCGTACGCTAACACTAACCCGTACCCTAACACGTACGCTCACCCTAAACCGTTGTCGTACCCTAACCTGTACCCTAAACCGTCCCCGTCCCCTAACCCTAACCCTAACCCTAACCCTAACACTAACCCTTACCCGAAGCCTTACCCTCACCCGTCCCCTAATCCTAATCCGTACGCTAACACTAACCCGTACCCTAACACGTACGCTCACCCTAAACCGTTGTCATACCCTAATCTGTACCCTAAACCGTCCCCGTCCCCTAACCCTAACCCTAACCCTAACCCTAACCCTTACCCGAAGCCTTACCCTCACCCGTCACCTAATCCTAACCTGTACGCTAACACTAACCCGTACCCTAACACGTACGCTCACCCTAAATCGTTGTCGTACCCTAACCTGTACCCTAAACCGTCCCCGTACCCTAACCCTAACCCTAACCCTAACCCTAACCCTAACACTTACCCGAAGCCTTACCCTCACCCGTCCCCTAATCCTAAGCCGTACGCTAACACTAACACGTACCCTAACACGTACGCTCACCCTAAACCGTTGTCGTATCCTAACCTGTACCCTAAACCATCCCCGTCCCCTAACCCTAACCCTAACCCTAACCCTAACCCTTACCCGAAACCTTACCCTCACCCGTCCCCTTATCCTAACCCGTGCGCTAACACTAACCCGTACCCTAACTCGTACGCTCACCCTAAACCGTTGTCGTTCCCTAACCTGTACCCTAAACTGTCCCCGTCCCCTAACACTAACCCTAACCCTTACCCGAAGCCTTACCCTAACCCGTCCCCTAATCCTAACCCGTACGTTAACACTAACCCGTACCCTAACACGTACCCTCCCCCTAAAACGTTGTCGTACCCTAACCTGTACCCTAAACCGTCCCCGTCCCCTAACCCTAACCCTAACCCTTACCCGAAGCCTTACCCTCACACGTCCCCTAATCCTAACCCGTACGCTAACACTAACCCGTACCCTAAAACGTACGCTCACCCTAAACCGTTGTCGTTCCCTAACCTGTACCCTAAACCGTCCCTGTCCCCTAACCCTAACCCTAACCCTAACCCTTAACTGAAGCCTTACCCTCACCCGTCCCCTAATCCTAAACCGTACGCTAACACTATCCCGTACCCAAACACGTACGCTCACCCTAAACTGCTGTTGTACCCTAACCTGTACCCTAAACCGTCCCTGTCCCCGTCCCGTAACTCTAACCCTAACCCTAACCCTAACCCTAACCCTTACCCGAAGCCTTACTCTCACCCGTCCCCTAATCCTAACCCGTACGCTAACACTCACCCGTACCCTAACACGTACGCTCACCCTAAACCGTTGTCATACCCTAACCTGTACCCTAAACCGTCCCTGTCCCCTAACCCTAACCCTAACCCTAACCCTATCCCTTACCCGAAGCCTTACCCTCACCCGTCCCCTAATCCTAACCCGTACGCTAACACTCACCCGTACCCTAACACGTACGCTCACCCTAAACCGTTGTCGTACCCTAACCTGTACCCTAAACCGTCCCCGTCCCCTAACCCTAACCCTTACCCGAAGCCTTACCCTAAGCCGTCCCCTAATCCTCACCCGTACGCTAACACTAACCCGTAACCTAACACGTACGCTCACCCTAAAACGTTGTCGTACACTAACCTGTACCCTAAACCGTCCCCGTCCCCTAACCCTAACCCTAACCCTAACCCTAACCCTAACCCTTACCCGAAGCCTTACCCTCACCCGTCCCCTAATCCTAACCCGTACGCTAACACTAACCCGTACCCTAACACGTACGCTCACCCTAAACCTTTGTCGTACCCTAACCTGTACCCTAAACCGTCCCCGTCCCCTAAACCTAAACCTAACCCTAACCCTAACCCTAAACCTTACCCGAAGCCTTACCCTCACCCGTCCCCTAATCCTCACCTGTACGCTAACACTAACCCGTACCCTAACACGTACGCTCACCCTAAACCGTTGTCGTACCCTAACCTGTACCCTAAACCATCCCCGTCCCCTAACCCTAACCCTAACCCTTACCCGAAGCCCTACCCTCACCCGTTCCCTAATCCTAACACGTACGCTAACACTAACCAGTACCCTAACACGTACGCTCACCCTAAACCCTTGTCGTACCCTAACTTGTACCCTAAACCGTCCCCGTCCCCTAACCATAACACTAACCCTAACCCTTACCCGAAGCCTTACAATCACCCGTCCCCTAATCCTAACCCGTACGCTAACACTAACCCGTACCCTAACACGTACGCTCACCCTAAACCGTTGTCGTACCCTAACCTGTACCCTAAACTCTCCCCGTCCCCTAACCCTAACCCTAACCCTAACCCTAACCCTAACCCTTACCCGAAGACTTACCCTCACCCGTCCCCTAATCCTAACCCTTACGCTAACACTAACCCATACCCTAACACGTAAGCTCACCCTAAACCGTTTTCGTACCCTAACCTGTACCCTAAACCGTCCCCGTCCCCGTCCCCTAACCCTAACCCTAACCCTAACCCTACCCGAAGCCTTACCCTCACCCGTCCCCTAATCCTAACCCGTACGCCAACACTAACCCGTACCGTAACACGTACGCTCACCCTAAACCGTTGTCGTACACTAACCTGTACCCTAAACCGTCCCCATCCCCTAACCCTAACCCTAAACCTAACCCTAACCCTTACCCGAAGCCTTACCCTCACCCGTCCCCTAATCCTAACCCGTACGCTAACACTAAGCCGTACCCTAACACGTACGCTCACCCTAAACCGTTGTCATACCCTAACCTGTACCCTAAACCGTCCCCGTCCCCTAACCCTAACCCTAACCCTAACCCTATCCCTTACCCGAAGCCTTACCCTCACCCGTCCCCTAATCCTAACCCGTACGCTAACACTAACCCGTACCCTAACACGTACGCTCACCCTAAACCGTTGTCGTACCCTAACCTGTACCCTAAACCATCCCCGTCCCCTAACCCTAACCCTAACCCTTACCCGAAGCCTTACCCTCACCCGTCCCCTAATCCTCACCCGTACGCTAACACAAACCCGTACCCTAACACGTACGCTCAACCTAAAACCTTGTCGTACACTAACCTGTACCCTAAACCGTCCCCGTCCCCGTCCCCTAACCCTAACCCTAACCCTAACCCTTACCCGAAGCCTTACACTCACCCGTCCACTAATCCTAACCCGTACGCTAACACTACCCCGTACCCTAACACGTACGCTCACCCTAAACCGTTGACGTACACTAACCTGTACCCTAAAACGTCCCCGTCCCCTAACACTAACCCTAACCCTAACCCTAACCCTAACCCTTACCCGAAGCCTTACACTCACCCGTCCCCTAATCCTAACCTGTAAGCTAACACTAACCCGTACCCTAACAAGTACGCTCACCCTAAACTGTTGTCGTACCCTAACCTGTACCCTAAACCGTCCCCGTCCCCGTCCCCAACCCTAACCCTAACCCTAACCCTATCCTTTACCCGAAGCCTTACCCTCACCCGTCCCCTAATCCTAACCCGTACGCTAACACTAACCCTTACCCTAACACGTACGCTCACCCTAAACCGTTGTCGTACCCTAACCTGTACCCTAAACCGTCCCCGTCCCCGTCCCCGTCCCCTAACCCTAACCCTAACCCTTACCCGAAGCCTTACCCTCACCCGTCCCCTAATCCTAACCCGTACGCTAACACTAACCCATACCCTAACATGTACGCTCACGCTAAACCGTTGTCGTACCCTAACCTGTACCCTAAACCGTCCCTGTCCCCGTCCCCTAACCCTAACCCTAACCCTAACCCTAACCCTAACCCTTACCCGAAGCCTTACCCTCACCCGTCCCCTAATCCTAACCCGTACGCTAACAGTAACCCCTACCCTAACACGTACGCTCACCCTAAACCGTTGTCGTAGCCTAACCTGTACCCTAAACCGTCCCCGTCCCCTAACCCTAACCCTAACCCTAACCCTAACCCTTACCCGAAGCCTTACCCTCACCCGTCCCCTAATCCTAACCCGTACTCTAACACTAACCCGTACCCTAACACGTACGCTCACCCTAAAACATTGTCGTACCCTAACCTGTACCCTAAACCGTCCCCGTACCCTAACCCTAACCGTAACCCTAACCCTAACCCTAACACTTACCCGAAGCCTTACTCTCACCCGTCCCCTAATCCTAACCCGTACGCTAACACTAACCCGTACCCTAACACGTACGCTCACCCTAAACCGTTGACGTACCCTAACCGGTACCCTAAACCGTCCCCGTCCCCTAACCCTAACCCTAACCCTAACCCTTACCCGAAGCCTTACCCTCACCCGTCCCCTTATCCTAACCCGTACGCTAACACTAACCCGTACCCTAACACGTACGCTCACCCTAAACCGTTGTCGTACCCTAACCAGTACCCTAAACCGTCCCCGTCCCCTAATCCTAACCCTAACCCTAAACCTAACTCTTACCCGAAGCCTTACCCTCACCCGTCCCCTAATCCTAACCCGTACGCTAACACTAACCCGTACCCTAACACGTACGCTCACCCTAAACCGTTGTCGTACCCTAACCTGTACCCTAAACCGTCCCCGTTCCCTAACCCTAACCCTAACCTAACCCTAACCCTAACCCTTACCCGAAGCCTTACACTCACCCGTCCCCTAATCCTCACCCGTACGCTAACACTAACCCGTACCCTAACACGTACGCTCACCCTAAACCGTTGTCGTACCCTAACCTGTACCCTAAACCGTCCCCGTCCCCTAACCCTAACCCTAACCCTAACCCTAACCCTTACCCGAAGCCTTACCCTCACCCGTCCCCTAATCCTAACCCGTACACTAACACTAACCCGTACCCTAACACGTACGCTCACCCTAAACTGTTGACGTACACTAACCTGTACCCTAAACCGTCCCCGTCCCCTAACCCTAATCCTAACCCTAACCCTAACCCTTACCCGAAGCCTTACACTCACCCGTCCCCTAATCCTAACCCGTACGCTTACACTAACCCGTACCCTAACACGTACGCTCACCCTAAACCGTTGTCGTACCCTAACCTGTACCCTAAACCGTCCCCGTCCCCGTCCCCGTCCCCGTCCCCTAACCCTAAACTTAACCCTTACCCGAAGCATTACCCTCACCCGTCCCATAATCCTGAACCGTACGCTAACACTAACCCATACCCTAACATGTACGGTCACCTTAAACCGTTGTCGTACCCTAACCTGTACCCTAAACCGTCCCTGTCCCCGTCCCCTAACCCTAACCCTAACCCTTACCTTAACCCTTTCCCGAAGCCTTACCCTCACCCGTCCCCTAATCCTAACCCGTACGCTAACTCTAACCCGTACCCTAACACGTACGCTCACCCTAAACCGTTGTCGTAGCCTAACCTGTACCCTAAACCGTCCCCGTCCCCTAACCCTAACCCTAACCCTAACCCTAACCCTTACCCGAAGCCTTACCCTCCCCCGTCCCCTAATCCTAACCAGTACGCTAACACTAAACCGTACCCTAACACGTACGCTCACCCTAAATCATTGTCGTACTCTAACCTGTACCCTAAACCGTCCCCGTACCCTAACCCTAACCCTAACCCTAACCCTAACCCTAACACTTACCCGAAGCCTTACCCTCACCCGTCCCCTAATCCTAACCCGTACGCTAACACTAACCCGTACCCTAACACGTACGCTCACCCTAAACCATTGTCGTACCCTAACCTGTACCCTAAACCGTCCCCGTCCCCTAACCCTATCCCTAACCCTAACCCTTACCCGAAGCCTTAGCCTCACCCATCCCCTTATCCTAACCCGTACGCTAACACTAATCCGTACCCTAACACGTACGCTCACCCTAAACCGTTGTCGTACCCTAACCTGTACACTAATCCGTCCCCGTCCCCTAACCCTAACCCTAACCCTAACCTTAACCCTTACCCGAAGCCTTACCGTCACCCGTCCCCTAATCCTAACCCGTACGCTAACACTAACCCGTACCCTAACACGTACGCTCACCCTAAACCGTTGTCGTACCCTAAACTGTACCCTAAACCGTCCCCGTCCCCAAACCCTAACCCTAAACCTAACCCTAACCCTTACCCGAAGCCTTACACTCACCCGTCCCCTAATCCTCACCCGTACGCTAACACTAAACCATACCCTAACACGTACTCTCACACTAAACCGTTGTCGTACCCTAACTTGTACCCTAAACCGTCCCCGTTCCCTAACCCTAACCCTAACCCTAACCCTAACCCTTACCCGAAGCTTTACCCTCACCCGTCCCCTAATCCTAACCCGTACGCTAACACTAACCCATACCCTAACACGTACGCTCACCCTAAACCGTTGTCGTACCCTAACCTGTACCCTAAACCGTCCCCGTCCCCTAAACCTAACCCTAACCCTAACCGTAACCCTAACCCTTACCCAAAGCCTTACCCTCACCCGTCCCCTAATCCTAACCCGTACGCTAACGCTAAACCGTACCCTAACACGTACGCTCACCCTAAACCGTTGTCGTACACTAACCTGTACCCTAAACCGTCCCCGTCCCCTAACCCTAACCCTAACCCTAACCCTAACCCTTACCCGAAGCCTTACACTCACCCGTCCCCTAATCCTAACCCGTAAGCTAACACTAACCCGTACCCTAACACGTACGCTCACCCTAAACGGTTGTCATACCCTAACCTGTACCCTAAACCGTCCCCGTCCCCGTCCCCAACCCTAACCCTAACCCTAACCCTATCTTTTACCCGAAGCCTTACCCTCACCCGTCCCATAATCCTAACCCGTACGCTAACACTAACCCGTACCCTAACACGTACGCTCACCCTAAACCGTTGTCGTACCCTAACCTGTACACTAAACCGTCCCCGTCCCCGTCCCCTAACCCTAACCCTAACCCTTACCCGAAGCCTTACCCTCAACCGTCCCCTAATCCTAACCCGTACGCTAACACTAACACATACCCTAACATGTACGCTCACGCTAAACCGTTGTTGTACCCTAACCTGTACCCTAAACCGTCTCTGTCCCCGTCCCCTAACCCTAACCCTAACTCTAACCCTAACCCTAACCCTTACCCGAAGCCTTACCCTCACCCGTCCCCTAATCCTAACCCGTACGCTAACACTAACCCCTACCCTAACACGTACGCTCACCCTAAACCGTTGTCGTAGCCTAACCTGTACCCTCAACCATCCCCGTCCCCTAACCCTAACCCTAACCCTAACCCTAACCCTTACCCGAAGCCTTACCCTCACCCGTCCCCTAATCCTAACCCGTACGCTAACACTAACCCGTACCCTAACACGTACGCTCACCCTAAAACATTGTCGTACCCTAACCTGTACCCTAAACCGTCCCCGTACCCTAACCCTAACCCTAACCCTAACCCTAACCCTAACACTTACCCGAAGCCTTACCCTCACCCGTCCCCTAATCCTAACCCCTACGCTAACACTAACCCATACCCTAACACGTACGCTCACCCTAAACCGTTGACGTACCCTAACCGGTACCCTAAACCGTCCCCGTCCCCTAACCCTAACCCTAACCCTAACCCTAACCCTTACCCGAAGCCTTACCCTCACCCGTCCCCTTATCCTAACCCGTACGCTAATACTAACCCGTACCCTAACACGTACGCTCACCCTAAACCGTTGTCGTACCCTAACCTGTACCCTAAACCGTCCCCGTCCCCTAATCCTAACCCTAACCCTAAACCTAACCCTTACCCGAAGCCTTACACTCACCCGTCCCCTAATCCTAAACCGTACGCTAACACTAACCCGTACCCTAACACGTACGCTCACCATAAACCGTTGTCGTACCCTAACCTGTACCCTAAACCGTCCCCGTTCCCTAACCCTAACCCTAACCCTTACCCGAAGCCTTACACTCACCCGTCCCCTAATCCTCACCCGTATGCTAACACTAACCCGTACCCTAACACGTACGCTCACCCTAAACCGTTGTCGTACCCTAACCTGTACCCTAAACCGTCCCCGTCCCCTAACCCTAACCCTAACGCTAACCCTAAACCTTACCCGAAGCCTTACCCTCACCCGTCCCCTAATCCTAACCCGTACACTAACACTAACCCGTACCCTAACACGTACGCTCACCCTAAACCGTTGACGTACACTAACCTGTACCCTAAACCGTCCCCGTCCCCTAACCCTAATCCTAACCCTAACCCTAAACCTTACCCTAACCCTTTCCCGAAGCCTTACCCTCACCCGTCCCTTAATCCTAAACCGTACGCTAACTCTAACCAGTACCCTAACACGTACGCTCACCCTAAACCGTTGTCGTAGCCTAACCTGTACCCTAAACCATCCCCGTCCCCTAACCCTAACCCTAACCCTAACCCTAACCCTTACCCGAAGCCTTACCCTCACCCGTCCCCTAATCCTAACCCGTACGCCAACACTAACCCGTACCGTAACACGTACGCTCACCCTAAACCGTTCTCGTACACTAACCTGTACCCTAAACCGTCCCCATCCCCTAACCCTAACCCTAACCCTAACCCTAACCCTTACCCGAAGCCTTACCCTCACCCGTCCCCTAATCCTAACCCGTACGCTAACACTAAGCCGTACCCTAACACGTACGCTCACCCTAAACCGTTGTCATACCCTAACCTGTACCCTAAACCGTCCCCGTCCCCTAACCCTAACCCTAACCCTAACCCTATCCCTTACCCGAAGCCTTACCCTCACCCGTCCCCTAATCCTAACCCGTACGCTAACACTAACCCGTACCCTAACACGTACGCTCACCCTAAACCGTTGTCGTACCCTAACCTGTACCCTAAAACATCCCCGTCCCCTAACCCTAACCCTAACCCTTACCCGAAGCCTTACCCTCACCCGTCCCCTAATCCTCACCCGTACGCTAACACTAACCCGTACCCTAACACGTACGCTCAACCTAAAACCTTGTCGTACACTAACCTGTACCCTAAACCGTCCCCGTCCCCTAACCCTAACCCTAACCCTAACCCTAACCTTAACCGAAGCCTTACACTCACCCGTCCCCTAATCCTAACCCGTACGCTAACACTACCCCGTACCCTAACACGTACGCTCACCCTAAACCGTTGACGTACACTAACCTGTACCCTAAACCGTCCCCGTCCCCTAACACTAACCCTAACCCTAACCCTAACCCTAACCCTTACCCGAAGCCTTACACTCACCCGTCCCCTAATCCTAACCCGTAAGCTAACACTAACCCGTACCCTAACAAGTACGCTCACCCTAAACTGTTGTCGTACCCTAACCTGTACCCTAAACCGTCCCCGTCCCCGTCCCCAACCCTAACCCTAACCCTAACCCTATCCTTTACCCGAAGCCTTACCCTCACCCGTCCCCTAATCCTAACCCGTACGCTAACACTAACCCGTACCCTAACACGTACGCTCACCCTAAACCGTTGTCGTACCCTAACCTGTACCCTAAACCGTCCCCGTCCCCGTCCCCGTCCCCTAACCCTAACCCTAACCCTTACCCGAAGCCTTACCCTCACCAGTCCCCTAATCCTAACCCGTACGCTAACACTAACCCATACCCTAACATGTACGCTCACGCTAAACCGTTGTCGTACCCTAACCTGTACCCTAAACCGTCCCTGTCCCCGTCCCCTAACCCTAACCCTAACCCTAACCCTAACCCTAACCCTTACCCGAAGCCTTACCCTCACCCGTCCCCTAATCCTAACCCGTACGCTAACAGTAACCCCTACCCTAACACGTACGCTCACCCTAAACCGTTGTCGTAGCCTAACCTGTACCCTAAACCGTCCCCGTCCCCTAACCCTAACCCTAACCCTAACCCTTACCCGAAGCCTTACCCTCACCCGTCCCCTAATCCTAACCCGTACGCTAACCCTAACCCGTACCCTAACACGTACGCTCACCCTAAAACATTGTCGTAACCTAACCTGTACCCTAAACCGTCCCCGTACCCTAACCCTAACCGTAACCCTAACCCTAACCCTAACACTTACCCGAAGCCTTACTCTCACCCGTCCCCTAATCCTAACCCGTACGCTAACACTAACCCGTACCCTAACACGTACGCTCACCCTAAACCGTTGACGTACCCTAACCGGTACCCTAAACCGTCCCCGTCCCCTAACCCTAACCCTAACCCTAACCCTTACCCGAAGCCTTACCCTCACCCGTCCCCTTATCCTAACCCGTACGCTAACACTAATCCGTACCCTAACACGTACGCTCACCCTAAACCGTTGTCGTACCCTAACCTGTACCCTAAACCGTCCCCGTCCCCTAATCCTAACCCTAACCCTAAACCTAACTCTTACTCGAAGCCTTACCCTCACCCGTCCCCTAATCCTAACCCGTACGCTAACACTAACCCGTACCCTAACACGTACGCTCACCCTAAACCGTTGTCGTACCCTAACCTGTACCCTAAACCGTCCCCGTTCCCTAACCCTAACCCTAACCTAACCCTAACCCTAACCCTTACCCGAAGCCTTACACTCACCCGTCCCCTAATCCTCACCCGTACGCTAACACTAACCCGTACCCTAACACGTACGCTCACCCTAAACCGTTGTCGTACCCTAACCTGTACCCTAAACCGTCCCCGTCCCCTAACCCTAACCCTAACCCTAACCCTAACCCTTACCCGAAGCCTTACCCTCACCCGTCCCCTAATCCTAACCCGTTCACTAACACTAACCCGTACCCTAACACATACGCTCACCCTAAACTGTTGACGTACACTAACCTGTACCCTAAACCGTCCCCGTCCCCTAACCCTAATCCTAACCCTAACCCTAACCCTTACCCGAAGCCTTATACTCACCCGTCCCCTAATCCTAACCCGTACGCTTACACTAACCCGTACCTTAACACGTACGCTCACCCTAAACCGTTGTCGTACCCTAACCTGTACCCTAAACGGTCCCCGTCACCGTCCCCGTCCCCGTCCCCTAACCCTAAACTTAACCCTTACCCGAAGCCTTACCCTCACCCGTCCCATAATCCTGAACCGTACGCTAACACTAACCCATACCCTAACATGTACGGTCACCTTAAACCGTTGTCGTACCCTAACCTGTACCCTAAACCGTCCCTGTCCCCGTCCCCTAACCCTAACCCTAACCCTTACCTTAACCCTTTCCCGAAGCCTTACCCTCACCCGTCCCCTAATCCTAACCCCTACGCTAACTCTAACCCGTACCCTAACACGTACGCTCACCCTAAACCGTTGTCGTAGCCTAACCTGTACCCTAAACCGTCCCCGTCCCCTAACCCTAACCCTAACCCTAACCCTAACCCTTACCCGAAGCCTTACCCTCCCCCGTCCCCTAATCCTAACCCGTACGCTAACACTAAACCGTACCCTAACACGTACGCTCACCCTAAATCATTGTCGTACTCTAACCTGTACCCTAAACCGTCCCCGTACCCTAACCCTAACCCTAACCCTAACCCTAACACTTACCCGAAGCCTTACCCTCACCCGTCCCCTAATCCTAACCCGTACGCTAACACTAACCCGTACCCTAACACGTACGCTCACCCTAAACCGTTGTCGTACCCTAAACTGTACCCTAAACCGTCCCCGTCCCCAAACCCTAACCCTAAACCTAACCCTAACCCTTACCCGAAGCCTTACACTCACCCGTCCCCTAATCCTCACCCGTACGCTAACACTAAACCATACCCTAACACGTACTCTCACACTAAACCGTTGTCGTACCCTAACTTGTACCCTAAACCGTCCACGTTCCCTAACCCTAACCCTAACCCTAACCCTAACCCTTACCCGAAGCCTTACCCTCACCCGTCCCCTAATCCTAACCCGTACGCTAACACTAACCCATACCCTAACACGTACGCTCACCCTAAACCGTTGTCGTACCCTAACCTGTACCCTAAACCGTCCCCGTCCCCTAAACCTAACCCAAACCCTAACCGTAACCCTAACCCTTACCCAAAGCTTTACCCTCACCCGTCCCCTAATCCTAACCCGTACGCTAACGCTAAACCGTACCCTAACACGTACGCTCACCCTAAACCGTTGTCGTACACTAACCTGTACCCTAAACCGTCCCCGTCCCCTAACCCTAACCCTAACCCTAACCCTAACCCTAACCCTTACCCGAAGCCTTACACTCACCCGTCCCCTAATCCTAACCCGTAAGCTAACACTAACCCGTACCCTAACACGTACGCTCACCCTAAACGGTTGTCATACCCTAACCTGTACCCTAAACCGTCCCCGTCCCCGTCCCCAACCCTAACCCTAACCCTAACCCTATCCTTTACCCGAAGCCTTACCCTCACCCGTCCCATAATCCTAACCCGTACGCTAACACTAACCCGTACCCTAACACGTACGCTCACCCTAAACCGTTGTCGTACCCTAACCTGTACACTAAACCGTCCCCGTCCCCGTCCCCTAACCCTAACCCTAACCCTTACCCGAAGCCTTACCCTCAACCGTCCCCTAATCCTAACCCGTACGCTAACACTAACACATACCCTAACATGTACGCTCACGCCAAACCGTTGTCGTACCCTAACCTGTACCCTAAACCGTCTCTGTCCCCGTCCCCTAACCCTAACCCTAACCCTAACCCTAACCCTAACCCTTACCCGAAGCCTTACCCTCACCCGTCCCCTAATCCTAACCCGTACGCTAACACTAACCCCTACCCTAACACGTACGCTCACCCTAAACCGTTGTCGTAGCCTAACCTGTACCCTCAACCATCCCCGTCTCCTAACCCTAACCCTAACCCTAACCCTAACCCTTACCCGAAGCCTTACCCTCACCCGTCCCCTAATCCTAACCCGTACGCTAACACTAACCCGTACCCTAACACGTACGCTCACCCTAAAACATTGTCGTACCCTAACCTGTACCCTAAACCGTCCCCGTACCCTAACCCTAACCCTAACCCTAACCCTAACACTTACCCGAAGCCTTACCCTCACCCGTCCCCTAATCCTAACCCGTACGCTAACACTAACCCGTACCCTAACACGTACGCTCACCCTAAACCGTTGACGTACCCTAACCGGTACCCTAAACCGTCCCCGTCCCCTAACCCTAACCCTAACCCTAACCCTAACCCTTACCCGAAGCCTTACCCTCACCCGTCCCCTTATCCTAACCCGTACGCTAATACTAACCCGTACCCTAACACGTACGCTCACCCTAAACCGTTGTCGTACCCTAACCTGTACCCTAAACCGTCCCCGTCCCCTAATCCTAACCCTAACCCTAAACCTAACCCTTACCCGAAGCCTTACACTCACCCGTCCCCTAATCCTAAACCGTACGCTAACACTAACCCGTACCCTAACACGTACGCTCACCATAAACCGTTGTCGTACCCTAACCTGTACCCTAAACCGTCCCCGTTCCCTAACCCTAACCCTAACCCTAACCCTTACCCGAAGCCTTACACTCACCCGTCCCCTAATCCTCACCCGTATGCTAACACTAACTCGTACCCTAACACGTACGCTCACCCTAAACCGTTGTCGTACCCTAACCTGTACCCTAAACCGTCCCCGTCCCCTAACCCTAACCCTAACGCTAACCCTAAACCTTACCCGAAGCCTTACCCTCACCCGTCCCCTAATCCTAACCCATACACTAACACTAACCCGTACCCTAACACGTACGCTCACCCTAAACCGTTGACGTACACTAACCTGTACCCTAAACCGTCCCCGTCCCCTAACCCTAATCCTAACCCTAACCCTAACCCTTACCCTAACCCTTTCCCGAAGCCTTACCCTCACCCGTCCCTTAATCCTAAACCGTACGCTAACTCTAACCAGTACCCTAACACGTACGCTCACCCTAAACCGTTGTCGTAGCCTAACCTGTACCCTAAACCATCCCCGTCCCCTAACCCTAACCCTAACCCTAACCCTAACCCTAACCCTTACCCGGAGCCTTACCCTCACCCGTCCCCTAATCCTAACCCGTACGCTAACACTAAACCGTACCCTAACACGTACGCTCACCCTAAATCATTGTCGTACTCTAACCTGTACCCTAAACCGTCCCCGTACCCTAACCCTAAACCTAACCCTAACCCTAACCCTTACCCGAAGCCTTACCCTCACCCGTCCCCTAATCCTAACCCGTACGCTAACACTAACCCGTACCCTAACACGTACGCTCACCCTAAACCGTTGTCGTACCCTAACCTGTACCCTAAACCGTCCCCGTCCCCTAACCCTAACCCTAACCCTAACCCTAACCCTTACCCGAAGCCTTAGCCTCACCCATCCCCTTATCCTAACCCGTACGCTAACACTAACCCGTACCCTAACACGTACGCTCACCCTAAACCGTTGTCGTACCCTAACCTGTACACTAAACCGTCCCCGTCCCCTAACCCTAACCCTAACCCTAAAGCTAACCTTTACCCGAAGCCTTACCCTCACCCGTCCCCTAATGCTAACCCGTACGCTAACACTAACCTGTACCCTAACACGTACGCTCACCCTAAATCGATGTCGTACCCTAATCTCTACCCTAAACCGTCCCCGTCCCCTAACGCTAACCCTAAACCTAACCCTAACCCTAACCCTTACCCGAAGCCTTACCGTCACCCTTCCCCTAATCCTAACCCGTACGCTAACACTAGCCGTACCCTAACACTTACGCTCACCCTAAACCGTTGTCGTACCTTAACCTGTACCCTAAACCGTCCCCGTCCCCTAACCCTAACCCTAACCCTAACCCTAAACCTTACCCGAAGCCTTACCCTCACCCGTCCACTAATCCTAACCCGAACGCTAACACTAACCCGTACCCTAACACGTTCGCTCAACCTAAACTGTTGTTGTACCCTAACCTGTACCCTAAACCGTCCCCGTCCCCGTCCCCTAACCCTAACCCTAACCCTAACCCTTACCCGAAGCCTTACCCTCACCCGTCCCCTAATCCTAACCCGTACGCTAACAGTAACCCCTACCCTAACACGTACGCTCACCCTAAACCGTTGTCGTAGCCTAACCTGTACCCTAAACCGTCCCCGTCCCCTAACCCTAACCCTAACCCTAACCCTAACCCTTACCCGAAGCCTTACCCTCACCCGTCCCCTAATCCTAACCCGTACGCTAACACTAACCCGTACCCTAACACGTACGCTCACCCTAAAACATTGTCGTACCCTAACCTGTACCCTAAACCGTCCCCGTACCCTAACCCTAACCGTAACCCTAACCCTAACCCTAACACTTACCCGAAGCCTTACTCTCACCCGTCCCCTAATCCTAACCCGTACGCTAACACTAACCCGTACCCTAACACGTACGCTCACCCTAAACCTTTGACGTACCCTAACCGGTACCCTAAACCGTCCCCGTCCCCTAACCCTAACCCTAACCCTAACCCTAACCCTTACCCGAAGCCTTACCCTCACCCGTCCCCTTATCCTAACCCGTACGCTAACACTAACCCGTACCCTAACACGTACGCTCACCCTAAACCGTTGTCGTACCCTAACCAGTACCCTAAACCGTCCCTGTCCCCTAATCCTAACCCTAACCCTAAACCTAACTCTTACCCGAAGCCTTACCCTCACCCGTCCCCTAATCCTAACCCGTACGCTAACACTAACCCGTACCCTAACACGTACGCTCACCCTAAACCGTTGTCGTACCCTAACCTGTACCCTAAACCGTCCCCGTTCCCTAACCCTAACCCTAACCTAACCCTAACCCTAACCCTTACCCGAAGCCTTACACTCACCCGTCCCCTAATCCTCACCCGTACGCTAACACTAACCCGTACCCTAACACGTACGCTCACCCTAAACCGTTGTCGTACCCTAACCTGTACCCTAAACCGTCCCCGTCCCCTAACCCTAACCCTAACCCTAACCCTAACCCTTACCCGAAGCCTTACCCTCACCCGTCCCCTAATCCTAACCCGTACACTAACACTAACCCGTACCCTAACACGTACGCTCACCCTAAACTGTTGACGTACACTAACCTGTACCCTAAACCGTCCCCGTCCCCTAACCCTAATCCTAACCCTAACCCTAACCCTTACCCGAAGCCTTACACTCACCCGTCCCCTAATCCTAATCCGTACGCTTACACTAACCCGTACCCTAACACGTACGCTCACCCTAAACCGTTGTCGTACCCTAACCTGTACCCTAAACCGTCCCCGTCCCCGTCCCCGTCCCCGTCCCCTAACCCTAAACTTAACCCTTACCCGAAGCCTTACCCTCACCCGTCCCATAATCCTGAACCGTACGCTAACACTAACCCATACCCTAACATGTACGGTCACCTTAAACCGTTGTCGTACCCTAACCTGTACCCTAAACCGTCCCTGTCCCCGTCCCCTAACCCTAACCCTAACCCTTACCTTAACCCTTTCCCGAAGCCTTACACTCACCCGTCCCCTAATCCTAACCCGTACGCTAACTCTAACCCGTACCCTAACACGTACGCTCACCCTAAACCGTTGTCGTAGCCTAACCTGTACCCTAAACCGTCCCCGTCCCCTAACCCTAACCCTAACCCTAACCCTAACCCTTACCCGAAGCCTTACCCTCCCCCGTCCCCTAATCCTAACCAGTACGCTAACACTAAACCGTACCCTAACACGTACGCTCACCCTAAATCATTGTCGTACTCTAACCTGTACCCTAAACCGTCCCCGTACCCTAACCCTAACCCTAACCCTAACCCTAACCCTTACCCGAAGCCTTAGCCTCACCCATCCCCTTATCCTAACCCGTACGCTAACACTAATCCGTACCCTAACACGTACGCTCACCCTAAACCGTTGTCGTACCCTAACCTGTACACTAATCCGTCCCCGTCCCCTAACCCTAACCCTAACCCTAACCTTAACCCTTACCCGAAGCCTTACCGTCACCCGTCCCCTAATCCTAACCCGTACGCTAACACTAACCCGTACCCTAACACGTACGCTCACCCTAAACCGTTGTCGTACCCTAAACTGTACCCTAAACCGTCCCCGTCCCCAAACCCTAACCCTAAACCTAACCCTAACCCTTACCCGAAGCCTTACACTCACCCGTCCCCTAATCCTCACCCGTATGCTAACACTAAACCATACCCTAACACGTACTCTCACACTAAACCGTTGTCGTACCCTAACTTGTACCCTAAACCGTCCCCGTTCCCTAACCCTAACCCTAACCCTAACCCTAACCCTTACCCGAAGCCTTACCCTCACCCGTCCCCTAATCCTAACCCGTACGCTAACACTAACCCATACCCTAACACGTACGCTCACCCTAAACCGTTGTCGTACCCTAACCTGTACCCTAAACCGTCCCCGTCCCCTAAACCTAACCCGAACCCTAACCGTAACCCTAACCCTTACCCAAAGCCTTACCCTCACCCGTCCCCTAATCCTAACCCGTACGCTAACGCTAAACCGTACCCTAACACGTACGCTCACCCTAAACCGTTGTCGTACACTAACCTGTACCCTAAACCGTCCCCGTCCCCTAACCCTAACCCTAACCCTAACCCTAACCCTAACCCTTACCCGAAGCCTTACACTCACCCGTCCCCTAATCCTAACCCGTAAGCTAACACTAACCCGTACCCTAACACGTACGCTCACCCTAAACGGTTGTCATACCCTAACCTGTACCCTAAACCGTCCCCGTCCCCGTCCCCAACCCTAACCCTAACCCTAACCCTATCTTTTACCCGAAGCCTTACCCTCACCCGTCCCATAATCCTAACCCGTACGCTAACACTAACCCGTACCCTAACACGTACGCTCACCCTAAACCGTTGTCGTACCCTAACCTGTACACTAAACCGTCCCCGTCCCCGTCCCCTAACCCTAATCCTAACCCTTACCCGAAGCCTTACCCTCAACCGTCCCCTAATCCTAACCCGTACGCTAACACTAACACATACCCTAACATGTACGCTCACGCTAAACCGTTGTCGTACCCTAACGTGTACCCTAAACCGTCTCTGTCCCCGTCCCCTAACCCTAACCCTAACCATAACCCTAACCCTAACCCTTACCCGAAGCCTTACGCTCACCCGTCCCCTAATCCTAACCCGTACGCTAACACTAACCCCTACCCTAACACGTACGCTCACCCTAAACCGTTGTCGTAGCCTAACCTGTACCCTCAACCATCCCCGTCCCCTAACCCTAACCCTAACCCTAACCCTAACCCTTACCCGAAGCCTTACCCTCACCCGTCCCCTAATCCTAACCCGTACGCTAACACTAACCCGTACCCTAACACGTACGCTCACCCTAAAACATTGTCGTACCCTAACCTGTACCCTAAACCGTCCCCGTACCCTAACCCTAACCCTAACCCTAACCCTAACCCTAACACTTACCCGAAGCCTTACCCTCACCCGTCCCCTAATCCTAACCCCTACGCTAACACTAACCCATACCCTAACACGTACGCTCACCCTAAACCGTTGACGTACCCTAACCGGTACCCTAAACCGTCCCCGTCCCCTAACCCTAACCCTAACCCTAACCCTAACTCTTACCCGAAGCCTTACCCTCACCCGTCCCCTTATCCTAACCCGTACGCTAATACTAACCCGTACCCTAACACGTACGCTCACCCTAAACCGTTGTCGTACCCTAACCTGTACCCTAAACCGTCCCCGTCCCCTAATCCTAACCCTAACCCTAAACCTAACCCTTACCCGAAGCCTTACACTCACCCGTCCCCTAATCCTAAACCGTACGCTAACACTAACCCGTACCCTAACACGTACGCTCACCATAAACCGTTGTCATACCCTAACCTGTACCCTAAACCGTCCCCGTCCCCTAACCCTAACCCTAACCCTAACCCTATCCCTTACCCGAAGCCTTACCCTCACCCGTCCCCTAATCCTAACCCGTACGCTAACACTAACCCGTACCCTAACACGTACGCTCACCCTAAACCGTTGTCGTACCCTAACCTGTACCCTAAACCATCCCCGTCCCCTAACCCTAACCCTAACCCTTACCCGAAGCCTTACCCTCACCCGTCCCCTAATCCTCACCCGTACGCTAACACTAACCCGTACCCTAACACGTACGCTCAACCTAAAACCTTGTCGTACACTAACCTGTACCCTAAACCGTCCCCGTCCCCTAACCCTAACCCTAACCCTAACCCTAACCTTAACCGAAGCCTTACACTCACCCGTCCCCTAATCCTAACCCGTACGCTAACACTACCCCGTACCCTAACACGTACGCTCACCCTAAACCGTTGACGTACACTAACCTGTACCCTAAACCGTCCCCGTCCCCTAACACTAACCCTAACCCTAACCCTAACCCTAACCCTTACCCGAAGCCTTACACTCACCCGTCCCCTAATCCTAACCCGTAAGCTAACACTAACCCGTACCCTAACAAGTACGCTCACCCTAAACTGTTGTCGTACCCTAACCTGTACCCTAAACCGTCCCCGTCCCCGTCCCCAACCCTAACCCTAACCCTAACCCTATCCTTTACCCGAAGCCTTACCCTCACCCGTCCCCTAATCCTAACCCGTACGCTAACACTAACCCGTACCCTAACACGTACGCTCACCCTAAACCGTTGTCGTACCCTAACCTGTACCCTAAACCGTCCCCGTCCCCGTCCCCGTCCCCTAACCCTAACCCTAACCCTTACCCGAAGCCTTACCCTCACCCGTCCCCTAATCCTAACCCGTACGCTAACACTAACCCATACCCTAACATGTACGCTCACGCTAAACCGTTGTCGTACCCTAACCTGTACCCTAAACCGTCCCTGTCCCCGTCCCCTAACCCTAACCCTAACCCTAACCCTAACCCTTACCCGAAGCCTTACCCTCACCCGTCCCCTAATCCTAACCCGTACGCTAACAGTAACCCCTACCCTAACACGTACGCTCACCCTAAACCGTTGTCGTAGCCTAACCTGTACCCTAAACCGTCCCCGTCCCCTAACCCTAACCCTAACCCTAACCCTAACCCTTACCCGAAGCCTTACCCTCACCCGTCCCCTAATCCTAACCCGTACGCTAACACTAACCCGTACCCTAACACGTACGCTCACCCTAAAACATTGTCGTAACCTAACCTGTACCCTAAACCGTCCCCGTACCCTAACCCTAACCGTAACCCTAACCCTAACCCTAACACTTACCCGAAGCCTTACTCTCACCCGTCCCCTAATCCTAACCCGTACGCTAACACTAACCCGTACCCTAACACGTACGCTCACCCTAAACCGTTGACGTACCCTAACCGGTACCCTAAACCGTCCCCGTCCCCTAACCCTAACCCTAACCCTAACCCTTACCCGAAGCCTTACCCTCACCCGTCCCCTTATCCTAACCCGTACGCTAACACTAATCCGTACCCTAACACGTACGCTCACCCTAAACCGTTGTCGTACCCTAACCTGTACCCTAAACCGTCCCCGTCCCCTAATCCTAACCCTAACCCTAAACCTAACTCTTACTCGAAGCCTTACCCTCACCCGTCCCCTAATCCTAACCCGTACGCTAACACTAACCCGTACCCTAACACGTACGCTCACCCTAAACTGTTGTCGTACCCTAACCTGTACCCTAAACCGTCCCCGTTCCCTAACCCTAACCCTAACCTAACCCTAACCCTAACCCTTACCCGAAGCCTTACACTCACCCGTCCCCTAATCCTCACCCGTACGCTAACACTAACCCGTACCCTAACACGTACGCTCACACTAAACCGTTGTCGTACCCTAACCTGTACCCTAAACCGTCCCCGTCCCCTAACCCTAACCCTAACCCTAACCCTAACCCTTACCCGAAGCCTTACCCTCACCCGTCCCCTAATCCTAACCCGTTCACTAACACTAACCCGTACCCTAACACGTACGCTCACCCTAAACTGTTGACGTACACTAACCTGTACCCTAAACCGTCCCCGTCCCCTAACCCTAATCCTAACCCTAACCCTAACCCTTACCCGAAGCCTTACACTCACCCGTCCCCTAATCCTAACCCGTACGCTTACACTAACCCGTACCTTAACACGTACGCTCACCCTAAACCGTTGTCGTACCCTAACCTGTACCCTAAACCGTCCCCGTCCCCGTCCCCGTCCCCGTCCCCTAACCCTAAACTTAACCCTTACCCGAAGCCTTACCCTCACCCGTCCCATAATCCTGAACCGTACGCTAACACTAACCCATACCCTAACATGTACGGTCACCTTAAACCGTTGTCGTACCCTAACCTGTACCCTAAACCGTCCCTGTCCCCGTCCCCTAACCCTAACCCTAACCCTTACCTTAACCCTTTCCCGAAGCCTTACCCTCACCCGTCCCCTAATCCTAACCCCTACGCTAACTCTAACCCGTACCCTAACACGTACGCTCACCCTAAACCGTTGTCGTAGCCTAACCTGTACCCTAAACCGTCCCCGTCCCCTAACCCTAACCCTAACCCTAACCCTAACCCTTACCCGAAGCCTTACCCTCCCCCGTCCCCTAATCCTAACCCGTACGCTAACACTAAACCGTACCCTAACACGTACGCTCACCCTAAATCATTGTCGTACTCTAACCTGTACCCTAAACCGTCCCCGTACCCTAACCCTAACCCTAACCCTAACCCTAACACTTACCCGAAGCCTTACCCTCACCCGTCCCCTAATCCTAACCCGTACGCTAACACTAACCCGTACCCTAACACGTACGCTCACCCTAAACCGTTGTCGTACCCTAAACTGTACCCTAAACCGTCCCCGTCCCCAAACCCTAACCCTAAACCTAACCCTAACCCTTACCCGAAGCCTTACACTCACCCGTCCCCTAATCCTCACCCGTACGCTAACACTAAACCATACCCTAACACGTACTCTCACACTAAACCGTTGTCGTACCCTAACTTGTACCCTAAACCGTCCCCGTTCCCTAACCCTAACCCTAACCCTAACCCTAACCCTTACCCGAAGCCTTACCCTCACCCGTCCCCTAATCCTAACCCGTACGCTAACACTAACCCATATCCTAACACGTACGCTCACCCTAAACCGTTGTCGTACCCTAACCTGTACCCTAAACCGTCCCCGTCCCCTAAACCTAACCCAAACCCTAACCGTAACCCTAACCCTTACCCAAAGCCTTACCCTCACCCGTCCCCTAATCCTAACCCGTACGCTAACGCTAAACCGTACCCTAACACGTACGCTCACCCTAAACCGTTGTCGTACACTAACCTGTACCCTAAACCGTCCCCGTCCCCTAACCCTAACCCTAACCCTAACCCTAACCCTAACCCTTACCCGAAGCCTTACACTCACCCGTCCCCTAATCCTAACCCGTAAGCTAACACTAACCCGTACCCTAACACGTACGCTCACCCTAAACGGTTGTCATACCCTAACCTGTACCCTAAACCGTCCCCGTCCCCGTCCCCAACCCTAACCCTAACCCTAACCCTATCCTTTACCCGAAGCCTTACCCTCACCCGTCCCATAATCCTAACCCGTACGCTAACACTAACCCGTACCCTAACACGTACGCTCACCCTAAACCGTTGTCGTACCCTAACCTGTACACTAAACCGTCCCCGTCCCCGTCCCCTAACCCTAACCCTAACCCTTACCCGAAGCCTTACCCTCAACCGTCCCCTAATCCTAACCCGTACGCTAACACTAACCCATACCCTAACATGTACGCTCACGCTAAACCGTTGTCGTACCCTAACCTGTACCCTAAACCGTCTCTGTCCCCGTCCCCTAACCCTAACCCCAACCCTAACCCTAACCCTAACCCTTACCCGAAGCCTTACCCCCACCCGTCCCCTAATCCTAACCCGTACGCTAACACTAACCCCTACCCTAACACGTACGCTCACCCTAAACCGTTGTCGTAGCCTAACCTGTACCCTCAACCATCCCCGTCCCCTAACCCTAACCCTAACCCTAACCCTAACCCTTACCCGAAGCCTTACCCTCACCCGTCCCCTAATCCTAACCCGTACGCTAACACTAACCCGTACCCTAACACGTACGCTCACCCTAAAACATTGTCGTACCCTAACCTGTACCCTAAACCGTCCCCGTACCCTAACCCTAACCCTAACCCTAACCCTAACCCTAACACTTACCCGAAGCCTTACCCTCACCCGTCCCCTAATCCTAACCCGTACGCTAACACTAACCCGTACCCTAACACGTACGCTCACCCTAAACCGTTGACGTACCCTAACCGGTACCCTAAACCGTCCCCGTCCCCTAACCCTAACCCTAACCCTAACCCTAACCCTTACCCGAAGCCTTACCCTCACCCGTCCCCTTATCCTAACCCGTACGCTAATACTAACCCGTACCCTAACACGTACGCTCACCCTAAACCGTTGTCGTACCCTAACCTGTACACTAAACCGTCCCCGTCCCCTAACCCTAACCCTAACCCTAAAGCTAACCTTTACCCGAAGCCTTACCCTCACCCGTCCCCTAAAGCTAACCCGTACGCTAACACTAACCTGTACCCTAACACGTACGCTCACCCTAAATCGTTGTCGTACCCTAATCTCTACCCTAAACCGTCCCCGTCCCCTAACGCTAACCCTAAACCTAACCCTAACCCTAACCCTTACCCGAAGCCTTACCGTCACCCTTCCCCTAATCCTAACCCGTACGCTAACACTAGCCGTACCCTAACACGTACGCTCACCCTAAACCGTTGTCGTACCTTAACCTGTACCCTAAACCGTCCCCGTCCCCTAACCCTAACCCTAACCCTAACCCTAACCCTTACCCGAAGCCTTACCCTCACCCGTCCACTAATCCTAACCCGAACGCTAACACTAACCCGTACCCTAACACGTTCGCTCAACCTAAACTGTTGTTGTACCCTAACCTGTACCCTAAACCGTCCCCGTCCCCGTCCCCTAACCCTAACCCTAACCCTAACCCTTACCCGAAGCCTTACCCTCACCCGTCCCCTAATCCTAACCCGTGCGCTAACACTAACCCGCACCCTAACACGTACGCTCACCCTAAACTGTTGTCGTACCGTAAACTGTACCCTAAACCGTCCCCGCCCCTAACCCTAACCCTAACGCTTACCCGAAGCCTTACCCTCACCCGTCCCCTAATCCTAACCCGTACGCTAACACTAACCCGTACCCTAGCACGTACGCTCACCCTAAACCGTTGTCATACACTAACCTGTACCCTAAACCGTCCCCGTCCCCGTCCCCTAAACCTAACCCTAACCCTAACCCTTACCCGAAGCCTTACCCTCACCCGTCCCCTAATCCTAACCCGTACGCCAACACTAACCCGTACCCTAACACGTACGCTCACCCTAAACCGTAGTCCTACACTAACCTGTACCCTAAACCGTCCCCGTCCCCGTCCCCGTCCCCTAAACCTAACCCTAACCCTAACCCTAACCCTTACCTGAAGCCTTACCCTCACCCGTCCCCTAATCCTAACCCGTACGCTAACACTAACCCGTACCCTAACACGTACGCTCACCCTAAACCGTTGTCGTACCCTAACCTGTACCCTAAACCGTCCCCGTCCCCTAACCCTAACCCTAACCCTAACCCTAACCCCAACCCTAACCCTTACCCTCACCCGTCCCCTAATCCTAACCTGTACGCTAACACTAACCCGTACCCTAACACGTAAGCTCACCCTAAACCGTTGTTGTACCCTAACCTGTACCCTAAACCGTCCCAGTACACGTCCCCGTCCCCTAACCCTAATCCTAACCCTTACCCGAAGCCTTACCCTCACCCGTCCCCTAATCCTAACCCGTACGCTAACACTAACCCGTACCCTAACACGTACGCTCACCCTAAATCGTTGTCGTACCCTAACCTGTACCCTAAACCGTCCCCGTACCCTAACCCTAACGCTAACCCTAACCCTAACCCTACAACTTACCCGAAGCCTTACCCTCACCCGTCCCCTAATCCTAACCCGTACGCTAACACTAACCCATACCCTAAGACGTACACTCACCTTAAACCGTTCTCGTACCCTAACCTGTACCCTAAACCGTCCCCGTCCCCTAACCCTAACCCTAACCCTAACCGTTACCCGAAGCCTTACCCTCACCCGTCCCTTTATCCTAACCCGTACGCTAACACTAACCCGTACCCTAACACGTACGCTCACCCTAAATCGTTGTCGTACCCTAACCTGTACCCTAAACCGTCCCCGTCCCTGTCCCCGTCCCCTAACCCTAACCCTAACCCTTACCCGAAGCCTTACCCTCACCCGTCCCCTAATCCTAACCCGTATGCTAACACTAACCCATACCCTAACATGTACGCTCACCCTAAACCGTTGTCGTACCCTTACCTGTACCCTAAACCGTCCCAGTCCCCGTCCCCTAACCCTAACCCTAACCCTAACCCTAACCCTAACCCTAACCCTTACCCAAAGCCTTACCCTCACCCGTGCCCTAATCCTAACCCGTACGCTAACACTAACCCGTACCCTAACACGTACGGTCACCCTAAACCGTTGTCGTAGCCTAACCTATACCCTAAACCGTCTCCGTCCCCTAACCCTAACCCTAACCCTAACCCTAACACTTACCCGAAGCCTTACCCTCACCCGTCCCCTAATCCGAACCCGTACGCTAACACTAACCCGTACCCTAACACGTACGCTCACCCTAAACCGTTGTCGTACCCTAACCTGTACCCTAAACCGTCCCCGTCCCCTAACACTAACCCTAACCCTAACCCTTACCCGAAGCCTTACACTCACCCGTCCCCTTATCCTAACCCGTACGCTAACACTAACCCATACCCTAACACGTACGCTCACCCTAAACCGTTGTCGTACCCTAACCTGTACCCTAAACCGTCCCCGTCCCCTAACACTAACCCTAACCCTAACCCTAACCCTTACCCGAAGCCTTACCCTGACCCGTCCCCTAATCCTAACCCGTACGCTAACACTAACCCGTACCCTAACACGTACGCTCACACTAAACCGTTGTCGTACCCTAACCTGTACCCTAAACCGTCCCCGTCACCGTCCCCTAACCCTAACCCTAACCCTAACCCTAACATTTACCCGAAGCCTTACCCTCACCCGTCCCCTAATCCTAACCCGTACGCTAACACTAACCCGTACCCTAACACGTACGCTTACCCTAAATCGCTGTCGTACCCTCACCTGTACCCTAAACCGTCCCCGTCCCCGTCCCCATCCCCGTCCACTAACCCTAACCCTAACCCTTACCTGAAGCCTTACCCTCACCCGTCCCCTAATCCTAACCCGTACGCTAACACTAACCCGTACCCTAACACGTACGCTCACCCTAAACCGTTGTCGTAGC
Organism: Delphinapterus leucas; assembly: GCF_059928025.1. Taxonomy (NCBI): domain Eukaryota; kingdom Metazoa; phylum Chordata; class Mammalia; order Artiodactyla; family Monodontidae; genus Delphinapterus; species Delphinapterus leucas. Next base: position 6,817,436 of record NW_028322236.1, on the reverse strand, counting down.
CTAACCTGTACCCTAAACCATCCCCGTCCCCTAACCCTAACCCTAACACTAACCCTAACCCTTACCCGAAGCCTTACCCTCACCCGTCCCCTAATCCTAACCCGTACGCTAACACTAACCCGTACCCTAACACGTACGCTCACCCTAAATCGTTGTCGTACCCTAACCTGTACCCTAAACCGTCCCCGTACCCTAACCCTAACCCTAACCCTAACACTTACCCGAAGCCTTACCCTCACCCGTCCCCTAATCCTAACCCGTACGCTAACACTAACCCGTAACCTAACACGTACGCTCACCCTAAACCGTTGTCGTAGCCTAACCTGTACCCTAAACCGTCCCCGTCCCCTAACCCTAATCCTAACACTAACCCTAACCCTTACCGGAAGCCTTACCCTCACCCGTCCCTTAATCCTAACCCGTACGCTAACACTAACCCGTACCCTAACACGTACGCTCACCCTAAATCGTTGTCGTACCCTAACCTGTACCCTAAACCGTCCCCGTACCCTAACCCTAACCCTAACCTTAACCCTAACCCTAACACTTACCCGAAACCTTACCCTCACCCGTCCCCTCATCCTAACCCGTACGCTAACACTAACCCGTACCCTAACAGTTACGCTCACCCTAAACCGTTGTCGTACCCTAACCTGTACCCAAAACCGTCCCCGTCAACTAACCCTAACCCTAACCCTAACACTAACCCTTACCCGAAGCCTTACCCTCACCCGTCCCCTAATCCTAACCCGTACGCTAACACTAACCAGTACCCTAACACGTACGCTCAACCTAAACCATTGTCGTACCCTAAACTGTACCCTAAACCGTCCCCGTCCCCTAACCCTAACCCTAACCCTAACCCTAACCCTTACCCGAAGCCTTACACTCAGCCGTCCCCTAATCCTCACCCGTACGCTAACACTAAACCATACCCTAACACGTACGCTCACCCTAAACCGTTGTCGTACCCTAACCTGTACCCTAAACCGTCCCCATTCCCTAACCCTAACCCTAACCCTAACCCTTTCCCGAAGCCTTACCCTCACCCGTCCACTAATCCTGACCCGTACGCTAACACTAACCCGTACCCTAACACGTACGCTCACCCTAAACCGTTGACGTACACTAACCTGTACCCTAAACCGTCCTCGTCCCCTAACCCTAACCCTAACCCTAACCCTAACCCTAACCCTTACCCGAAGTCTTACACTCACCCGTCCACTAATCCTAACGCGTAAGCTAACACTAACACGTACCCTAACACGTACGCTCACCCTAAACTGATGTCGTACCCTAACCTGTATCCTAAACCGTCCACGTCCCCGTCCCCAACCCTAACCCTAACCCTAACCCTAACCTTTACCCGAAGCCTTACCCTCACCCGTCCCCTAATCCTAACCCGTACGCTAACACTAACCCGTACCCTAACATGTACGCTCACCCTAAACCGTTGCCGTACCCTAACCTGTACCCTAAACCGTCCCCGTCCCCGTCCCCTAACCCTAACCCTAACCCTAACCCTAACCCTTATCCGAAGCCTTACCCTCACACGTCCCCTAATACTAACCCGTACGCTAACACTAACCCATACCCTAACATGTACGCTCACGCAAAACCGTTGTCCTACCCTAACCTGTACCCTAAACCGTCCCTGTCCCCTTCCCCTAACCCTAACCGTAACCCTAACCCTAACCCTAACCCTTACCCGAAGCCTTACCCTCACCCGTCCCCTAATCCTAACCCGTACGCTAACACTAACCCGTACCCTAACACGTACGCTCACCCAAAACCGTTGTCGTACCTTAACCTGTACCCTAAACCGTCCCCGTCCCCTAACCCTAACCCTAACCCTATCCCTAACCCTTACCCGAAGCCTTACCCTCACCCGTCCCCATATCCTAATCCGTACGATAACACTAACCCGTACCCTAACACGTACGCTCACCCTAAACCGTTGTCGTACCCTAACCTGTACCCTAAACCGTCCCCGTCCCTAACCCTAACCCTAACCCTAAACCTAACCCTTACCCGAAGCCTTACCCTCACCCGTCCCCTAATCCTAACCCATACGCTAACACTAACCCATACCCTAACACGTACGCTCACCCTAAACCGTTGTCGTACCCTAACCTGTATCCTAAACCGGCCCCGTTCCCTAACCCTAACCCTAACCTAACCCTAACCCTAACCCTTTCCCGAAGCCTTACACTCACCCGTCACCTAATCCTCACCTGTACGCTAACACTAACCCGTACCCTAACACGTACGGTCACCCTAAACCGTTGTCGTACCCTAACCTGTACCCTAAACAGTCCCCGTCCCCTAACCCTAACCCTAACCCTAACCCTTACCCGAAGCCTTACCCTCACACGTCCCCTAATCCTAACCCGTACACTAACACTAACCCGTACCCTAACACGTACGCTCACCCTAAACCGTTGACGTACCCTAACCTGTACCCTAAACCGTCCCCGTCCCCTAACCCTAATCCTAACCCTAACCCTAACCCTTACCCGAAGCCTTACACTCACCCGTCCCCTAATCCTAACCCGTACCCTAACACTAACCCGTATCCTAACACGTACGCTCACCCTAAACCGTTGTCGTACCCTAACCTGTACCCTAAACCGTCCCCGTCCCCGTCCCCTAGCCCAAGCCCTAACCCTAACCTTTACCCGAAGCCTTACCCTCACCCGTCCCCTAATCCTAACCCGTACGCTAACACTAACCCGTACCCTAACACGTACGCTCACCCTAAACCCTTGTCGTACCCTAACCTGGACCCTAAACCGTCCCCGTCCCCGTCCCCGTCCCTATCCCCGTCCCCTAACCCTAACCCTAACCCTAACCCTAACCCTAACCCTAACACTAACCCTTACCCTCACCCGTCCCCTAATCCTAACCTGTACGCTAACACTAACCCGTACCCAAACACGTAAGCTCACCCTAAACCGTTGTTGTACCCTAACCTGTACCCTAAACCGTCCCCGTCCCCGTCCCCATCCCCTAACCCTAACCCTAACCCTTACCCGAAGCCTTACCCTCACCCGTCCCCTAATCCTAACCCGTACCCCAACACTAAACCGTACCCTAACACGTACGCTCACCCTAAACCGTTGTCGTACCCTAATCTGTACCCTAAACCGTCCCCGTCCCCGTCCCCTAACCCAAACCCTAACCCTAACCTTTACCCGAAGCCTTACCCTCACCCGTCCCCTAATCCTAACCCGTACGCTAACACTAACCCGTACCCTAACACGTACGCTCACCCTAAACTGTTGTCGTACCCTAACCTGTACCCTAAACCGTCCCCGTCCCCGTCCACGTACCCTAACCCTAAACCTAACCCTTACCCTCACCCGTCCTCTAATCCTAACCCGTACGCTAACACTAACCCATACCCTAACATGTACGGTCACCCTAAACCGTTGTCGTACCCTAACCTGTACCCTAAACCGTCCCTGTCCCCGTCCCCTAACCCTAACCCTAACCCTAACCCTAACCTTAACCCTTACCCGAAGCCTTACCCTCACCCGTCCCCTAATCCTAACCCGTACGCTAACACTAACCCGTACCCTAACACGTACGCTCACCCTAAACTGTTGTCGTACCCTAACCTGTACCCTAAACCGTCCCCGTCCCCGTCCACGTCCCCTAACCCTAAACCTAACCCTTACCCGAAGCCTTACCCTCACCCGTCCTCTAATCCTAACCCGTACGCTAACACTAACCCATACCCTAACATGTACGGTCACCCTAAACCGTTGTCGTACCCTAACCTGTACCCTAAACCGTCCCTCTCCCCGTCCCCTAACCCTAACCCTAACCCTAACCTTAACCCTTACCCGAAGCCTTACCCTCACCCGTCCCCTAATCCTAACCCGTACGCTAACACTAACCCATACCCTAACACGTACGCTCACCCTAAACCGTTGTCGTAGCCTCACCTGTACCCTAAACCATCCCCGTCCCCTAACCCTAACCCTAACCCTATCCCTAACCCTTACCCGAAGCCTTACCCTCACCCGTCCCCTAATCCTAACCCGTACGCTAACACTAACCCGTTCCCTAACACGTACGCTCACCCTAAACCGTTGTCGTACACTAACCTGTACCCTAAAGCGTTCCCGTCCCCTTCCCCGTGCCCTAAACCTAACCCTAACCCTTACCCGAAGCCTTACCCTCACCCGTCCCCTAATCCTAACCCTTACGCTAACACTAACCCGTACCCTAACACGTACGGTCACCCTAAATCGTTGTCGTACCCTAACCTGTACCCTAAACTGTCCCCGTCCCCTAACCCTAACCCTAAACCTAACCCTAACCCTTACCCTCACCCGTCCCCTAATCCTAACCTGTACGCAAACACTAACCCGTACCCTAACACGTAAGCTCACCCTAAACCGTTGTCGTACCCTAACCTGTACCCTAAACCGTCCCCGTCCCCGTCCCCTAGCCCAAGCCCTAACCCTAACCTTTACCCGAAGCCTTACCCTCACCCGTCCCCTAATCCTAACCCGTACGCTAACACTAACCCGTACCCTAACACGTACGCTCACCCTAAACCCTTGTCGTACCCTAACCTGGACCCTAAACCGTCCCCGTCCCCGTCCCCGTCCCTATCCCCGTCCCCTAACCCTAACCCTAACCCTAACCCTAACCCTAACCCTAACACTAACCCTTACCCTCACCCGTCCCCTAATCCTAACCTGTACGCTAACACTAACCCGTACCCAAACACGTAAGCTCACCCTAAACCGTTGTTGTACCCTAACCTGTACCCTAAACCGTCCCCGTCCCCGTCCCCGTCCCCTAACCCTAACCCTAACCCTTACCCGAAGCCTTACCCTCACCCGTCCCCTAATCCTAACCCGTACCCCAACACTAAACCGTACCCTAACACGTACGCTCACCCTAAACCGTTGTCGTACCCTAATCTGTACCCTAAACCGTCCCCGTCCCCGTCCCCTAACCCAAACCCTAACCCTAACCTTTACCCGAAGCCTTACCCTCACCCGTCCCCTAATCCTAACCCGTACGCTAACACTAACCCGTACCCTAACACGTACGCTCACCCTAAACTGTTGTCGTACCCTAACCTGTACCCTAAACCGTCCCCGTCCCCGTCCACGTCCCCTAACCCTAAACCTAACCCTTACCCTCACCCGTCCTCTAATCCTAACCCGTACGCTAACACTAACCCATACCCTAACATGTACGGTCACCCTAAACCGTTGTCGTACCCTAACCTGTACCCTAAACCGTCCCTGTCCCCGTCCCCTAACCCTAACCCTAACCCTAACCCTAACCTTAACCCTTACCCGAAGCCTTACCCTCACCCGTCCCCTAATCCTAACCCGTACGCTAACACTAACCCGTACCCTAACACGTACGCTCACCCTAAACTGTTGTCGTACCCTAACCTGTACCCTAAACCGTCCCCGTCCCCGTCCACGTCCCCTAACCCTAAACCTAACCCTTACCCGAAGCCTTACCCTCACCCGTCCTCTAATCCTAACCCGTACGCTAACACTAACCCATACCCTAACATGTACGGTCACCCTAAACCGTTGTCGTACCCTAACCTGTACCCTAAACCGTCCCTCTCCCCGTCCCCTAACCCTAACCCTAACCCTAACCTTAACCCTTACCCGAAGCCTTACCCTCACCCGTCCCCTAATCCTAACCCGTACGCTAACACTAACCCATACCCTAACACGTACGCTCACCCTAAACCGTTGTCGTAGCCTCACCTGTACCCTAAACCATCCCCGTCCCCTAACCCTAACCCTAACCCTATCCCTAACCCTTACCCGAAGCCTTACCCTCACCCGTCCCCTAATCCTAACCCGTACGCTAACACTAACCCGTTCCCTAACACGTACGCTCACCCTAAACCGTTGTCGTACACTAACCTGTACCCTAAAGCGTTCCCGTCCCCTTCCCCGTGCCCTAAACCTAACCCTAACCCTTACCCGAAGCCTTACCCTCACCCGTCCCCTAATCCTAACCCTTACGCTAACACTAACCCGTACCCTAACACGTACGGTCACCCTAAATCGTTGTCGTACCCTAACCTGTACCCTAAACTGTCCCCGTCCCCTAACCCTAACCCTAAACCTAACCCTAACCCTTACCCTCACCCGTCCCCTAATCCTAACCTGTACGCAAACACTAACCCGTACCCTAACACGTAAGCTCACCCTAAACCGTTGTTGTACCCTAACCTGTACCCTAAACCGTCCCCGTCCCCGTCCCCGTCCCCTAACCTTAACCCTAACCCTTACCCGAAGCCTTACCCTCACCCGTCCCCTAATCCTAACCCGTACCCCAACACTAAAACGTACCCTAACACGTACGCTCACCCTAAACCGTTGTCGTACCCTTATCTGTACCCTAAACCGTCCCCGTCCCCGTCCCCTAACCCTAACCCTAACCCTAACCCTTACCCGAAGCCTTACCCTCACCCGTCCCCTAATCCTAACCCGTACGCTAACATTAACCTGTACTCTAAGACGTACACTCACCCTAAACCGTTGTCATACACTTACCTGTACACTCAAACGTCCCCTAACCCTAACCCTAACCCTAACCCTTACCCGAAGCCTTACCTTAACCCGTCCCCTAATCCTAACCCGTACACTAACACTAACCTGTACCCTAACACGTACGCTCACCCTAAACCGTTCTTGTACACTTACCTGTAACCTAAACCGTCCCCGTCCCCTTCCCCTTCCCCTAACCCTAACCCTAACCCTAACCCTTACCCGAAGCCTTACCCTAACCCATCCACTAATCCTAACCCGTACGCTAACAGTAACCCATACCCTAACACGTACGCTCTCCCTAAACCGTTGTCGTACCCTAACCTGTACCCTAAACCGTCGCCGTCAACTAACCCTAACCCTAACCCTAACCCTAATCCTAACCCTAACCCTTAGCCGAAGCCTTACCCTAATCCGTCCCCTAATCCTAAACCGTACGCTAACACTAACCTGTACCCTAACACATACGCTCACCCTAAAACGTTGTCGTACACTAATCTGTACCCTAAACCGTCCCCGTCCCCTAACCCTAACCTTAACCCTAACCCTTACCCGAAGCCTTACACTAACCCGTCCCTTAATCCTAACCCGTACGCTAACACTAACACGTACCCTAACACGTACGCTCACCCTAAACCATTGTCGTACACTAACCTGTACCCTAAACCATCCCCGTCCCCATCCACGTCCCCTAACCCTAACCCTAACCCTAACCGTTACCCGAAGCCTTACACTAATACATCCTATAATCCTAACACGTATGCTACCACTAACCCGTACCCTAACACGTATGCTCACCCTAAACAGTTGTCGTACCCTAACCAGTACCCTAAACTGTCCCCGTCCCCGTGCCCGTCCCCTAACCCTAACCCTAAACCTAACCCTTACCTGAAGCCTTACACTAACCCGTACCTTAATCCTAACCCTTACGCAAACACTAACACCTACCCTAACACGTACGCTCACCCTAAGCAGTTGTCATAGCCTAACCTGCACCCCAAACCGTCCCCGTCCTCTAACCCTAACCCTAACACTAACCTTAACCCTAAACTTTACCCGAAGCCTTACCCTAACCTTCCCCTAATCCTAAACCGTATGCTAACACTAACCTGTACCCTAACATGTACGCTCACCCTAAACCATTGTCGTACACTAACCTGTACCCTAAACCGTTCCCATCCCCTAACCCTATCCCTAACCCTAAACCTAATCCTTACCCGAAGCCTTACCCTAACTGGTCTTCTAATCCTAACCCGTACGCTAACACCAACAGGTACCATAACACGTACGCTCTAGCTAAACCGTTGTCGTACCCTAACCTGTACCCTAAACCATCCCCGTACCCTAACCCTAACCCTACCACTAACCCTAACCTTAACATTTACCCGAAGCCTTACCCTAACCCGTCCCCTTATCCTAAAACGTACGCTAAAACTAACCTGTACCCTAACACGTATGCTCACGCTAAACCGTTGTCGTACCCTAACCTTTACCCGAAACCATCCACGTCCCCTAACACTAACCCTAACCCTAACCCTTACCCGAAGAATTACCCTAACACGTCCCCTAAACCTAACCCGTACGCTAACACTAACACGTACCCTAACACGTAGGCTCACCGTAAACAGTTGTTGTAACCTAAGCTGTACCCTAAAACGTCCCCGTTACCTAACCCTAACCCTAACACCAACCCTAACCCTAACCCTTACCCGAAGCCTTACCCTAGCCCGTCCCCTAATCCTAACCCGTACTATAACACTAACCAGTATCCTAACACGTACGCTCTCCCTAAAACGTTGTCGTATGCTAACCTGTACTCTAAACGGTCCCAGTCCCCTGTTAAAGAAATCTGCACTACAATGAAGTCTCACTGCCCCCTGGTCAAAAGGGCCATCTGAAAAAAGTGTAAAATCCAGAAAGGCAGCACAGGCCATGGAGAACAGGGAGCCTTGTTATGCTGATGGGTGGGATGTAAATTGCCAACAGCCACTCTGGAGAAGTGTATTGTGTTTCCTGAAACACCTAAAAAACAAAGCAACGGAGCCTACGGCACTTCCACTTATGGTCCTAGAGCTTAGGGAAATTAAAATCAAAAACACACAGCCACCCCAAAGTTTCAGACGGCTCTGTTTACAAGAACCTCGTCTACGGTACAAGTTAAATATCCCAGAAAGCGAAAAATGGATAAAGAAGTTGTGGTACGTATGTACAATGGAATATCACTCACCAATGAAATCTATGTCATCTGGCCCGTCGTGGCATAATGAGTGGATTCAGGTACGATGATTCTAAGTGAAATAAGTCACACAGAAAATGAAATATCATAAGATATCACTAATACACCGAATGTAATCTTGGCTACACATGAACTGAATTACAAAACAGAACAGGGTCTCAAATTTAGAAAACCAACTTATGTTTGCTTAAGGGGAAAGGTGAGTTGTGGTGCTGCATAAAACCAGAGACAGAAATTAGCACAGATACCATTCCATAAGTCAAATATGTAATAGTCAAGACCTACCCCTTGCTCAACGAAATGGGCTAAACACCCTATATTCAACGCCTAGGAATACACCTGACTAGTAAGAATCTTCAAACCCATGGATTTATATGTCTCCATAAGAGAATCAAGCGTGTGTACAGCTGCATGAAGGCAGCAGAGAAAATCCGATAAATCCTATTATCAAAATGAATTACAAAAACAAAAAAGAATGACAGTGAAATAGAGAGCAATTCTTAAATAATTCATTCAGGGCTTGTGATACAACCTGGATTTACCTCATCTAAACCCAGAGCTGAGTGAGACATAAGGTTGGACACTTCGGGCTGATAGCATTGGTGAGGTTCGATGAGCAAATGCAGACCATTTGAAGTCATACTACATGGTAACCATTCCATGGGTCCCAACTCTCCAGGTTTAAGCGATTCTTCCTTCAGCTAAAGCATGCATGGGAAACCCACAGTATGGTGCACCGTGTGACCGGGAAACATTTTCAAATGCATCTCAGTTTTTGTACCCTTTTACTCGGGTTCACAATTCCAGACACTTTACTAACACTCTCCCCACTTGGAGAGTCAGTGCCTTTAACCTGCTGTTTGGCACAGTTTGCAATTTCTGCGCAAGATGAACAGGAATAGTGAGAACCAATGAGAGACTAGCTGTAGGTGTCTGCACGGGCAAATTTAACGCTCACTTCCCACCAGGAAGAGGAATTAACCAAAGGCTCAGCATGCCGTGCCGGAACCAGATTAGGGCCTGAAGCAATCCTTCGGGTTCGTGGCCAGCTCAAAAGAAAGCGATTTGAAGAAAGGAGCTCAGGGGCACTGTAATTCACAAACCTGCAGAGTTATAAATGACAGCTATCGTCCAATAATATATTGAAGGAAGGCTGCGAAGAGGACTTGAAAGCGGGGCAGAATTGCAGGAAAACGATTTCAGGTGGTGGAGTGGAATTGCATTTAAAGCATAGGAAAAGAGGCAGAACGTCGACAATGATGCACTTGGCCAAAAAGGGCGTATGCGTTTTTTCCTGAATATATTCAGGAAAAAACGCATACACCCTTTTTGGCCAACCAAGCAAGCATGTTAAAGAAATCTGCACTACAATGAAGTCTCACTGCCCCCCGATCAAAAGGGCCATCTGAAAAAAGTGTAAAATCCAGAAATGCAGCACAGGCCATGGAGAACAGGGAGCCTTGTTATGCTGATGGGTGGGATGTGAATTGCCAACAGCCACTCTGGAGAAGTGTATGGTGTTTCCTGAAACACCTAAAAAACAAAGCAATGCAGCCTCCGGCACTTCCACATATGGTCCTATAGCTTGGGGAAATTAAAATCAAAAACACACAGCCACCCCAAAGTTTCAGACGGCTCTGTTTACAAGAAACTCGTCTAAGGTACAAGTTAAATGTCCCAGAAAGCGAAAAATGGATAAAGAAGATGTGCTAGGTACGTACAATGGAATATCACTCACCAATGAAATCTATGTCATCTGGCCCGTCGTGGCATAATGAGTGGATTCAGGTACGATGATTCTAAGTGAAATAAGTCACACAGAAAATGAAACAGTATAAGATATCACTAATACACCGAATGTAATCTTGGCTACACATGAACTGAATTACAAAACAGAACAGGGTCTCAAATTTAGAAAACCAACTTATGTTTGCGTAAGGGGAAAGGTGAGTTGGGGTGCTGCATAAAACCAGAGTTAGAAATTAGCACAGATACCATTCCATAAGTCAAATACGTAATAGTCAAGACCTACCCCTTGCTCAACGAAATGGGCTAAACACCCTATATTCAACGCCTAGGAATACACCTGACTAGTAAGAATCTTCAAACCCATGGATTTATATGTCTCCATAAGAGAATCAAGCGTGTGTACAGCTGCATGAAGGCAAGAGAGAAAATCCGATAAATCCCATTATCAAAATGAATTACAAAAACAAAACACAATGACAGTGAAAGAGAGAGCAATTCTTAAATAATTCATTCAGGGCTTGTGATGCAACCTGGATTTACCTCATCTACACCCAGAGCTGAGTGAGACATAAGGTTTGACACTTCGGGCTGATAGCATTGGTGAGGTTCGATGAGCAAATGCAGACCATTTGAAGTCATACTGCATGGTACCCATTCCATGGGTCCCAACTCTCCAGGTTTAAGCGATTCTTCCTTCAGCTAAGACATGCATGGGAAACCCACAGTATGGTGCACTGTGTGACCGGGAACCTTTTTCAAATGCATCTCAGTTTTCGCCCCCTTTTACTCGGGTTCACAATTCCAGACCCTTTACTAACACTCTACCCACTTGGAGAGTCAGTGCCTTTAACCTGCTGTTTGGCACAGTTTGCAATTTCTGCGCAAGATGAACAGGAATAGGGAGAACCAATGAGAGACTAGCTGTAGGTGTCTGCACGGGCAAATTTAACGCTCATTTCCAACCAGGAAGAGGAATTAACCAAACGCTCAGCATGCCGTGCCGGATTCAGATTAGGGCCTGAACCAATCATGCGGGTTTGCGGCCAGCTCAGAAGAAAGCGATTTGAAGAAAGGAGCTCAGGGGCACTGTAATTCACAAACCTGCAGAGTTATAAATGACAGCTATCGTCCAAAAATATATTGAAGGAAGGCTGCGAAGAGGACTTGAAAGCGGGGCAGAATTGCAGGAAAACGATTTCAGGGGGTAGACTGGAATTGCATTTAAAGCATAGGAAAAGAGGCAGAACGTCGACAATGATGCACTTGGCCAAAAAGGGCGTATGCGTTTTTTCCTGAATATATTGAGGAAAAAACGCATACGCACTTTTTGGCCAACCAAGCAAGCATGTTAAAGAAATCTGCGCTACAATGAAGTCTCACGGCCCCCCGGTCAAAAGGGCCATCTGAAAATAGTGTAAATCCAGAAATGCAGCACAGGCCATGGAGAACAGGGAGCCTTGTTATGCTGATGGGTGAGATGTAAATTGCCAACAGCCACTCTGGAGAAGTGTATGGTGTTTCCTGAAACACCTAAAAAACAAAGCAACGGAGCCTACGGCACTTCCACTTATGGTCCTAGAGCTTAGGGAAATTAAAATCAAAAACACACACATCCACCCCAAAGTTTCAGACGGCTCTGTTTACAAGAACCTCGTCTACGGTACAAGTTAAATATCCCAGAAAGCGAAAAATGGATAAAGAAGTTGTGGTACGTACGTACAATGGAATATCAGTCACCAATGAAATCTATGTCATCTGGCCCATCGTGGCATAATGAGTGGATTCAGGTAAGATGATTCTAAGTGAAATACGTCACACAGAAAATGAAACATCATAAGATATCACTAATACACCGAATGTAATCTTGGCTACACATGAACTGAATTACAAAACAGAACAGGGTCTCAAATTTAGAAAACCAACTTATGTTTGCATAAGGGGAAAGGTGAGTTGGGGTGCTGCATAAAACCAGAGTTAGAAATTAGCACAGATACCATTCCATAAGTCAAATACATAATAGTCAAGACCTACCCCTTGCTCAACGAAATGGGCTAAACACACTATATTCAACGCCTAGGAATACACCTGACTAGTAAGGATCTTCAAACCCATGGATTTATATGTCTCCATAAGTGAATCAAGCGTGTGTACAGATGCATGAAGGCTGCAGAGAAAATCCGATATATCCTATTATCAAAATGAATTACAAAAACAAAACACAATGACAGTGAAATAGAGAGCAATTCTTAAATAATTCATTCAGGGCTTGTGATGCAACCTGGATTTACCTCATCTACACCCAGAGCTGAGTGAGATATAAGGTTGGACACTTCGTGCTGATACCATTGGTGAGGTTCGATGAGAAAATGCAAACCTTTTGAAGTCATAATTCATGGTACACATTCCATGGGTCCCAACTCTCCAGGTTGAAGCGATTCTTCCTTCAGCTAAAGCATGCATGGGAAACCCACAGTATGGTGCACCGTGTAACCGGCAAACCTTTTCAAATGCATCTCAGATTTTGTCCCCTTTTACTCGGGTTCACAGTTACAGACACTTTCTAACACTCTCCCCACTTGGAGAGTCAGTGCCTTTAACCTCCTGTTTCGCACAGTTTGCAATTTCTGCGCAAGATGAACAGGAATAGGGAGAACCAATGAGAGACTAGCTGTAGGTGTCTGCAGGGGCAAATTTAATGCTCATTTCCCACCAGGAAGAGGAATTAACCAAAGGCTCAGCATGCCGTGCCGGAACCAGATTAGGGCCTGAAGCAATCCTACGGGTTTGCAGCCAGCTCAGAAGAAAGCGATTTGAAGAAAGGAGCTCAGGGGCACTGTAATTCACAAACCTGCAGAGTTATAAATGACAGCTATCGTCCAAAAATATATTGAAGGAAGGCTGCGAAGAGGACTTGAAAGCGGGGCAGAATTGCAGGAAAACGATTTCAGGGGGTAGACTGGAATTGCATTTAAAGCATAGGAAAAGAGGCAGAACGTCGACAATGATGCACTTGGCCAAAAAGGGCGTATGCGTTTTTTCCTGAATATATTCAGGAAAAAACGCATACGCCCTTTTTGGCCAACCAAGCAAGCATGTTAAAGAAATCTGCACTACAGTGAAGTCTCACTGCCCCCCGGTCAAAAGGGCCATCTGAAAAAAGTGTAAAATCCAGAAATGCAGCACAGGCCATGGAGAACAGGGAGCCTTGTTATGCTGATGGGTGGGATGTAAATTGCAAACAGCCACTCTGGAGAAGTGTATGGTGTTTCCTGAAACACATAAAAAACAAAGCAACGGAGCCTACGGCACTTCCACTTATGGTCCTATAGCTTTGGGAAATTAAAATCAAAAACACACAGCCACCCCAAAGTTTCAGACGGCTCTGTTTACAAGAACCTCGTCTACGGTACAAGTTAAATATCCCAGAAAGCGAAAAATGGATAAAGAAGTTGTGGTACGTACGTACAATGGAATATCAGTCACCAATGAAATCTATGTCATCTAGCCCGTCGTGGCATAATGAGTGGATTCAGGTACGATGATTCTAAGTGAAATACGTCACACAGAAAATGAAACATCATGAGATATCACTAATACACGGAATGTAATCTTGGCTACACATGAACTGAATTACAAAACAGAACAGGGTCTCAAATTTAGAAAACCAATTTATGTTTGCTTAAGGGGAAAGGTGAGTTGGGGTGCTGCATAAAACCAGAGATAGAAATTAGCACAGATACCATTCCATAAGTCAAATATGTAATAGTCAAGACCAACCCCTTGCTCAACGAGATGGACTAAACACCCTATATTCAACGCCTAGGAATACACCTGACTAGTAAGAATCTTCAAACCCATGGATTTATATGTCTCCATAAGAGAATCAAGCGTGTGTACAGCTGCATGTATTCAGCAGAATAAATCCGATAAATCCCCTTATCAAAATGAATTACAAAAACAAAACACAATGAGAGTGAAATAGAGAGCAATTCTTAAATAATTCATTCAGGGCTTGTGATGCAACCTGGATTTACCTCATCTACACCCAGAGCTGAGTGAGACATAACGTTGGACACTTCGGGCTGATAGCATTGGTGAGGTTCGATGAGCAAATAGAGACGCTTTGAAGTCATACTGCATGGGACCAATTCCATGGGTCCCAACTCTCCAGGTTTAAGGGATTCTTCCTTCAGCTAAAACATGCATGGGGAACCCAGAGTATGGTGCACCGTGTGACCGGGAAACGTTTTCAAATGCATCTCAGTTCTCGTACCCTTTTACTCGGGTTCACAATTCCAGAGCCTTTACTAACACTCTCCCCACTTGGAGAGTCAGTGCCTTTAACCTGCTGTTTGGCACAGTTTGCAATTTCTGCGCAAGATGAACAGGAATAGGGAGAACCAATAAGAGAGTAGCTGTAGGTGTCTGCACGGGCAAATTTAACGCTCATTTCCAACCAGGAAGAGGAATTAACCAAACGCTCATCATGCCATGCCGGAACCAGATTAGGGCCTGAAGCAATCCTGCGGGTTTGCGGCCAGCTCACAAGAAAGCGATTTGAAGAAAGGAGCTCAGGGGCACTGTAATTCACAAACCTGCAGAGTTATAAATGACAGCTATCGTCCAAAAATATATTGAAGGAAGGCTGCGAAGAGGACTTGAAAGCGGGGCAGAATTGCAGGAAAACGATTTCAGGGGGTAGACTGGAATTGCATTTAAAGCATAGGAAAAGAGGCAGAACGTCGACAATGATGCACTTGGCCAAAAAGGGCGTATGCGTTTTTTCCTGAATATATTCAGGAAAAAACGCATACGCCCTTTTTGGCCAACCAAGCAAGCATATTAAAGATATCTGCACTACAATGAAGTCTCACTGCCCCGTGGTCAAAAGAGCCATCTGAAAAAAGTGTAAAATCCAGAAAGGCAGCACAGGCCATGCAGAGTAGGGAGCCTTGTTATGCTGATGGGTGGGATGTAAATTGCCAACAGCCACTCTGGAGAAATGTGTGGTGTTTCCTGAAACACCTAAAAAACAAAGCAACGGAGCCTATAGCACTTCCACTTATGGTCCTATGGCTTAGGGAAATTAAACTCAAAAACACACAGCCACCCCAAAGTTTCAGACGGCTCTGTTTACAAGAACCTCGTCTACGGTACAAGTTAAATATCCCAGAAAGCGAAAAATGGATAAAGAAGTTGTGGTACGTACGTACAATGGAATATCACTCACCAATGTAATCTATGTCATCTGGCCCGTCGTGGCATAATGAGTGGATTCAGGTACGATGATTCTAAGAGAAATAAGTCACACAGAAAATGAAACATCATAAGATATCTCTAATACACCGAATGTAATCTTGGCTACACATGAACTGAATTACAAAACAGAACAGGGTCTCAAATTTAGAAAACCAACTTATGTTTGCTTAAGGGGAAAGGTGAGTTGGGCTGCTGCATAAAACCAGAGATAGAAATTAGCACAGATACCATTCCATACGTCAAATATGTAATAGTCAAGAACTACACCTTGCTCAACGAAATGGGCTAAACACCCTATATTCAACGCCTAGGAATACACCTGACTAGTAAGAATCTTCAAACCCATGGATTTATATGTCTCCATAAGAGAATCAAGCGTGTGTACAGCTGCATGAAGGCAGCAGAGAAAATCCGATAAATCCCCTTATCAAAATGAATTACAAAAACAAAACACAATGACAGTGAAATAGAGAGCAATTCTTAAATAATTCATTCAGGGCTTGTGATGCAACCTGGATTTACCTCATCTACACCCAGAACTGAGTGAGACATAAAGTTGGACACTTCGGGCTGATAGCATTGGTGAGGTTCGATGAGAAAATGCAGACCATTTGAAGTCATACTACATGGTACCCATTCCATGGGTCCCAACTCTCCAGGTTTAAGCCATTCTTCCTTCAGCTAAAGCATGCATGGGAAACCCACAGTATGGTGCACCGTGTGACCGGGAAACATTTTCAAATGCATCTCAGTTTTTGTCCCCTTTTACTCGGGTTCACAATTCCAGACCCTTTACTAAAACTCTCCCCACTTGGAGAGTCAGTGCCTTTAACCTGCTGTTTGGCACAGTTTGCAATTTCTGCGCAAGATGAACAGGAATAGGGAGAACCAATGAGAGACTAGCTGTAGGTGTCTGCAGGGGCAAATTTAACGCTCATTTCCAACCAGGAAGAGGAATTAACCAAACGCTCAGCATGCCGTATCGGAACCAGATTAGGGCCTGAAGCAATCATGCGGGTTTGCGGCCAGCTCAGAAGAAAGCGATTTGAAGAAAGGAGCTCAGGGGCACTGTAATTCACAAACCTGCAGAGTTATAAATGACAGCTATCGTCCAAAAATATATTGAAGGAAGGCTGCGAAGAGGACTTGAAAGCGGGGCAGAATTGCAGGAAAACGATTTCAGGGCATAGACTGGAATTGCATTTAAAGCATAGGAAAAGAGGCAGAACGTCGACAATGATGCACTTGGCCAAAAAGGGCGTATGCGTTTTTTCCTGAATATATTCAGGAAAAAACGCATACGCACTTTTTGGCCAACCAAGCAAGCATGTTAAAGAAATCTGCACTACAATGAAGTCTCACTGCCCCCCGGTCAAAAGGGCCATCTGAAAAAAGTGTAAAATCCAGAAAGGCAGCACAGGCCATGGAGAACAGGGAGCCTGGTTATGCTGATTTGTGGGATGTAAATTGCCAACAGCCACTCTGGAGAAGTGTATGGTGTTTCCTGAAACACCTAAAAAACAAAGCAACGGAGCCTACGGCACTTCCACTTATGGTCCTAGAGCTTAGGGAAATTAAAATCAAAAACACACACATCCACCCCAAAGTTTCAGACGGCTCTGTTTACAAGAACCTCGTCTACGGTACAAGTTAAATATCCCAGAAAGCGAAAAATGGATAAAGAACTTGTGGTACGTACGTATAATGGAATATCACTCACCAATGAAATCCATGTCATCAGGCCCATCGTGGCATAATGAGTGGATTCAGGTACGATGATTCTCAGTGAAATAACTCACACAGAAAATGAAACAACATAAGATATCACTAATACACGGAATGTAATCTTGGCTACACATGAACTGAATTACAAAACAGAACAGGGACTCATATTTAGAAAACCAACTTATGTTTGCTTAAGGGGAAAGGTGAGTTGGGGTGCTGCATAAAACCAGAGTTAGAAATTAGCACAGATACCATTCCATAAGTCAAATACGTAATAGTCAAGACCTACCCCTTGCTCAACGAAATGGGCTAAACACACTATATTCAACGCCTAGGAATACACCTGACTAGTAAGGATCTTCAAACCCATGGATTTATATGTCTCCATAAGAGAATCAAGCGTGTGTACAGCTGCATGAAGGCAGCAGAGAAAATCCGATAAATCCGATTATAAAAATGAATTACAAAAACAAAACACAATGACAGTGAAATAGAGAGCAATTCTTAAAGAATTCATTCAGGGCTTGTGATGCAACCTGGATTTACCTCATCTACACCCAAAGCTGAATGACACATAAGGTTGGACACTCCGGGCTGATAGCATTGGTGAGGTTCGATGAGAAAATGCAGACCCTTTGAATTCATACTGCATGGGACCCATTCCATGGGTCCCAACTCTCCAGGTTTAAGGGATTCTTCCTTCAGCTAAAACATGCATGGGTAATCCACAGTATGGTGCGCCGTGTGACTGGGAAACGTTTTCAAATGCATCTCAGTTTCCATCCCCTTTTACTCGGGTTCACAATTCCAGACACTTTACTAAAACTCTCCCCACTTGGGTAGTCAGTGCCTTTAACCTGCTGTTTCGCACAGTTTGCAATTTCTGGGCAAGATGAACAGGAATAAGGAGAACCAATGAGAGACTAGCTGTAGGTGTCTGCACGGGCAAATTTAACGATCATTTCCCACCAGGAAGAGGAATTAACCAAACGCTCACCATGCCGTGCCAGAAACAGATTAGGGCCTGAAGCAATCCTGCGGGTTTGCGGCCAGCTCTCAAGAAAGCGATTTGAAGAAAGGAGCTCAGGGGCACTGTAATTCACAAACCTGCAGAGTTATAAATGACAGCTATCGTCCAATAATATATTGAAGGAAGGCTGCGAAGAGGACTTGAAAGCGGGGCAGAATTGCAGGAAAACGATTTCAGGGGGTAGACTGGAATTGCATTTAAAGCATAGGAAAAGAGGCAGAACGTCGACAATGATGCACTTGGCCAAAAAGGGCATATGCGTTTTTTCCTGAATATATTCAGGAAAAAACTCATACGCGCTTTTTGGACAACCAAGCAAGCATGTTAAAGAAATCTGTACTACAATGAAGTCTCACTGCCCCCCGGTCAAAAGGGCCATCTGAAAAAAGTGTAAAATCCAGAAAGGCAGCACAGGCCATGGAGAACAGGGAACCTTGTTATGCTGATGGTTGGGATGTAAATTGCAAACAGCCACTCTGGAGAAGTGTATGGTGTTTCCTGAAACACCTAAAAAACAAAGCAACGGAGCCTACGGCACTTCCACTTTTGGTCCTATAGATTACGGAAATTAAAATCAAAAACACACAGCCACCCCAAAATTTCAGACGGCTCTCTTCACAAGAACCTCGTCTACGGTACAAGTTAAATATCCCAGAAAGCGAAAAATGGATAAAGAAGTTGTGGGACATACGTACAAAGCAATATCATTCACCAATGAAATCTATGTCATCAGGCCCGTCGTGGCATAATGAGTGGATTCAGGTATGATGATTCTAAGGGAAATAAGTCACACAGAAAATGAAACATCATGAGATATCACTAATACACGGAATGTAATCTTGGCTACACATGAACTGAATTACAAAACAGAACAGGGTCTCAAATTTAGAAAACCAATTTATGTTTGCTTAAGGGGAAAGGTGAGTTGGGGTGCTGCATAAAACCAGAGATAGAAATTAGCACAGATACCATTCCATAAGTCTAATATGTAATAGTCAAGACCAACCCCTTGCTCAACGAGATGGACTAAACACCCTATATTCAACGCCTAGGAATACACCTGACTAGTAAGAATCTTCAAACCCATGGATTTATATGTCTCCATAAGAGAATCAAGCGTGTGTACAGCTGCATGTATTCAGCAGAATAAATCCGATAAATCCCCTTATCAAAATGAATTACAAAAACAAAACACAATGAGAGTGAAATAGAGAGCAATTCTTAAATAATTCATTCAGGGCTTGTGATGCAACCTGGATTTACCTCATCTACACCCAGAGCTGAGTGAGACATAACGTTGGACACTTCGGGCTGATAGCATTGGTGAGGTTCGATGAGCAAATAGAGACGCTTTGAAGTCATACTGCATGGGACCAATTCCATGGGTCCCAACTCTCCAGGTTTAAGGGATTCTTCCTTCAGCTAAAACATGCATGGGGAACCCAGAGTATGGTGCACCGTGTGACCGGGAAACGTTTTCAAATGCATCTCAGTTCTCGTACCCTTTTACTCGGGTTCACAATTCCAGAGCCTTTACTAACACTCTCCCCACTTGGAGAGTCAGTGCCTTTAACCTGCTGTTTGGCACAGTTTGCAATTTCTGCGCAAGATGAACAGGAATAGGGAGAACCAATAAGAGAGTAGCTGTAGGTGTCTGCACGGGCAAATTTAACGCTCATTTCCAACCAGGAAGAGGAATTAACCAAACGCTCATCATGCCATGCCGGAACCAGATTAGGGCCTGAAGCAATCCTGCGGGTTTGCGGCCAGCTCACAAGAAAGCGATTTGAAGAAAGGAGCTCAGGGGCACTGTAATTCACAAACCTGCAGAGTTATAAATGACAGCTATCGTCCAAAAATATATTGAAGGAAGGCTGCGAAGAGGACTTGAAAGCGGGGCAGAATTGCAGGAAAACGATTTCAGGGGGTAGACTGGAATTGCATTTAAAGCATAGGAAAAGAGGCAGAACGTCGACAATGATGCACTTGGCCAAAAAGGGCGTATGCGTTTTTTCCTGAATATATTCAGGAAAAAACGCATACGCCCTTTTTGGCCAACCAAGCAAGCATATTAAAGATATCTGCACTACAATGAAGTCTCACTGCCCCGTGGTCAAAAGAGCCATCTGAAAAAAGTGTAAAATCCAGAAAGGCAGCACAGGCCATGCAGAGTAGGGAGCCTTGTTATGCTGATGGGTGGGATGTAAATTGCCAACAGCCACTCTGGAGAAATGTGTGGTGTTTCCTGAAACACCTAAAAAACAAAGCAACGGAGCCTATAGCACTTCCACTTATGGTCCTATGGCTTAGGGAAATTAAACTCAAAAACACACAGCCACCCCAAAGTTTCAGACGGCTCTGTTTACAAGAACCTCGTCTACGGTACAAGTTAAATATCCCAGAAAGCGAAAAATGGATAAAGAAGTTGTGGTACGTACGTACAATGGAATATCACTCACCAATGTAATCTATGTCATCTGGCCCGTCGTGGCATAATGAGTGGATTCAGGTACGATGATTCTAAGAGAAATAAGTCACACAGAAAATGAAACATCATAAGATATCTCTAATACACCGAATGTAATCTTGGCTACACATGAACTGAATTACAAAACAGAACAGGGTCTCAAATTTAGAAAACCAACTTATGTTTGCTTAAGGGGAAAGGTGAGTTGGGCTGCTGCATAAAACCAGAGATAGAAATTAGCACAGATACCATTCCATACGTCAAATATGTAATAGTCAAGAACTACACCTTGCTCAACGAAATGGGCTAAACACCCTATATTCAACGCCTAGGAATACACCTGACTAGTAAGAATCTTCAAACCCATGGATTTATATGTCTCCATAAGAGAATCAAGCGTGTGTACAGCTGCATGAAGGCAGCAGAGAAAATCCGATAAATCCCCTTATCAAAATGAATTACAAAAACAAAACACAATGACAGTGAAATAGAGAGCAATTCTTAAATAATTCATTCAGGGCTTGTGATGCAACCTGGATTTACCTCATCTACACCCAGAACTGAGTGAGACATAAAGTTGGACACTTCGGGCTGATAGCATTGGTGAGGTTCGATGAGAAAATGCAGACCATTTGAAGTCATACTACATGGTACCCATTCCATGGGTCCCAACTCTCCAGGTTTAAGCCATTCTTCCTTCAGCTAAAGCATGCATGGGAAACCCACAGTATGGTGCACCGTGTGACCGGGAAACATTTTCAAATGCATCTCAGTTTTTGTCCCCTTTTACTCGGGTTCACAATTCCAGACCCTTTACTAAAACTCTCCCCACTTGGAGAGTCAGTGCCTTTAACCTGCTGTTTGGCACAGTTTGCAATTTCTGCGCAAGATGAACAGGAATAGGGAGAACCAATGAGAGACTAGCTGTAGGTGTCTGCAGGGGCAAATTTAACGCTCATTTCCAACCAGGAAGAGGAATTAACCAAACGCTCAGCATGCCGTATCGGAACCAGATTAGGGCCTGAAGCAATCATGCGGGTTTGCGGCCAGCTCAGAAGAAAGCGATTTGAAGAAAGGAGCTCAGGGGCACTGTAATTCACAAACCTGCAGAGTTATAAATGACAGCTATCGTCCAAAAATATATTGAAGGAAGGCTGCGAAGAGGACTTGAAAGCGGGGCAGAATTGCAGGAAAACGATTTCAGGGCGTAGACTGGAATTGCATTTAAAGCATAGGAAAAGAGGCAGAACGTCGACAATGATGCACTTGGCCAAAAAGGGCGTATGCGTTTTTTCCTGAATATATTCAGGAAAAAACGCATACGCACTTTTTGGCCAACCAAGCAAGCATGTTAAAGAAATCTGCACTACAATGAAGTCTCACTGCCCCCCGGTCAAAAGGGCCATCTGAAAAAAGTGTAAAATCCAGAAAGGCAGCACAGGCCATGGAGAACAGGGAGCCTGGTTATGCTGATTTGTGGGATGTAAATTGCCAACAGCCACTCTGGAGAAGTGTATGGTGTTTCCTGAAACACCTAAAAAACAAAGCAACGGAGCCTACGGCACTTCCACTTATGGTCCTAGAGCTTAGGGAAATTAAAATCAAAAACACACACATCCACCCCAAAGTTTCAGACGGCTCTGTTTACAAGAACCTCGTCTACGGTACAAGTTAAATATCCCAGAAAGCGAAAAATGGATAAAGAACTTGTGGTACGTACGTATAATGGAATATCACTCACCAATGAAATCCATGTCATCAGGCCCATCGTGGCATAATGAGTGGATTCAGGTACGATGATTCTCAGTGAAATAACTCACACAGAAAATGAAACAACATAAGATATCACTAATACACGGAATGTAATCTTGGCTACACATGAACTGAATTACAAAACAGAACAGGGACTCATATTTAGAAAACCAACTTATGTTTGCTTAAGGGGAAAGGTGAGTTGGGGTGCTGCATAAAACCAGAGTTAGAAATTAGCACAGATACCATTCCATAAGTCAAATACGTAATAGTCAAGACCTACCCCTTGCTCAACGAAATGGGCTAAACACACTATATTCAACGCCTAGGAATACACCTGACTAGTAAGGATCTTCAAACCCATGGATTTATATGTCTCCATAAGAGAATCAAGCGTGTGTACAGCTGCATGAAGGCAGCAGAGAAAATCCGATAAATCCGATTATAAAAATGAATTACAAAAACAAAACACAATGACAGTGAAATAGAGAGCAATTCTTAAAGAATTCATTCAGGGCTTGTGATGCAACCTGGATTTACCTCATCTACACCCAAAGCTGAATGACACATAAGGTTGGACACTCCGGGCTGATAGCATTGGTGAGGTTCGATGAGAAAATGCAGACCCTTTGAATTCATACTGCATGGGACCCATTCCATGGGTCCCAACTCTCCAGGTTTAAGGGATTCTTCCTTCAGCTAAAACATGCATGGGTAATCCACAGTATGGTGCGCCGTGTGACTGGGAAACGTTTTCAAATGCATCTCAGTTTCCATCCCCTTTTACTCGGGTTCACAATTCCAGACACTTTACTAAAACTCTCCCCACTTGGGTAGTCAGTGCCTTTAACCTGCTGTTTCGCACAGTTTGCAATTTCTGGGCAAGATGAACAGGAATAAGGAGAACCAATGAGAGACTAGCTGTAGGTGTCTGCACGGGCAAATTTAACGCTCATTTCCCACCAGGAAGAGGAATTAACCAAACGCTCACCATGCCGTGCCAGAAAGAGATTAGGGCCTGAAGCAATCCTGCGGGTTTGCGGCCAGCTCTCAAGAAAGCGATTTGAAGAAAGGAGCTCAGGGGCACTGTAATTCACAAACCTGCAGAGTTATAAATGACAGCTATCGTCCAATAATATATTGAAGGAAGGCTGCGAAGAGGACTTGAAAGCGGGGCAGAATTGCAGGAAAACGATTTCAGGGGGTAGACTGGAATTGCATTTAAAGCATAGGAAAAGAGGCAGAACGTCGACAATGATGCACTTGGCCAAAAAGGGCGTATGCGTTTTTTCCTGAATATATTCAGGAAAAAACGCATACGCACTTTTTGGCCAACCAAGCAAGCATGTTAAAGAAATCTGCACTACAATGAAGTCTCACTGCCCCCCGGTCAAAAGGGCCATCTGAAAAAAGTGTAAAATCCAGAAATGCAGCACAGGCCATGGAGAACAGGGAGCCTTGTTATGCTGATGGGTGGGATGTAAATTGCCAACAGCCACTCTGGAGAAGTGTATGGTGTTTCCTGAAACACATAAAAAACAAAGCAACGGAGCCTACGGCACTTCCACTTATGGTCCTATAGCTTTGGGAAATTAAAATCAAAAACACACAGCCACCCCAAAGTTTCAGACGGCTCTGTTTACAAGAACCTCGTCTACGGTACAAGTTAAATATCCCAGAAAGCGAAAAATGGATAAAGAAGTTGTGGTACGTACGTACAATGGAATATCAGTCACCAATGAAATCTATGTCATCTAGCCCGTCGTGGCATAATGAGTGGATTCAGGTACGATGATTCTAAGTGAAATACGTCACACAGAAAATGAAACATCATGAGATATCACTAATACACGGAATGTAATCTTGGCTACACATGAACTGAATTACAAAACAGAACAGGGTCTCAAATTTAGAAAACCAATTTATGTTTGCTTAAGGGGAAAGGTGAGTTGGGGTGCTGCATAAAACCAGAGATAGAAATTAGCACAGATACCATTCCATAAGTCTAATATGTAATAGTCAAGACCAACCCCTTGCTCAACGAGATGGACTAAACACCCTATATTCAACGCCTAGGAATACACCTGACTAGTAAGAATCTTCAAACCCATGGATTTATATGTCTCCATAAGAGAATCAAGCGTGTGTACAGCTGCATGTATTCAGCAGAATAAATCCGATAAATCCCCTTATCAAAATGAATTACAAAAACAAAACACAATGAGAGTGAAATAGAGAGCAATTCTTAAATAATTCATTCAGGGCTTGTGATGCAACCTGGATTTACCTCATCTACACCCAGAGCTGAGTGAGACATAACGTTGGACACTTCGGGCTGATAGCATTGGTGAGGTTCGATGAGCAAATAGAGACGCTTTGAAGTCATACTGCATGGGACCAATTCCATGGGTCCCAACTCTCCAGGTTTAAGGGATTCTTCCTTCAGCTAAAACATGCATGGGGAACCCAGAGTATGGTGCACCGTGTGACCGGGAAACGTTTTCAAATGCATCTCAGTTCTCGTACCCTTTTACTCGGGTTCACAATTCCAGAGCCTTTACTAACACTCTCCCCACTTGGAGAGTCAGTGCCTTTAACCTGCTGTTTGGCACAGTTTGCAATTTCTGCGCAAGATGAACAGGAATAGGGAGAACCAATAAGAGAGTAGCTGTAGGTGTCTGCACGGGCAAATTTAACGCTCATTTCCAACCAGGAAGAGGAATTAACCAAACGCTCATCATGCCATGCCGGAACCAGATTAGGGCCTGAAGCAATCCTGCGGGTTTGCGGCCAGCTCACAAGAAAGCGATTTGAAGAAAGGAGCTCAGGGGCACTGTAATTCACAAACCTGCAGAGTTATAAATGACAGCTATCGTCCAAAAATATATTGAAGGAAGGCTGCGAAGAGGACTTGAAAGCGGGGCAGAATTGCAGGAAAACGATTTCAGGGGGTAGACTGGAATTGCATTTAAAGCATAGGAAAAGAGGCAGAACGTCGACAATGATGCACTTGGCCAAAAAGGGCGTATGCGTTTTTTCCTGAATATATTCAGGAAAAAACGCATACGCCCTTTTTGGCCAACCAAGCAAGCATATTAAAGATATCTGCACTACAATGAAGTCTCACTGCCCCGTGGTCAAAAGAGCCATCTGAAAAAAGTGTAAAATCCAGAAAGGCAGCACAGGCCATGCAGAGTAGGGAGCCTTGTTATGCTGATGGGTGGGATGTAAATTGCCAACAGCCACTCTGGAGAAATGTGTGGTGTTTCCTGAAACACCTAAAAAACAAAGCAACGGAGCCTATAGCACTTCCACTTATGGTCCTATGGCTTAGGGAAATTAAACTCAAAAACACACAGCCACCCCAAAGTTTCAGACGGCTCTGTTTACAAGAACCTCGTCTACGGTACAAGTTAAATATCCCAGAAAGCGAAAAATGGATAAAGAAGTTGTGGTACGTACGTACAATGGAATATCACTCACCAATGTAATCTATGTCATCTGGCCCGTCGTGGCATAATGAGTGGATTCAGGTACGATGATTCTAAGAGAAATAAGTCACACAGAAAATGAAACATCATAAGATATCTCTAATACACGGAATGTAATCTTGGCTACACATGAACTGAATTACAAAACAGAACAGGGTCTCAAATTTAGAAAACCAACTTATGTTTGCTTAAGGGGAAAGGTGAGTTGGGCTGCTGCATAAAACCAGAGATAGAAATTAGCACAGATACCATTCCATACGTCAAATATGTAATAGTCAAGAACTACACCTTGCTCAACGAAATGGGCTAAACACCCTATATTCAACGCCTAGGAATACACCTGACTAGTAAGAATCTTCAAACCCATGGATTTATATGTCTCCATAAGAGAATCAAGCGTGTGTACAGCTGCATGAAGGCAGCAGAGAAAATCCGATAAATCCCCTTATCAAAATGAATTACAAAAACAAAACACAATGACAGTGAAATAGAGAGCAATTCTTAAATAATTCATTCAGGGCTTGTGATGCAACCTGGATTTACCTCATCTACACCCAGAACTGAGTGAGACATAAAGTTGGACACTTCGGGCTGATAGCATTGGTGAGGTTCGATGAGAAAATGCAGACCATTTGAAGTCATACTACATGGTACCCATTCCATGGGTCCCAACTCTCCAGGTTTAAGCCATTCTTCCTTCAGCTAAAGCATGCATGGGAAACCCACAGTATGGTGCACCGTGTGACCGGGAAACATTTTCAAATGCATCTCAGTTTTTGTCCCCTTTTACTCGGGTTCACAATTCCAGACCCTTTACTAAAACTCTCCCCACTTGGAGAGTCAGTGCCTTTAACCTGCTGTTTGGCACAGTTTGCAATTTCTGCGCAAGATGAACAGGAATAGGGAGAACCAATGAGAGACTAGCTGTAGGTGTCTGCAGGGGCAAATTTAACGCTCATTTCCAACCAGGAAGAGGAATTAACCAAACGCTCAGCATGCCGTATCGGAACCAGATTAGGGCCTGAAGCAATCATGCGGGTTTGCGGCCAGCTCAGAAGAAAGCGATTTGAAGAAAGGAGCTCAGGGGCACTGTAATTCACAAACCTGCAGAGTTATAAATGACAGCTATCGTCCAAAAATATATTGAAGGAAGGCTGCGAAGAGGACTTGAAAGCGGGGCAGAATTGCAGGAAAACGATTTCAGGGCGTAGACTGGAATTGCATTTAAAGCATAGGAAAAGAGGCAGAACGTCGACAATGATGCACTTGGCCAAAAAGGGCGTATGCGTTTTTTCCTGAATATATTCAGGAAAAAACGCATACGCACTTTTTGGCCAACCAAGCAAGCATGTTAAAGAAATCTGCACTACAATGAAGTCTCACTGCCCCCCGGTCAAAAGGGCCATCTGAAAAAAGTGTAAAATCCAGAAAGGCAGCACAGGCCATGGAGAACAGGGAGCCTGGTTATGCTGATTTGTGGGATGTAAATTGCCAACAGCCACTCTGGAGAAGTGTATGGTGTTTCCTGAAACACCTAAAAAACAAAGCAACGGAGCCTACGGCACTTCCACTTATGGTCCTAGAGCTTAGGGAAATTAAAATCAAAAACACACACATCCACCCCAAAGTTTCAGACGGCTCTGTTTACAAGAACCTCGTCTACGGTACAAGTTAAATATCCCAGAAAGCGAAAAATGGATAAAGAACTTGTGGTACGTACGTATAATGGAATATCACTCACCAATGAAATCCATGTCATCAGGCCCATCGTGGCATAATGAGTGGATTCAGGTACGATGATTCTCAGTGAAATAACTCACACAGAAAATGAAACAACATAAGATATCACTAATACACGGAATGTAATCTTGGCTACACATGAACTGAATTACAAAACAGAACAGGGACTCATATTTAGAAAACCAACTTATGTTTGCTTAAGGGGAAAGGTGAGTTGGGGTGCTGCATAAAACCAGAGTTAGAAATTAGCACAGATACCATTCCATAAGTCAAATACGTAATAGTCAAGACCTACCCCTTGCTCAACGAAATGGGCTAAACACACTATATTCAACGCCTAGGAATACACCTGACTAGTAAGGATCTTCAAACCCATGGATTTATATGTCTCCATAAGAGAATCAAGCGTGTGTACAGCTGCATGAAGGCAGCAGAGAAAATCCGATAAATCCGATTATAAAAATGAATTACAAAAACAAAACACAATGACAGTGAAATAGAGAGCAATTCTTAAAGAATTCATTCAGGGCTTGTGATGCAACCTGGATTTACCTCATCTACACCCAAAGCTGAATGACACATAAGGTTGGACACTCCGGGCTGATAGCATTGGTGAGGTTCGATGAGAAAATGCAGACCCTTTGAATTCATACTGCATGGGACCCATTCCATGGGTCCCAACTCTCCAGGTTTAAGGGATTCTTCCTTCAGCTAAAACATGCATGGGTAATCCACAGTATGGTGCGCCGTGTGACTGGGAAACGTTTTCAAATGCATCTCAGTTTCCATCCCCTTTTACTCGGGTTCACAATTCCAGACACTTTACTAAAACTCTCCCCACTTGGGTAGTCAGTGCCTTTAACCTGCTGTTTCGCACAGTTTGCAATTTCTGGGCAAGATGAACAGGAATAAGGAGAACCAATGAGAGACTAGCTGTAGGTGTCTGCACGGGCAAATTTAACGATCATTTCCCACCAGGAAGAGGAATTAACCAAACGCTCACCATGCCGTGCCAGAAACAGATTAGGGCCTGAAGCAATCCTGCGGGTTTGCGGCCAGCTCTCAAGAAAGCGATTTGAAGAAAGGAGCTCAGGGGCACTGTAATTCACAAACCTGCAGAGTTATAAATGACAGCTATCGTCCAATAATATATTGAAGGAAGGCTGCGAAGAGGACTTGAAAGCGGGGCAGAATTGCAGGAAAACGATTTCAGGGGGTAGACTGGAATTGCATTTAAAGCATAGGAAAAGAGGCAGAACGTCGACAATGATGCACTTGGCCAAAAAGGGCATATGCGTTTTTTCCTGAATATATTCAGGAAAAAACTCATACGCGCTTTTTGGACAACCAAGCAAGCATGTTAAAGAAATCTGTACTACAATGAAGTCTCACTGCCCCCCGGTCAAAAGGGCCATCTGAAAAAAGTGTAAAATCCAGAAAGGCAGCACAGGCCATGGAGAACAGGGAACCTTGTTATGCTGATGGTTGGGATGTAAATTGCAAACAGCCACTCTGGAGAAGTGTATGGTGTTTCCTGAAACACCTAAAAAACAAAGCAACGGAGCCTACGGCACTTCCACTTTTGGTCCTATAGATTACGGAAATTAAAATCAAAAACACACAGCCACCCCAAAATTTCAGACGGCTCTCTTCACAAGAACCTCGTCTACGGTACAAGTTAAATATCCCAGAAAGCGAAAAATGGATAAAGAAGTTGTGGGACATACGTACAAAGCAATATCATTCACCAATGAAATCTATGTCATCAGGCCCGTCGTGGCATAATGAGTGGATTCAGGTATGATGATTCTAAGGGAAATAAGTCACACAGAAAATGAAACATCATGAGATATCACTAATACACGGAATGTAATCTTGGCTACACATGAACTGAATTACAAAACAGAACAGGGTCTCAAATTTAGAAAACCAATTTATGTTTGCTTAAGGGGAAAGGTGAGTTGGGGTGCTGCATAAAACCAGAGATAGAAATTAGCACAGATACCATTCCATAAGTCTAATATGTAATAGTCAAGACCAACCCCTTGCTCAACGAGATGGACTAAACACCCTATATTCAACGCCTAGGAATACACCTGACTAGTAAGAATCTTCAAACCCATGGATTTATATGTCTCCATAAGAGAATCAAGCGTGTGTACAGCTGCATGTATTCAGCAGAATAAATCCGATAAATCCCCTTATCAAAATGAATTACAAAAACAAAACACAATGAGAGTGAAATAGAGAGCAATTCTTAAATAATTCATTCAGGGCTTGTGATGCAACCTGGATTTACCTCATCTACACCCAGAGCTGAGTGAGACATAACGTTGGACACTTCGGGCTGATAGCATTGGTGAGGTTCGATGAGCAAATAGAGACGCTTTGAAGTCATACTGCATGGGACCAATTCCATGGGTCCCAACTCTCCAGGTTTAAGGGATTCTTCCTTCAGCTAAAACATGCATGGGGAACCCAGAGTATGGTGCACCGTGTGACCGGGAAACGTTTTCAAATGCATCTCAGTTCTCGTACCCTTTTACTCGGGTTCACAATTCCAGAGCCTTTACTAACACTCTCCCCACTTGGAGAGTCAGTGCCTTTAACCTGCTGTTTGGCACAGTTTGCAATTTCTGCGCAAGATGAACAGGAATAGGGAGAACCAATAAGAGAGTAGCTGTAGGTGTCTGCACGGGCAAATTTAACGCTCATTTCCAACCAGGAAGAGGAATTAACCAAACGCTCATCATGCCATGCCGGAACCAGATTAGGGCCTGAAGCAATCCTGCGGGTTTGCGGCCAGCTCACAAGAAAGCGATTTGAAGAAAGGAGCTCAGGGGCACTGTAATTCACAAACCTGCAGAGTTATAAATGACAGCTATCGTCCAAAAATATATTGAAGGAAGGCTGCGAAGAGGACTTGAAAGCGGGGCAGAATTGCAGGAAAACGATTTCAGGGGGTAGACTGGAATTGCATTTAAAGCATAGGAAAAGAGGCAGAACGTCGACAATGATGCACTTGGCCAAAAAGGGCGTATGCGTTTTTTCCTGAATATATTCAGGAAAAAACGCATACGCCCTTTTTGGCCAACCAAGCAAGCATATTAAAGATATCTGCACTACAATGAAGTCTCACTGCCCCGTGGTCAAAAGAGCCATCTGAAAAAAGTGTAAAATCCAGAAAGGCAGCACAGGCCATGCAGAGTAGGGAGCCTTGTTATGCTGATGGGTGGGATGTAAATTGCCAACAGCCACTCTGGAGAAATGTGTGGTGTTTCCTGAAACACCTAAAAAACAAAGCAACGGAGCCTATAGCACTTCCACTTATGGTCCTATGGCTTAGGGAAATTAAACTCAAAAACACACAGCCACCCCAAAGTTTCAGACGGCTCTGTTTACAAGAACCTCGTCTACGGTACAAGTTAAATATCCCAGAAAGCGAAAAATGGATAAAGAAGTTGTGGTACGTACGTACAATGGAATATCACTCACCAATGTAATCTATGTCATCTGGCCCGTCGTGGCATAATGAGTGGATTCAGGTACGATGATTCTAAGAGAAATAAGTCACACAGAAAATGAAACATCATAAGATATCTCTAATACACCGAATGTAATCTTGGCTACACATGAACTGAATTACAAAACAGAACAGGGTCTCAAATTTAGAAAACCAACTTATGTTTGCTTAAGGGGAAAGGTGAGTTGGGCTGCTGCATAAAACCAGAGATAGAAATTAGCACAGATACCATTCCATACGTCAAATATGTAATAGTCAAGAACTACACCTTGCTCAACGAAATGGGCTAAACACCCTATATTCAACGCCTAGGAATACACCTGACTAGTAAGAATCTTCAAACCCATGGATTTATATGTCTCCATAAGAGAATCAAGCGTGTGTACAGCTGCATGAAGGCAGCAGAGAAAATCCGATAAATCCCCTTATCAAAATGAATTACAAAAACAAAACACAATGACAGTGAAATAGAGAGCAATTCTTAAATAATTCATTCAGGGCTTGTGATGCAACCTGGATTTACCTCATCTACACCCAGAACTGAGTGAGACATAAAGTTGGACACTTCGGGCTGATAGCATTGGTGAGGTTCGATGAGAAAATGCAGACCATTTGAAGTCATACTACATGGTACCCATTCCATGGGTCCCAACTCTCCAGGTTTAAGCCATTCTTCCTTCAGCTAAAGCATGCATGGGAAACCCACAGTATGGTGCACCGTGTGACCGGGAAACATTTTCAAATGCATCTCAGTTTTTGTCCCCTTTTACTCGGGTTCACAATTCCAGACCCTTTACTAAAACTCTCCCCACTTGGAGAGTCAGTGCCTTTAACCTGCTGTTTGGCACAGTTTGCAATTTCTGCGCAAGATGAACAGGAATAGGGAGAACCAATGAGAGACTAGCTGTAGGTGTCTGCAGGGGCAAATTTAACGCTCATTTCCAACCAGGAAGAGGAATTAACCAAACGCTCAGCATGCCGTATCGGAACCAGATTAGGGCCTGAAGCAATCATGCGGGTTTGCGGCCAGCTCAGAAGAAAGCGATTTGAAGAAAGGAGCTCAGGGGCACTGTAATTCACAAACCTGCAGAGTTATAAATGACAGCTATCGTCCAAAAATATATTGAAGGAAGGCTGCGAAGAGGACTTGAAAGCGGGGCAGAATTGCAGGAAAACGATTTCAGGGCGTAGACTGGAATTGCATTTAAAGCATAGGAAAAGAGGCAGAACGTCGACAATGATGCACTTGGCCAAAAAGGGCGTATGCGTTTTTTCCTGAATATATTCAGGAAAAAACGCATACGCACTTTTTGGCCAACCAAGCAAGCATGTTAAAGAAATCTGCACTACAATGAAGTCTCACTGCCCCCCGGTCAAAAGGGCCATCTGAAAAAAGTGTAAAATCCAGAAAGGCAGCACAGGCCATGGAGAACAGGGAGCCTGGTTATGCTGATTTGTGGGATGTAAATTGCCAACAGCCACTCTGGAGAAGTGTATGGTGTTTCCTGAAACACCTAAAAAACAAAGCAACGGAGCCTACGGCACTTCCACTTATGGTCCTAGAGCTTAGGGAAATTAAAATCAAAAACACACACATCCACCCCAAAGTTTCAGACGGCTCTGTTTACAAGAACCTCGTCTACGGTACAAGTTAAATATCCCAGAAAGCGAAAAATGGATAAAGAACTTGTGGTACGTACGTATAATGGAATATCACTCACCAATGAAATCCATGTCATCAGGCCCATCGTGGCATAATGAGTGGATTCAGGTACGATGATTCTCAGTGAAATAACTCACACAGAAAATGAAACAACATAAGATATCACTAATACACGGAATGTAATCTTGGCTACACATGAACTGAATTACAAAACAGAACAGGGACTCATATTTAGAAAACCAACTTATGTTTGCTTAAGGGGAAAGGTGAGTTGGGGTGCTGCATAAAACCAGAGTTAGAAATTAGCACAGATACCATTCCATAAGTCAAATACGTAATAGTCAAGACCTACCCCTTGCTCAACGAAATGGGCTAAACACACTATATTCAACGCCTAGGAATACACCTGACTAGTAAGGATCTTCAAACCCATGGATTTATATGTCTCCATAAGAGAATCAAGCGTGTGTACAGCTGCATGAAGGCAGCAGAGAAAATCCGATAAATCCGATTATAAAAATGAATTACAAAAACAAAACACAATGACAGTGAAATAGAGAGCAATTCTTAAAGAATTCATTCAGGGCTTGTGATGCAACCTGGATTTACCTCATCTACACCCAAAGCTGAATGACACATAAGGTTGGACACTCCGGGCTGATAGCATTGGTGAGGTTCGATGAGAAAATGCAGACCCTTTGAATTCATACTGCATGGGACCCATTCCATGGGTCCCAACTCTCCAGGTTTAAGGGATTCTTCCTTCAGCTAAAACATGCATGGGTAATCCACAGTATGGTGCGCCGTGTGACTGGGAAACGTTTTCAAATGCATCTCAGTTTCCATCCCCTTTTACTCGGGTTCACAATTCCAGACACTTTACTAAAACTCTCCCCACTTGGGTAGTCAGTGCCTTTAACCTGCTGTTTCGCACAGTTTGCAATTTCTGGGCAAGATGAACAGGAATAAGGAGAACCAATGAGAGACTAGCTGTAGGTGTCTGCACGGGCAAATTTAACGCTCATTTCCCACCAGGAAGAGGAATTAACCAAACGCTCACCATGCCGTGCCAGAAAGAGATTAGGGCCTGAAGCAATCCTGCGGGTTTGCGGCCAGCTCTCAAGAAAGCGATTTGAAGAAAGGAGCTCAGGGGCACTGTAATTCACAAACCTGCAGAGTTATAAATGACAGCTATCGTCCAATAATATATTGAAGGAAGGCTGCGAAGAGGACTTGAAAGCGGGGCAGAATTGCAGGAAAACGATTTCAGGGGGTAGACTGGAATTGCATTTAAAGCATAGGAAAAGAGGCAGAACGTCGACAATGATGCACTTGGCCAAAAAGGGCGTATGCGTTTTTTCCTGAATATATTCAGGAAAAAACGCATACGCACTTTTTGGCCAACCAAGCAAGCATGTTAAAGAAATCTGCACTACAATGAAGTCTCACTGCCCCCCGGTCAAAAGGGCCATCTGAAAAAAGTGTAAAATCCAGAAATGCAGCACAGGCCATGGAGAACAGGGAGCCTTGTTATGCTGATGGGTGGGATGTAAATTGCCAACAGCCACTCTGGAGAAGTGTATGGTGTTTCCTGAAACACATAAAAAACAAAGCAACGGAGCCTACGGCACTTCCACTTATGGTCCTATAGCTTTGGGAAATTAAAATCAAAAACACACAGCCACCCCAAAGTTTCAGACGGCTCTGTTTACAAGAACCTCGTCTACGGTACAAGTTAAATATCCCAGAAAGCGAAAAATGGATAAAGAAGTTGTGGTACGTACGTACAATGGAATATCAGTCACCAATGAAATCTATGTCATCTAGCCCGTCGTGGCATAATGAGTGGATTCAGGTACGATGATTCTAAGTGAAATACGTCACACAGAAAATGAAACATCATGAGATATCACTAATACACGGAATGTAATCTTGGCTACACATGAACTGAATTACAAAACAGAACAGGGTCTCAAATTTAGAAAACCAATTTATGTTTGCTTAAGGGGAAAGGTGAGTTGGGGTGCTGCATAAAACCAGAGATAGAAATTAGCACAGATACCATTCCATAAGTCTAATATGTAATAGTCAAGACCAACCCCTTGCTCAACGAGATGGACTAAACACCCTATATTCAACGCCTAGGAATACACCTGACTAGTAAGAATCTTCAAACCCATGGATTTATATGTCTCCATAAGAGAATCAAGCGTGTGTACAGCTGCATGTATTCAGCAGAATAAATCCGATAAATCCCCTTATCAAAATGAATTACAAAAACAAAACACAATGAGAGTGAAATAGAGAGCAATTCTTAAATAATTCATTCAGGGCTTGTGATGCAACCTGGATTTACCTCATCTACACCCAGAGCTGAGTGAGACATAACGTTGGACACTTCGGGCTGATAGCATTGGTGAGGTTCGATGAGCAAATAGAGACGCTTTGAAGTCATACTGCATGGGACCAATTCCATGGGTCCCAACTCTCCAGGTTTAAGGGATTCTTCCTTCAGCTAAAACATGCATGGGGAACCCAGAGTATGGTGCACCGTGTGACCGGGAAACGTTTTCAAATGCATCTCAGTTCTCGTACCCTTTTACTCGGGTTCACAATTCCAGAGCCTTTACTAACACTCTCCCCACTTGGAGAGTCAGTGCCTTTAACCTGCTGTTTGGCACAGTTTGCAATTTCTGCGCAAGATGAACAGGAATAGGGAGAACCAATAAGAGAGTAGCTGTAGGTGTCTGCACGGGCAAATTTAACGCTCATTTCCAACCAGGAAGAGGAATTAACCAAACGCTCATCATGCCATGCCGGAACCAGATTAGGGCCTGAAGCAATCCTGCGGGTTTGCGGCCAGCTCACAAGAAAGCGATTTGAAGAAAGGAGCTCAGGGGCACTGTAATTCACAAACCTGCAGAGTTATAAATGACAGCTATCGTCCAAAAATATATTGAAGGAAGGCTGCGAAGAGGACTTGAAAGCGGGGCAGAATTGCAGGAAAACGATTTCAGGGGGTAGACTGGAATTGCATTTAAAGCATAGGAAAAGAGGCAGAACGTCGACAATGATGCACTTGGCCAAAAAGGGCGTATGCGTTTTTTCCTGAATATATTCAGGAAAAAACGCATACGCCCTTTTTGGCCAACCAAGCAAGCATATTAAAGATATCTGCACTACAATGAAGTCTCACTGCCCCGTGGTCAAAAGAGCCATCTGAAAAAAGTGTAAAATCCAGAAAGGCAGCACAGGCCATGCAGAGTAGGGAGCCTTGTTATGCTGATGGGTGGGATGTAAATTGCCAACAGCCACTCTGGAGAAATGTGTGGTGTTTCCTGAAACACCTAAAAAACAAAGCAACGGAGCCTATAGCACTTCCACTTATGGTCCTATGGCTTAGGGAAATTAAACTCAAAAACACACAGCCACCCCAAAGTTTCAGACGGCTCTGTTTACAAGAACCTCGTCTACGGTACAAGTTAAATATCCCAGAAAGCGAAAAATGGATAAAGAAGTTGTGGTACGTACGTACAATGGAATATCACTCACCAATGTAATCTATGTCATCTGGCCCGTCGTGGCATAATGAGTGGATTCAGGTACGATGATTCTAAGAGAAATAAGTCACACAGAAAATGAAACATCATAAGATATCTCTAATACACGGAATGTAATCTTGGCTACACATGAACTGAATTACAAAACAGAACAGGGTCTCAAATTTAGAAAACCAACTTATGTTTGCTTAAGGGGAAAGGTGAGTTGGGCTGCTGCATAAAACCAGAGATAGAAATTAGCACAGATACCATTCCATACGTCAAATATGTAATAGTCAAGAACTACACCTTGCTCAACGAAATGGGCTAAACACCCTATATTCAACGCCTAGGAATACACCTGACTAGTAAGAATCTTCAAACCCATGGATTTATATGTCTCCATAAGAGAATCAAGCGTGTGTACAGCTGCATGAAGGCAGCAGAGAAAATCCGATAAATCCCCTTATCAAAATGAATTACAAAAACAAAACACAATGACAGTGAAATAGAGAGCAATTCTTAAATAATTCATTCAGGGCTTGTGATGCAACCTGGATTTACCTCATCTACACCCAGAACTGAGTGAGACATAAAGTTGGACACTTCGGGCTGATAGCATTGGTGAGGTTCGATGAGAAAATGCAGACCATTTGAAGTCATACTACATGGTACCCATTCCATGGGTCCCAACTCTCCAGGTTTAAGCCATTCTTCCTTCAGCTAAAGCATGCATGGGAAACCCACAGTATGGTGCACCGTGTGACCGGGAAACATTTTCAAATGCATCTCAGTTTTTGTCCCCTTTTACTCGGGTTCACAATTCCAGACCCTTTACTAAAACTCTCCCCACTTGGAGAGTCAGTGCCTTTAACCTGCTGTTTGGCACAGTTTGCAATTTCTGCGCAAGATGAACAGGAATAGGGAGAACCAATGAGAGACTAGCTGTAGGTGTCTGCAGGGGCAAATTTAACGCTCATTTCCAACCAGGAAGAGGAATTAACCAAACGCTCAGCATGCCGTATCGGAACCAGATTAGG
This sequence comes from Delphinapterus leucas, assembly GCF_059928025.1. Classification (NCBI taxonomy): domain Eukaryota; kingdom Metazoa; phylum Chordata; class Mammalia; order Artiodactyla; family Monodontidae; genus Delphinapterus; species Delphinapterus leucas. The sequence continues at coordinate 6,779,674 of NW_028322236.1, read as the reverse complement.
GCCTGAAGCAATCATGCGGGTTTGCGGCCAGCTCAGAAGAAAGCGATTTGAAGAAAGGAGCTCAGGGGCACTGTAATTCACAAACCTGCAGAGTTATAAATGACAGCTATCGTCCAAAAATATATTGAAGGAAGGCTGCGAAGAGGACTTGAAAGCGGGGCAGAATTGCAGGAAAACGATTTCAGGGCGTAGACTGGAATTGCATTTAAAGCATAGGAAAAGAGGCAGAACGTCGACAATGATGCACTTGGCCAAAAAGGGCGTATGCGTTTTTTCCTGAATATATTCAGGAAAAAACGCATACGCACTTTTTGGCCAACCAAGCAAGCATGTTAAAGAAATCTGCACTACAATGAAGTCTCACTGCCCCCCGGTCAAAAGGGCCATCTGAAAAAAGTGTAAAATCCAGAAAGGCAGCACAGGCCATGGAGAACAGGGAGCCTGGTTATGCTGATTTGTGGGATGTAAATTGCCAACAGCCACTCTGGAGAAGTGTATGGTGTTTCCTGAAACACCTAAAAAACAAAGCAACGGAGCCTACGGCACTTCCACTTATGGTCCTAGAGCTTAGGGAAATTAAAATCAAAAACACACACATCCACCCCAAAGTTTCAGACGGCTCTGTTTACAAGAACCTCGTCTACGGTACAAGTTAAATATCCCAGAAAGCGAAAAATGGATAAAGAACTTGTGGTACGTACGTATAATGGAATATCACTCACCAATGAAATCCATGTCATCAGGCCCATCGTGGCATAATGAGTGGATTCAGGTACGATGATTCTCAGTGAAATAACTCACACAGAAAATGAAACAACATAAGATATCACTAATACACGGAATGTAATCTTGGCTACACATGAACTGAATTACAAAACAGAACAGGGACTCATATTTAGAAAACCAACTTATGTTTGCTTAAGGGGAAAGGTGAGTTGGGGTGCTGCATAAAACCAGAGTTAGAAATTAGCACAGATACCATTCCATAAGTCAAATACGTAATAGTCAAGACCTACCCCTTGCTCAACGAAATGGGCTAAACACACTATATTCAACGCCTAGGAATACACCTGACTAGTAAGGATCTTCAAACCCATGGATTTATATGTCTCCATAAGAGAATCAAGCGTGTGTACAGCTGCATGAAGGCAGCAGAGAAAATCCGATAAATCCGATTATAAAAATGAATTACAAAAACAAAACACAATGACAGTGAAATAGAGAGCAATTCTTAAAGAATTCATTCAGGGCTTGTGATGCAACCTGGATTTACCTCATCTACACCCAAAGCTGAATGACACATAAGGTTGGACACTCCGGGCTGATAGCATTGGTGAGGTTCGATGAGAAAATGCAGACCCTTTGAATTCATACTGCATGGGACCCATTCCATGGGTCCCAACTCTCCAGGTTTAAGGGATTCTTCCTTCAGCTAAAACATGCATGGGTAATCCACAGTATGGTAGCCGTGTGACTGGGAAACGTTTTCAAATGCATCTCAGTTTCCATCCCCTTTTACTCGGGTTCACAATTCCAGACACTTTACTAAAACTCTCCCCACTTGGGTAGTCAGTGCCTTTAACCTGCTGTTTCGCACAGTTTGCAATTTCTGGGCAAGATGAACAGGAATAAGGAGAACCAATGAGAGACTAGCTGTAGGTGTCTGCACGGGCAAATTTAACGATCATTTCCCACCAGGAAGAGGAATTAACCAAACGCTCACCATGCCGTGCCAGAAAGAGATTAGGGCCTGAAGCAATCCTGCGTGTTTGCATCCAGCTCTCAAGAAAGCGATTTGAAGAAAGGAGCTCAGGGGCACTGTAATTCACAAACCTGCAGAGTTATAAATGACAGCTATCGTCCAATAATATATTGAAGGAAGGCTGCGAAGAGGACTTGAAAGCGGGGCAGAATTGCAGGAAAACGATTTCAGGGGGTAGACTGGAATTGCATTTAAAGCATAGGAAAAGAGGCAGAACGTCGACAATGATGCACTTGGCCAAAAAGGGCGTATGCGTTTTTTCCTGAATATATTCAGGAAAAAACGCATACGCACTTTTTGGCCAACCAAGCAAGCATGTTAAAGAAATCTGCACTACAATGAAGTCTCACTGCCCCCCGGTCAAAAGGGCCATCTGAAAAAAGTGTAAAATCCAGAAATGCAGCACAGGCCATGGAGAACAGGGAGCCTTGTTATGCTGATGGGTGGGATGTAAATTGCCAACAGCCACTCTGGAGAAGTGTATGGTGTTTCCTGAAACACATAAAAAACAAAGCAACGGAGCCTACGGCACTTCCACTTATGGTCCTATAGCTTTGGGAAATTAAAATCAAAAACACACAGCCACCCCAAAGTTTCAGACGGCTCTGTTTACAAGAACCTCGTCTACGGTACAAGTTAAATATCCCAGAAAGCGAAAAATGGATAAAGAAGTTGTGGTACGTACGTACAATGGAATATCAGTCACCAATGAAATCTATGTCATCTAGCCCGTCGTGGCATAATGAGTGGATTCAGGTACGATGATTCTAAGTGAAATACGTCACACAGAAAATGAAACATCATGAGATATCACTAATACACGGAATGTAATCTTGGCTACACATGAACTGAATTACAAAACAGAACAGGGTCTCAAATTTAGAAAACCAATTTATGTTTGCTTAAGGGGAAAGGTGAGTTGGGGTGCTGCATAAAACCAGAGATAGAAATTAGCACAGATACCATTCCATAAGTCTAATATGTAATAGTCAAGACCAACCCCTTGCTCAACGAGATGGACTAAACACCCTATATTCAACGCCTAGGAATACACCTGACTAGTAAGAATCTTCAAACCCATGGATTTATATGTCTCCATAAGAGAATCAAGCGTGTGCACAGCTGCATGTATTCAGCAGAATAAATCCGATAAATCCCCTTATCAAAATGAATTACAAAAACAAAACACAATGAGAGTGAAATAGAGAGCAATTCTTAAATAATTCATTCAGGGCTTGTGATGCAACCTGGATTTACCTCATCTACACCCAGAGCTGAGTGAGACATAACGTTGGACACTTCGGGCTGATAGCATTGGTGAGGTTCGAAGAGCAAATGCAGACCATTTGAAGTCATACTGCATGGTACCCATTCCATGGGTCCCAACTCTCCAGGTTTAAGCGATTCTTCCTTCAGCTAAAACATGCATGGGAAACCCACAGTATGGTGCACCGTGTGACCGGGAAACGTTTTCAAATGCATCTCAGTTTTCGTCCCCTTTTACTCGGGTTCACAATTCCAGACCCTTTACTAACTCTCTCCCCACTTGGAGAGTCAGTGCCTTTAACCTGCTGTTTGGCACAGTTTGCAATTTCTGCGCAAGATGAACAGGAATAGGGAGAACCAATGAGAGACTAGCTGTAGGTGTCTGCACAGGCAAATTTAATGCTCATTTCCATCCAGGAAGAGGAATTAACCAAACGCTCAGCATGCCGTGCCGGAACCAGATTAGGGCCTGAAGCAATCCTGCGGGTTTTCGGCCAGCTCAAAAGAAAGCGATTTGAAGAAAGGAACTCAGGGGCACTGTAATTCACAAACCTGCAGAGTTATAAATGACAGGTATCGTCCAAAAATATATTGAAAGAAGGCTGGGAAGAGGACTTGAAAGCGGGGCAAAATTGCAGGAAAACGATTTCAGGGGGTAGACTGGAATTGCATTTAAAGCATAGGAAAAGAGGCAGAACGTCGATAATGTTGCACTTGGCCAAAAAGGGCGTATGCGTTTTTTCCTGAATATATTCAGGAAAAAACGCATACGCCCTTTTTGGCCAACCAAGCAAGCATGTTAAAGAAATCTGCACTACAATGAAGTCTCACTGCCCCCCTGTCAAAAGGGCCATCTGAAAAAAGTGTAAAATCCAGAAAGGCAGCACAGGCCATGGAGAACAGGGAGCCTTGTTATGCTCATGGGTGGGATGTAAATTGCCAAGAGCCACTCTGGAGAAGTGTATTGTGTTTCCTGAAACACCTAAAAAACAAAGCAACGGAGCCTACGGCACTTCCACTTATGGTCCTATAGCTTAGGGAAATCAAAATCAAAAACACACAGCCACCCCAAAGTTTCAGATGGCGCTGTTTACAAGAACCTCGTCTACGGTACAAGTTAAATATCCCAGAAAGCGAAAAATGGATAAAGAAGTTGTGGTACGTACGTACAATGGAATATCACTCACCAATGAAATCTATGTCATCTGGCCCGTCGTGGCATAATGAGTGGATTCAGGTACGATGATTCTAAGAGAAATAAGTCACACAGAAAATGAAACATCATAAGTTATCTCTAATACACCGAATGTAATCTTGGCTACACATGAACTGAATTACAAAACAGAACAGGGTCTCAAATTTAGAAAACCAACTTATGTTTGCTTAAGGGGAAAGGTGAGTTGGGGTGCTGCATAAAACCAGAGATAGAAATTAGCACAGATACCATTCCATACGTCAAATATGTAATAGTCAAGACCTACCCCTTGCTCAACGAAATGGGCTAAACACCCTATATTCAACGCCTAGGAATACACCTGACTAGTAAGAATCTTCAAACCCATGGATTTATATGTCTCCATAAGAGAATCAAGCGTGTGTACAGCTGCATGAAGGCAGCAGAGAAAATCCGATAAATCCCATTATCAAAATGAATTACAAAAACAAAACACAATGACAGTGAAATAGAGAGCAATTCTTAAATAATTCATTCAGGTCTTGTGATGCAACCTGGATTTACCTCATCTACACCCAGAGCTGAGTGAGACATAAGGTTGGATACTTCGGGCTGATAGCGTTGGTGAGGTTCGATGAGGAAATGCAGACCATTTGAAGTCATACTGCATGGTACCCATTCCATGGGTCCTTACTCTCCAGGTTTAAGCGATTCTTCCTTCAGATAAAACATGCATGAGAAACGCAGAGTATATTCCACCATATGATTGCGAAACGTTTTCAAATGCATCTGTTTTTGTGCCCTGGTACTCGGGTTCACCATTCCAGACGCTTTACTAACACTCTCCCCACTTGGAGAGTCAATGCCTTTAACATCCTGTTCAGCACAGTTTGCAATTTCTGAGCAAGATGAACAGGAATAGGGAGAACCAATGAGAGACTAGCTGTAGGTGCCTGCACGGGCAAGTGTAACGACCATTTCCCACCAGGAAGAGGAATTAACCAAAGGGTCAGCGTGCCCTGCCAGAAACAGATTAGCGCCTGAAGCATTCCTGCGGTTTTCGGCCAGCTCACAAGAAAGCGAGTTGAAGAAAGGAGCTCAGGGGCACTCTAATTCACAAACCTGCAGAGTTATGAATGACAGCTATCGTCCAAAAATATATTGAAGTAAGTCTGCGAAGAGGACTGGAAAGGGGGGCAGCATTTGAGGAAAACTATTTCAGGGGGTAGACTGGAATTGCACTTAAAGCATAGGAAATGAGGCAGAATGTCGACAATGATGCACTTTGCCAAAAAGGGCGTATGCATTTTTTCCTGAATATATTCAGGAAAAAACGCATACACCCTTGATGGCCAACCAAGCAAGCCTGTAAAGGAAATCTGCACCAAGGGCAGAAAGCTGTTGGGGGGATGGTGGTGTGAAGAGTTGAGAGATTGGGATTGACATGTATACATTTATATGTATAAAATAGATAACCAATAAGAACCTGCTGTATAAAAAATAAGATTAAAAATTAAAAAAAATAAAATTAAAAAGTAAAACAGAAAAAATATTCTTCCCTCCACATACATGTATTTATATGAATAAATTATTTCTATGCTTATATTTGTAAATGCAAAAAAGAGGAATGAAATCTACCTTGAACCAAAAACGAAAAATAGAGAAAACAAACAGAATCCACAAGTTACACAGAGGAAAACCGTATCAGGACACTTGCTCCAGTTGTAAACAATTCTGAAGTTGGTCAGTGGTGGGGAATCATCTCCCATACAGCCAGCAGGCCCCACGCAACAAGCGTCCTCATTGCAAAGCTGGGGGACCGTGCTGAGGCATCTGTGAGTAAACGTGGTCCGAGCCCCAGGCCAGCTGCTGCTGAAATGTTCCCACCCTTCCCAGATAAAACACCTGAATATGTTCAAGGACTTGAAAGCCTAGAGGAAGGGCAATGGAGCCACACGAGTGATTGCATGCCAGCCAACTTGGTGCCTGCAGGCCAGACAGGATGGTCCTGGCCCTGGGTGCTCTTCTGGAAGCTTTCCATTTCCCTGCCTGAGATACCCCTCCTGTCCCGGCCCCCACTGATTTCTTCCTTCCTCACGTCTGCCCAGGGAGAAATTCCAGCGCCAGGTATGGGTGACACATCCTCTTCTTTAGCAGGTGGCATCTTGACAACTGCTGCAGAAAGTCCAGCAGAGCCCCACTCACACTGGGCCACCCACAACGCCGTGACCTGTCACTCCCTCCCACCAGCCCAGCCCCGAGACTGCTGACAGGGCAGAGAAAATGGCGTCAGGCACAGCTGCAGGGGTTCTTGCTGCCTGGAGCGGTGTTTATATTGATCTCAAAACAGGCACACCTGGGGAGGGCTGGCCGGCATGGTCAGGCTGCCCAGGTCAGCCAATCATCACCCCTCAGGGTCTCACAGTTGCAGAAAATGGAACTTGCTGAATCGGCCAGGTCCAAGGAACAGGTGTGGGCTCTTGAGAGTCAGGATAGACAATGGGCTGCAGCTCTGGCTTGTATTCTAATCATTTTATCTGGCCCATGAGTGGGAGACAGCTTCAAGAAAACCCTGGCCTAATAAGAGGACCCCAGGAGTCAGGGAGAGGAGGGGTGGGTGGTGGGTGGAGACAGAGGCCTGGTGCCCCGGGTGCAGTGGAAGTCTCTGGAAGACCAGGTGGTGGCAGGCCGTACAGAGTGATGCCCAGGGTCACAGACCTGTCGGAGTTGCTATTTGTTAGTTCAAGTCCTGCTCTGAGGTGCTCTGTGTCAGATCTGAGTGACAGGTGAGCTGAGAGTGCTCTGCAATGAGGGCAATGTGCACGGTTCCTGTGTGCCCTGCCCTGCCACAGTACCTGCAAGTGTAGCTCTGTATCCTGGGAGGGAGCTGACCACGAGAGCCCCATGGGCTGCAGGGGACCTGCCCAGGGAACCCCATATCCTGGGATGGGCCTGACCATGAGAGCCCCATGGGCTGGTGTGGAGGTGGGGTACCTGCCCAGGTGAGCTCCATATCCTGAGATTGGCCTGACCACGAGAGCCCCATGGGCTGCCAGGGGCCTGGTAAAGATGTCAGGATCGTCAGTGAAGCCACCGAGTATATACCTCCAGTAGTTCCTAATTCCTACACCCTGCTGGTCATTCTACCAACCACCAGGAGACGGTATTCTGTATTAGTCTTCAATGATGCCTTCTTTTGTATGCCATTAGTCCCAGAGTCACAAGAAATTTTGGCTTGTAAGTGGCAGGACTCAACATACAACTAAAACAATACATCCAGGCCGTCTTGCCCCAAGTGTTCAAAAATTCCCACACCATCTTTGGGGAAAGCTTAGCTAAAGACGTAAAAGTTCTACCTCTGGAAAAGGAAACACTCCTTCAATATGCTGACGACATTCTGATCACCAGCCCTACTAAGGAGGCCTCTGAACTACCAAGCCAATAAAGGATAGAAGTTGTCCAAGAAAAAGCTCAAATATCACAGACTACGGTGACCTGCCTGGGCTTCATTCCCACAGAAGGTCGGAGAAGCTCATCCCAGGAAAGGGAAGAAACAATTTACAGCCTTACCCCTTTCTAAAACTAGAAGACAGCTTAGGGGTTCCTGGGGAGGCCAGAGTTTGCTGCTTCTGGATCCCTAACTACAGTCTACTAGCTGGGCCTCTATATGAAACACTGAAAGGAAAAGATGATGATCCTTTTGAATAGAATCCAGAAGTGGCCTTTCAAGAATGGAAAGAGCAGTCAATTCAGACCCTTGCCCTGGAACTCCCTAATTTAGCTAAACCCTTTGACCTTTACATTCCTGGTGAAAGGTGAATTGCCATTGGAGTATTAGTGCAAAACCTGGGACCACTTGAAATGGAACAATGCAAGAATGCCATCCAGGTAGGATAAACTATAGTCACCAAGGGGCTTGGCCCACTGCAACATCTGGCCAACATACTGGCGGTATCTAAAAACCTGGAAATCAGCAGCTCAAAAGGCCACCTCCCTCCTAAGGGAAAAGGACCCCACGTGGTGTTCCTAACCCCCAACCATGCCCTGAAGTTGCAGGGTTTGCTCCGTGGGCACACTGACCTCCAGTGAGGAAGCCCTCCTACTCCAACATCCAGAGAGATATCCGGGGGCAACGGGGCACCATGACGACACATGTGACCATCACTTGACCTGGAGTTTCTCTCATAAAACAACAAGAGTGTGTCACAAAAGAGTAGACTACTGCTTGCAGGACTTACTGCACCCAGAGGGGAGGTAATAATCTTGGCAGGGGAACCGTATATCACGCTGTCACCATAGAAAAGCCTACAGACACCGTGATGATGGTGACCAGTAAGACCGGCTGGACTCCTGTTTACTTCAAAAGGCTGTTGACTCAGTGGCCATCATGGTCCTTCATCACAACTGACCCTGGACTGTCCGGGAGTTGAGCAGGCAGGGTCCTGACACCTGGTGCTGTTTTTACGTTAATTCAGAGGCCTAATTGAAGAAAGTGCAGACTACTAGTCAGAGCATCTAGGCTGGCAGAAACGGTCAGCCTAAAGTTTCTGAACAAATGTGTGGCGGGGTGAAAGTGGACCTCACAGCGTCACTGCGCATTTCCTTCCCGGACCCTTAAAGGTCATTAGAATCTATAACACTTCCAATGCTCATGCTCAGGCAGATGAACAGGGAGGCTGGAGGCCTGGGGACAATCAACGTCACCTAGAGGCTGCTGGGGAGAAGTTCTGACCCTCGCCCACGGGTATAAGGGCTCCTAACTCAGCACTCAGCAGTTACAGAAGAAGGGTCTGCACCCTCAGCACTCCAAGAATGAGGAAGAGGACAAAAGGCAGAAGAGGGGTTTGTCCCAGGCAAAGCCCATTAAAAATCCCTGGGAGATAAAAATAGAATCTGGGCAATAAAATAAAGTCTAACCTTTTTTATCCTTTGTGCTTTGTCTAATTTCATGTGCTCCTAGGGTCCCGCATACAGAGGTTCCACACCCGGCACTTCAGACCAGATTTCCTAGTACAGAATGGCTGGGTCGACACATCAGGTCCTGGGGCCCAGTGCAGACTCCGCGATATAGAGCCTGAGCTGCAGCCAACAGGGCCCTCGAGAGCTCTGCCCCCTCCCTCCCACTGAATCTGACAGGATCTCTACACAGCAGCCCAGCCCACAGCCCACGGGGTAGCACATGCTCTCACCTCTCCATTCTCTGATCAAAATATAAAGTTTCCTTTGCTTCTGAACCAAACTCAGTCTCGATCTTTTGGCTCCAATGACACTGGGCATGGAGACACTTGTTGGGGTCCACTCTGGAGGATCAGTAACAGAAATTGAGAACGTTGTAACTTCAATGAACAGATGTGTGAGCCAAACTATAATTAACATAGAACAGTGTATAAGGCTCGGGTAAAATAAGATGTTTCTAACACTTCCATTTGATATTTCCATCACTTTATTATAAGCAAGTTCAGTGAAAAGGTTTGTCTTATTTGTCAGGTCAATATTAGAGAAGCGAAGTGATTTCTTTCCAAGGATGTACATCTAATAATCTTGGTTAAATCTTCAATCTTGTTTTAAATGCTTTTCCATTGAAAATGATACCTCTCATTCAGCTCCCCCATTTCTGAGAAGTATAAAATCTTATAATTTATTATTACCAAAGTGGAAAGGTGGGAGGAGGGATAAATTAACAGTTTGGGATTAACACATACACACTGCTATGTATAAAATAGATCGTCAACAAGGAACTACTCTATAGCACAGGGAACTACACTCAATATTTTGCAATAACCTATAAGGGGAAATAATCTGAAAAAGAATAGATATTTTTATTGACATCATCTATCAATGACAGTTAAAATGGAACCTAAGGGAAGCCGGTGGTCAGTGCTTCTGACCCTGAAGACTTCAATCATCTAAAGTTTGGACTCTGCCTACTTCCCAAGGCCCTTAATGAACATATGTGTAGCCGTAGCTTAAAAAATTCCCCAGTTTGGGTAGCGGAGAGACACTGATTTTGAAAAAGCCCTGGTGTTCTCCTCACATGAACGGGACACTTCCTACAGCTAAAACATGCCTGTCACACCCAGAGGATGGTATATCGTCTGATCGGGAAGAGTTTGGAAAAGGCATCTCATATCCTCATCTCCTGGTGCTCGGGTTCACCACTCCGGCGTCTTTACTAACAGTCTCCCCACTTGGAGATGTCAGCACTGTCAACATCCTGTTGCACACAGTTTGGAATTTGTCCAAGGATGAAGCAGAAGGAGGAGGAACAATGAGAGACAAGTCCTAGGTTTTCGGACAGACATATGTCACTCTAATTTCCAATCAGGAAGACGAATTGACCAAAGGCTAGGGTTGCCCATGGAAACAGAATAGGGCTTGAGGAAATCCCGCTGCTTTGTGGCTAGTTCCCATAAACACAAGTTGAAAAATGGAACTCAGGGACACTAAAATTCACGAAACTGCAGAGTTGAAAATATCTATCACTGAAAAATGTCTTGAGGAAAGTCAGAGAAAAGGACTTGTAAGCAACGGAGAATGGCAGGAAAGGGATTGGATGAGGTAGAAAGGACTCGCCATTAAGCACAAGAAAAGGGGCTGAACATTGCCAACATTGCAGTTGGCCAAAAAGGGTGTATGCATCTTTTTCTGTATATATTCAAGAAAAGGGCATACACTTTTTTAGCCAACCAAACAGGTGGGCACTGGAAATCAATACTACAAAACATATCACTTCGCATCAGTCAGAAGAGCCTTCCTCATAAAGTGTAAACACCAGAAATGCAGGACAGGGCAAGGAGAAAAGGGAGCCCTGTGAGGCTTATAGTGGAAATGTATATTGCCAACGGTCACTCTGGAAAAGTGTATTGTGATTACTAAAGCATCTAAAAAATGAGCTACAGAGCACAGGGCACTTGCACTCATGGACGTATATCTTGGGAAAAAGAAAAATCGAGAGGACACAGGCACCCCAATGTTTACCGCCTCTCTGTTTAATATATCCTCGATTAGGATATAATTTATATGTCTCTGGAGGGAAAAAATGGACAGAGGTGTGGCACTTATGTAGAGTGGAATATTACTCAGCCTGAAAATCAATGAAACATGGCCAGTTGTAACAACCCCAGAGGAGTTACGTATGATCATTTGAAGTCACATAATTCAAAAAGACAAAGACATACGATATTACTAATACATGGAATGTAAACGTGGCTACAAATGAACTGAATTACAAAAGAGAACGGGGTCTCAAATTTAGAAAACCAACTTATGCTTGCTTAAGGATCAAGGAGAGTTGGGGTGCTGCATAAAACCAGAGATTGAAATTAGCACAGATACCGTTCCATAAGCCAAATATGTAATAGAAAAAACCTACTTCCTGGTCAACGAAATGGACTCAACACCCCATATTCAGTGCCTAGGAATATACAGGATGAGTAAGAGTCTTAATACCTATGGATTTATATGTCTCCATAAGAGAATCAAGCGTGTGTACAGTGACAAAAACGCAGCAGTGAAAATCAGCTAAATCCCATTATCAAAATAAATTTCAAAAACAAAAAAAATGACAGTGAAATAGAGAGCAATTCTTAAATAATTCATTCAGGGCTTGTGATGCAACCTGGATTTACCTCATCTACACCCAGAGCTGAGTGAGACATAAGGTTGGAGACTTCGGGCTGACAGCATGGATGAGGTTCGATGAGCAAATGCAGACCGTTTGTAGTCATACTGCATAGTACCCATTCCATGGGTCCCAACTCTCCAGGTTTAAGGGATTCTTCCTTCAGCTAAAACATGCATGGGAAACCCACAGTATGGTGCACCGTGTGACCGGAAAACGTTTTCAAATGAATCTCAGTTTTCGTCCCCTTTTACTCGGGTTCACCATTCCAGACCCTTTACGAACACTCTCCCCACTTGGAGAGTCAGTGCCTTTAACCTCCTGTTTGGCACAGTTTGCAATTTCTGCGCAAGATGTACAGGAATAGGGAGAACCAATGAGAGACTAGCTGTAGGTGTCTGCAGGGGCAAATTTAACGCTCATTTCCCACCAGGAAGAGGAATTAACCAAAGGCTCAGCATGCCGTTCCGGAATCAGATTAGGGCCTGAAGCAATCCTCCGGGTTTGTGGCCAGCTCACAAGAAAGCGAGTTGAAGAAAGGAGCTCAGGGACACTATAATTCACAAACCTGCAGACTTATAATTGACAGCTATCGTCCAAAAATATATTGAAGTTAGGCTGCGAAGATACTTGAAAGCGGGGCAGAATTGCAGGAAAACGATTTCAGGGGGTAGACTGGAATTGCATTTAAAGCATAGGAAAAGAGGCAGGACGTCGACAATGATGCTCTTGGGCAAAAAGAGCGTGTGCGTTTTTTCCTGAATATATTCAGGAAAAAACGCATACGCCCTTTTTGGCCAACCAAGCAAGCATGTTAAAGTAATCTGCACTACAATGAAGTCTCATCTCCCCCATGGTCAAAAGGGCCATCTGAAAAAAGTGTAAAATCCAGAAAGGCAGCACAGGCCATGGAGAACAGGAAGCCTTCTTATGCTGATGGGCGGGATGTAAATTGCCAACAGCCACTCTGGAGAAGTGTATGGTGTTTCCTCAAACACCTAAAAAAAAAAGCAACGGAGCCTACGGCACTTCCACTTATGGTCCTATAGTTTAGGGAAATTAAAATAAAAAAGACGCAGCCACCCCAAATTTTCGAATGGCTCTGTTTACAATATACTCATCTATGGTACAAGTTAAATATCCCAGAAAGCGGAAAATGGATAAAGAAGTTGTGCTACGAACGTACAATGGAATATCACACAGCAATGAAATCTATGTCTTCAGGCCCGTCGCGGCATAATGAGTGGATTCAGGTACGATGATTCTAAGTGAAATAAGTCACACAGAAAATGAAACATCATAAGATATCACTAATACACGGAATGTAAACTTGGCTACACATGAACTGAATTACAAAACAGAACAGGGTCTCAAATTTAGAAAACCAACTTATGCTTGCTTAAGGGGAAAGGTGAGTTGGGGTGGTGCATCAAACCAGAGATAGAAATTAGCACAGATACCTTTCCATAAGCCAAATATGTCATAGTCAAAACCTACACCTTGCTCAACGAAATGGACTAAACACCCCATATTCAACGCCTAGGAATACACCTGACTAGTAAGAATCTTCAAACCCATGGATTTATATGTCTGCATAAGAGAATCAAGCGTGTGTACAACTGCATGAATGCAGCAGAGAAAATCCGATAAATCCCATTATCAAAATGAATTACAAAAACAAAACACAATGACACTGAAATAGAGAGCAATTCTTAAATAATTCATTCAGGGCTTGTAATGCACCCTGGATTTACCACATCTACACCCAGATCTGAGTGAGACATAAGGTTGGACACTTCGTGCTGATAGCATTGGTGAGGTTCGATGAGCAAACACAGACCCTTTGAAGTCATACTGCATGGTACCCATTCCATGGGTCCCAACTTTCCAGGTTTACAGGATTCTTCCTTCACCTAAATCATGCACCTGAATCGCAGAGTATGGTCCACCATGTGACTGGGAAGCGATTTTAAATGCCTCTCAGGTTTCGTCCCTTGGTACTCAGGTTCACCATTCCAGACGCTTTACTAACTCTCTCCCCACTTGGAGAGTCAGTGCCTTTAACCTCCTGTTGGGCACAGTTTGCAATATCTGCGCAAGATGAACAGGAATAGGGAGAACCAATGAGAGACTAGCTGTAGTTGTCTGCACGGGCAAATTTAACGCTCATTTCCCACCAGAAAAAGGAATTTTCCAAACGCTCAGCATGCTGTGCGGAAACCAGATTAGGGCCTGAAGCAATCCTGCGGTTTTGCGGCCAGCTCACAAGAAAGCTAGTTGAAGAAAGGAGCTCAGGGACACTGTAATTAACAAACCTGCAGAGTTATAAATGGCAGGTATCAAACAAAAATATATTGAAGTAAGGCTGCGAAGAGGACTTGAAAGTGGGGCAGAATTCCAGTAATATGATTTCAGGAGGTAGACGGGAAGTGCTCTGAAAGCATAGGAGAAGAGGCAGATTCTCGACAATGATGCACTTGGTCAAAAAGTGCATATGAGTTTTTTCAGGGCCCTCATTAAAGAGGGTAGGGGGCTCCCAGCATGCTTTCGTGGCCAACAGAGGGCCCACATCGCCAAGGCGATGTGAGCCAGCCAGGCAGGAGTGACCTCACATCAGAGGGCCCACCTCACAGAAGGGTAAGGAACCCAGCCAGGATCAGACTCTCACCAGAGTGCCCACATCAGCAAGGGGCTGTGAACCAGACAGGAGTGTCATCACACCCATGGGGCCACATCATCAAAGGTTGAGGTACCCAGGAAATGTGGCCTCAAACCAGAGGACCCACATCACCATGGGTCTCAGAGCGAGGCAGGCAGGATTAACCTCACAACACATGGCCCATTGTATAAAAAAGGTGAGGAATCCAGCAGTTGGAACATCCCAGCAGGCGTCCCAGAGCACCAGGGCTATGGGATCCAGGCAGTGATGAACTCACAACAGAGGTCCCTCATCATGAAACTGTGAGGAAACCAGCCGTTGTGACCTCAGAGCACAAGGCCCACATCCCCATGGGGAAGGGAACCAAGCAGGAGTGTCATCACACCAGTGGGCACACATCAGAAAATGTGGGGAGCCCAGCAGTTAGGGCCTGACGCCAGAGGGCTCTCATCACTGAGGAGAGGAGGCTCACAGCAGGCTCCAACTGCTACCAGAGGGCCGCCATCGCCAATGCGGGATGTGCCAGCCAGGCAGGAGTGACCTCAGAGCAGAGGGCCCACCACACAAAAGTGTGAGGAACCCAAAGAGGATCAGACTCTCACCACAGGGCCCACATCACCAAGGGAATGGGAACCAGGCTGGAGTGTCCTCACACCAGTGGGGCCTCATCACCGAAATGTGAGTGACCCAGCACACGTGGCTTCAAACCAGAGGACACATATCACCAAGGGGCTGGGAGTGAGGCAGGCAGGAGGAGCCTCAAAACATAGGGACCATAGAATAAAAATGGTGAGGTATCCCGCAGTTGGAACCTCCTAGCAGGCGGCCAGGAGCAGCGAGGCTATGGGATCCAGACCTGACTGAACTCAAAACAGAGTGCCCTCATCATAAAACTGTGAGCAACCCAGCCGTTGGGACCTCAGAGCAGAAGGCCCACATTCCCATGTGGCTGGGAACATGGCATAAGTGTACTCGCACCACAGGGCACACATCAGAGAATTTTGGAAGCCCAGAAGTTAGGGCCTGACGCCAGAGGGCCCTCATTACCAAGGGGAGGAGACTCCAAGCAGGCACCAACTCCCAACTGAGGGCCCATGTCGCCAAGGTGACGTGTGACAGCCAGGCAGGAGTGACCTCACAGCAGAGGGCCTACCTCACAGAAGGGTGAGGAACCCAGCCAGGATAAGACTCTCACCAGAGGGCCCACATCACCAATGGGATCAGAAACAGGCAGGACTGTCTTCACACCAGTGTGGCCACATCATAGAAAGGTGAGGAACCCAGCACATGTGGCCTAAACCAGAGGACCCACATCTCCAAGGGGCTCGGAGTGAGGCAGGCAGGAGGAGCCTCACAACACAGGGACCATAGGATAAAAAAGCTGAGGAAACTTGCAGTGTGAACCTCCCAGCAGGCGGCCCAGAGCACCAAGTCTATGCGATCCAGGCTGCAGTGAACTCACAGCAGAGGGCCCACATCATGAAACTGTGAGCAACCCAGACATTGGGACCTCAGAGCAGAAGGCCCACATCCCCATGGGGATGGGAACCTCGCAGGAGTGCCCTCGCACCACTTAGCACTTATCAGAAAATGTGGGTACCCAGCAGTTAGGGCCTGACGCAAGAGGGCCCTCATCACCGAGGGGAGGAAGCTCCCAGCAGGCTACAACTGCCACAAGAGGGCCGATGTTGCCCAGGCGGGGTATGCCAACCAGGCAGGAGTGACCTCACAGCAGAGGACCCACCTCACAGAAGGGTGAGGAACCCAAACAGGATCAGACTCTCACCAGAGGGCCCACATCATCAAGGGGATAGGAACCAGGCAGGAGTGTCCTCACACCATTGGGGCCACATCATCAAAAGGTGAGGGACCCAGCACACGTGGCCTCAAACCAGAGGACACACATCACCAAGGGGCTGGGAGTGAGGCAGGCAGGAGGAGTCTCAAAAAAGAGGGCCCATAGAAGAAAAAAGGTGAGGAATCCCGCAGTTGTAACGTCCCAGCAGGTGGCCAGGAGCAGCATGGCTATGGGATCCAGGCCGGAGTGAACTCACACCAGAGGGCCCTCATCATGAAACTGAGCAACCCACCGTTGGGACCTCAGAGCAGAAGGCCCACATTCCCATGGGGTTGTGAACTTGGCAGGAATGTACTCGCACCACAGGGCGCACATCAGAAAATTTTGGGAGCCCAGGAGTTAGGGCCTGATGCCAGAGGGCCCTCATTACCAAGGGGAGGAGACTCCCAGCAGGCACCAACTCCCACCAGATGGCCAACGTCACCAAGGCGGGGTGTGCCAGCTAGGCAGGACTGACCTCAGAGAAGAGGGCCTACCTCACAGAAGTGTGAGTAACACAACCAGGATCAGACTCTCACCGGAGGGCCCACATCACCAAGGAGATGGGAACCAAGCAGGAGTGTCCTCACACCAGTGGGGCCACATCAGCCAAAGGTGAGGAACCCAGCACATGTGGCCTCAAACCAGAGGACACACATCACCAAGGGGCTGGGAGTGAGGCAGGTGTCTGGAGGGGCACATTTAACTCTAATTTCCCACCAGGAAGAGGAATTAACCAAAGGCTCAGAGTGCCGTGCCGGACCCTGATTATGGCCTGAAGCAAACCTGCGGTTCTGT
The DNA here is from genome assembly GCF_059928025.1 of Delphinapterus leucas. NCBI lineage: Eukaryota > Metazoa > Chordata > Mammalia > Artiodactyla > Monodontidae > Delphinapterus > Delphinapterus leucas. The sequence goes on along the minus strand of NW_028322236.1, from coordinate 6,762,557 downwards.
GGCCAGCTTTCAAGGAAACGAGTTAAGAAAGGAAATCACGGGCACTGTAATTCACAAACCTGCAGAGGTATAAATGACAGCTATTGGCAAAAATATATTGAAGTAAGTCTGCAAAGAGGACTTGAAAACGAGGCAGAATTGCAGGAATCATATTTCAGGAGGTAGATTGGAATTGCATTTAAAGCATGTGAAATGCGGCAGATCTTCGACAATGATGCACTTGGACAAAAGTGCATATACATTTTTTCCTGAATATATTCAGGAAAAAACGCATATGCCCTTTTTGGCCAACCAAGCACTCGAGCAATGGAAATCCGCACTACAATGAAGTCTTATTTCCCATTCGTCAAAAGGGCCATCTGAAAAAAGTGTAAAAACCAGAAACACAGGACAGGCCATGGAATAAAGGGAGCCTTGTTATGCTGATGGGTGGGATGTAAATTGCCAACAGACACTCTGGAGATGTTTATGGTGTATCCTGGAACATCTGACAAACAAAGCTACAGACCCTAGGGCACTTCCACTTTTGGCCCTATAGCTTTGGAAAATTAAAATCAAGAAGACACAGCCAACACAAAATTTAGGGCTGCTGTGTATACAAGAACCTCGAGTCCAGTACAAATTAAATATCCCAGAAAGAAAAAAATGGATAAAGGAGTTGTGCTACTTACGTACAACGGAATATCACTCAGCAATGAAATCAATGTCATCAGGACTGTAGCAGCAAATTGAGTGGATTTAAGTATGATGATTCTAAGAGAAATATGTCACACAGAGAAACATAATTATCATAAGATATCACTAATAGAGAGAGTGTAAACTTGGCTACACATAAACTGAATTACAAAACCGAACAGAGTCTCACATTTAGATAAAAACTTATGCTTGCTTAAGGGGAAAGTTGAGTTGGGGTGCTGTATAAAACCAGAGATTGAAATGAGCACACATACCGTTCCATAAGTCAAATATGTAATAGACAAGACCTACTCTTTGCTCAATGAAATAGACTCATCCAAGATGTATCACCTCACACCTGTTAGAATGGGCATCATCAGAAAATCTACAAACAACAAATGCTGGAAAGGGTGTGGAGATAAGGAACCCTCTTCCACTATTGTTGGGAATGTAAATTGATACAGTCACTGTGGAGAACATTATGGAGTTTCTTATAAAACTAAGAATAGAATTACCATATGATACAGCAATCCCACTACTGGGCATATACCCAGACAAAACCATAAATCAAAAAGAGACATTCACTACAATGTTCATTGCATCACTATTTACAATATCCAGGTAATGGAAGCAACCTAAATGCCCACAGACAGACGAATGCATAAAGATGAGGTACATATATAAAATGGAATATTACTAAGCCATAAAAAGGAATGAAATTGGGTCATTTGTAGAGACGTTGATGGATCTAGAGACTGTCATACAGAGTGAAGTAAGTCAGAAATGGAAAAACAAATCTTGTATATTAATGCATATATGTGGAACCTAGAAAAATTGTACAGATGAACCGTTTTGCAAGGCAGAAATAGAGCAACAGATGTAGACAACAAACGTATGGACACCAAAGGGGGAAAGCTGTTAGGGGGTGGTGGTGGGAGGAGTTGAGAGATTGGGATTGGCATGTATACATTTATATGTATAAAATAGATAACCAACAAGAACCTGCTGTATAAAAAATTAAAATAAAATTCAAAATTAAAAAAAGTAAAACAGAAAAAATATTCTTCCCTTCACATACATGTATTTATATGAATAAATTATTTCCATGCTTATATCTGTAAATACAAAAAAGAGGAATAAAATCTACCTTGAACCAAAAATGAAAAAAAGAAAAAAAATACAGAACCCACAAGTTACACAGAGGAAAACCGTATCAGGGCACTTGCTCCACTTGTAAACAATTCTGAAGTTGGTCAGTGGTGGGGAATCATCTCCCATTCAGCCAGCAGGCCCCACGCAACAAGCATCCTCATTGCAAAGTTGGGGGACCGTGCCGAGGCATCTGTGAGTAAACGTGGGCCGAGCCCCAGGCCAGCTGCTGCAGAAATGTTCCCACCTTTCACAGGTAAAACACCTGAATATGTACAAGGATTTGAAAGCCTAGAGGAAGGGCCATGGAGCCACATGAGCGACAGCATGCCAGCCGACTTGGTGCCTGCAGGCCAGACAGGATGGTCCTGGCCCTGGGTACTCTTCTGGAAGCTTTCCATTTCCCTGCCTGAGATACCCCTGCTGTCCCGGCCCCCACTGATTTCTTCCTTCCTCACCTCTGCCCAGGGAGAAATTCCAGCAGCAGGTATGGGTGACACATCCTCTTCTTTAGCAGGTGGCATCTTGGCAACTGCTGCAGAAAGTCCAGCAGAACCCCACTCACACTGGGCCACCCACAAAGCCGTGGCCTCTCACTCCCTCCCACCAGCCCAGCCCCGAGACTGCTGACTGGGCAGAGAAAATGGCGTCAGGCACAGCTGCAGGGGCTCTTGCTGCCTGGAGCGGTGTTTATATTGATCTCAACCCAGGCACACCTGGGGAGGACTGGCCGGCACGGTCAGGCTTCCCAGGCCAGCCAATAATCACCCCTCAGGGGCTCACAGTTGCAGAAACTGGAACTTGCTGAATCGGCCAGGTCCAAGGAACAGGTGTGGGCTCCTGAGAGTCAGGATAGACAAGGGACTGCAGCTCTGGCTTGTTTTCTAATTATATTATCTGGCCCATGAGTGGGAGACAACTTCAAGAAAACCCTCTCCTAATGAGAGGAACCCAGGAGTCAGGGAGAGGAGGGGTGTGTGGTGGGTGGAGACAGAGGCCTGGTGCCCCGGGTGCAGTGGAAGTCTCTGGAAGACCAGGTGGAGGGAGGCCACACAGAGTGATGCCCAGGGTCACAGACCTGTCAGAGCTGCTGTTTGTTAGTTCAAGTCCTGCTCTGAGGTGCTCTGTGTCAGATCTGAGTGACAGGTGAACTGGGAGTGCTCTGCAATGAGGGCGATGTGCACGGTTCCTGTGTGCCCAGCCCTGCCACGGTAACTGCAAGGGTAGCTCTGTATCCTGAGAGTGGCCTGACCACGAGAGCCCCGTGGTCTGGAGTGGGGGATAGGTTCCCTGCTCAGGTGATCTCCATATCCTGGGATTGGCCTGATATCGAGAGCCCCATGGGCTGCTGGAATCCTGGTAAAAGATGTCAGGACAGTCAGTGAAGCCACCGAGGATAGACCTCCAGTAGTTCCTAAATCCTACACCCTGCTGGTCATTCTACCAACCACCAGGACATGGTATTCTGTATTAGTCTTCAATGATGCCTTCTTTTGTATTCCATTAGTGTCAGAGTCACAAGAAATTTTGGCTTGTGAGTGGCAGGTCTCAACATACAACTAAAACAATACTTCTGGGCCGTCTTGCCCCAAGGGTTCAAAAATTCCCACACCATCTTTGGGGAAAGCTCAGCTAAAGACCTAAAAGTCCTACCACTGGAAAAAGAAACACTCCTTCAATATGCAGACGACATTCTGAACACCAGCCCTACTAAGGAGACCTCTGAACTACCAAGCCAATAAAGGATACAAGTTGTCCAAGAAAAAGCTCAAATATCACAGACTACGGTGACCTGCCTGGGCTTCATTCTCACAGAAGGTCGGAGAAGCCCATCCCAGGAAAGGGAAGAAACAATTTACAGCCTTACCCCTTTCTAAAACTATAAGACAGCTTAGGGGTTCCTGGGGAGGCCACGGTTTGCTGCTTCTGGATCCCTAACTACAGTCTACTAGCTGGGCCTCTTTATGAAACACTGAAAGGAAAAGATGATGATCCTTTTGAATAGAATCCAGAAGTGGCCTTTCAAGAATGGAAAGAGCAGTCAATTCAGACCCTTGCCCTGGAACTCCCTAATTTAGCTAAACCCTTTGACCTTTACATTCCTGGTGAACGGTGAATCGCCATTGGAGTATTAGTGCAAAAACTGGGAACACTTGAAATGGAACAATGCAAGAATGCCATCCAGGTAGGATAAACTACGGTCACCAAGGGGCTTGGCCCACTGCCACATCTGGCCAAGATACTGGCGGTATCTAAAATCCTGGAAATCAGCAGCCCAAAAGGCCACCTCCCTCCTAAGGGAAAAGGACCCCAAGTGGTGTTCCTAACACCCAATGATGCCCTGAAGTTGCAGGGTTTGCTCTGTGGGCACACTGACCTCGAGTGAGGAGGCCTTCCAACTCCAAACTCCAGAGAGATAACCGGGGGCAACGGGGCACCATGACGACTCAAGTGACCATCACTTGACCTGGAGTTTCTCTCATAAAACAACAAGAGTGTGTCCCAAAAGAGTAGACTACTGCTTGCAGGACTTACTGCCCCCAGAGCGGACCTAATAATCCTGGCGGGGGAACCGTATATCACGCTGTCACCATAGAAAAGCCTACAGACACTGTGATAATGTTGGCCAATAAGACCGGCTGGACTCCTGTTTACTTCAAAAGGCTGTTGACTCAGTGGCCATCATGGTCCTTCATCACCCATGACCCTGGACTGTCTGGGAGTTGAGCGGACAGGGTCCTGACACCTGGTGCTCTTTTTACGTTAATTCAGGGGCCTAATTGAAGAAAGTGCAGACTACTGGTCAGAGCATCTAGGCTGGCAGAAACGGTCAGCCTAAGGTGGCCGAACAAATGCGGGGCGGGGTGAAACTGGACCTCACAGCATCACTGCACATCTCCTTCCTGGACCCTTAAAGGTCATTAGAATCTATAACACTTCCAATACTGGTGCTCAGGCAGACTAGCAGGAAGGCAGGAGGCCTGGGGACAATCAACGTCACCTGGAGGCTGCTGGGGAGAAGTTCTGACCCTCGCCCACGGGTATGAGGGCTCCTAACTCAGCACTCAGCAGTTACAGAAGAAGGGTCTGCAACCCCAGCACTCCAAGAATGAGGAAGGGGACAAAAGGCAGAAGAGGGGCTTGTCCCAGGCAAAGCCCCTTAAAAATCCCTGGGAGATAAAAATAGAATCTGGGCAATAAAATAAAGTCTAACCTTTTTTATCCTTTGTGCTTTGTCTAATTTCACGTGCTCCTAGGGTCCCGCATACAGAGGTTCCACACCCGGCACTTCAGACCAGATTTTCTAGTGCAGAATGGCTGGGTCGACACCTCAGCTCCTGGGGCACAGTGCACACTCCGTGATATAGAGCCTGAGCTGCAGCCAACCGGGCCCTCAAGAGCTCCGCCCCCTCCCTCTGACTGACTCTGACAGGATCTCTACACAGCAGCCCAGCCCACAGCCCACGGGGTAGCACATGCTCTCACCTCTGCATTCTCTGATCAAAATATAAAGTTTCCTTTGCTTCTGAACCAAACTCAGACTCGATCTGTTGGCTCCAATGACACTGGGCAGGGGGACACTTGTTGGGGTCCACTCTGGAGGATCAATAACAGAAATTGAGAACATTGTAACTTCAATGAACAGATGTGTGAGCCAAACTGTAATTAACATAGAACAGTGTATAAGGCTCGGGTAAAATAAGATGTTTCTAACACTTCCATTTGATATTTCCATCACTTTATTATAAGCAAGTTCAGTGAAAAGGTTTGTCTTATTTGTCAGGTCAATATTAGAGAAATGAAGTGATTTCTTTCCAAGGATGTACATCTAATAATCTTGGTTAAGGCTTCAATCTTGTTTTAAATGCTTTTCCATTGAAAATGATACCTCTCTTTCAGCTCCCCCATTTCTGAGAAGTATAAAGTCTTATAATTTATTATTACCAAAGGGGAAAGGTGAGAGGAGGGATAAATTAACAGTTTGGGATTAACACATACACACTGCTATGTATAAAATCGATCATCAACAAGGAACTGCTGTATAGCACAGGGAACTACACTCAATATTTTGCAATAACCTATAAGGGGAAATAATCTGAAAAAGAATAGATATTTTTATTGACATCATCTTTCAATGACAGTTAAAATGGAACCTAAGGGAAGCCGGTGGTGAGTGCTTCTGACCAGGAAGACTTCAATCATCTAAAGTTTGGACTCTGTCTACTTCCCAAGGTCCTTAATGAACATATGTGTAGCCGTAGCTTAAAAAATTCCCCAGTTTGGGTTGCGGAGAGACAGTGATTTTGAAAAAGCCCTGGTGTTCTCCTCACATGAATGGGACCCTTCCTACAGCTAAAGCATGCCTGTCACACCCAGAGGATGGTATACCGTCTGATCGGGAAGAGTTTGGAAAAGGCATCTCATCTCCTCATTTCCTGGTGCTCGGGTTCACCCTTCCAGCGTCTTTACTAACAGTCTCCCCACTTGGAGATGTCAGCACTGTCAACATCCTGTTGCATACAGTTTGGAATTTGTCCAGAGGATGAAGCAGAAGGAGGAGGAACAATGAGAGACAAGTCCTAGGTGTTCGGACAGGCACATGTCACTCTAATTTCCAATCAGGAAGACGAATTGACCAAAGGCTAGGGTTGCCCATGGAAACAGAATAGGGCTTGAGGAAATCCCGCTGCTTTGTGGCCAGTTCCCATAAACACAAGTTGAAAAATGGAGCTCAGTGGCACTAAAATTCACGAAACTGCAGAGTTGAAAATATCTATCACTGAAAAATGTCTTGAGGAAAGTCAGAGAAAAGGACTTGTAAGCAACGGAGAATGGCAGGAAAGGGATTGGAAGAGGTAGAAAGGACTCGCCATTAAGCACAAGAAAATGGGCTGAACATTGCCAACATTGCAGTTGGCCAAAGAGGGTGTATGCGTCTTTTTCTGTATATATTCAAGAAAAGGGCATACACTTTTTTAGCCAACCAAACAGGTGGGCACTGGAAATCAATACTACAAAACATATCACTTCGCATCAGTCAGAAGAGCCTTCCTCATAAAGTGTAAACACCAGAAATGCAGGACAGGGCAAGGAGAAAAGGGAGCCCTGTGAGGCTTATAGTGGAAATGTATATTGCCAACGGTCACTCTGGAGAAGTGTATTGTGTTTAATAAAGCATCTGAAAAATGAGCTACAGAGCACAGGGCACTTGCACTCATGGACGTATATCTTGGGAAAAACAAAAATCGAGAGGACACAGGCACCCCAATGTATACCGCCTAATTGTTTAAAAGATCCTCGACCAGGATATAACTTAAATGTCTCTGGAGGGAAAAAATGGATACAGATGTGGTGCTTATGTAGAGTGGAATATGACTCAGCCTGGAAATCAATGCAATATGGCCACTTGTAACAACTCCAGAGGAGTTACGTATGATCATTCAAAGTCACAGAATTCAAAAAGAAAAAGACATACTATATCACTAATACATGGAATGTAAGCTTGGCTACACATGAACTGAATTACAAAACAAAACAGGGTCTCAAATATAGAAAACCAACTTATTCTTGCTTAAGGATAAAGGTGAGTTGGGGTGCTGCATAAAACCAGAGATTGAAATTAGCACAGATACTGTTCCATAAGCCAAATATGTAATAGTCAAGATCTACTGCTTGCTCAACAAAATGGACTCAGAACCCCATATTCAACGCCTAGGAATATACCTGACTAGTAAGAATATTAAAACCCATGGATTTATATGTCTTCATAAGAGAATCAAGTGTGTGTACAATGGCATGAACGCAGCAGTGAAAATAAGATATATCCCATTATCAAAATAAATTTCAAAAACAAAACACAATGACAGTGAAATAGAGAGCAATTCTTAAATAATTCATTCAGGGCTTGTGATGCAACCTGGATTTACCACATCTACACCCAGAGCTGGGTGAGACATAAGGCTGGACACTTCGGGCTGATAGCATTGGTGAGGTTCGTTGAGCAAATGCAGACACTTTGAAGTCATACTGCATGGTACCCATTCGAATGATCGCAACTCTCCAGGTTTAAAGGATTCTTCTTTCATCTAAAATATGCATGGGTAACCCAGAGTATGGTCCAACATGTGACCAGGAAACGTTTTAAAATGAATCTCATGTTTCATCCCCAGGTACTCGGTTTCACCATTTCAGACGCTTTACTAACACTCTCCGCACTTGGAGATTCAGTGCCTTTAACCTCCTGTTGGGCACAGTTTGCAATTTCTGCGCAAGATGAACAGGAATAGGGAGAACCATTGAGAGACTAGCTGTAGGTCCCTGCACGGGCAAATGGAATGCTCATTTCCCACCAGGAAGAGGAATTAACCAAAGGCTCAACATGCCGTGCCTGAAACAGATTAGGGCCTAACAATCGTGCGGGTTTGCAGCCAGCTCACAAGATAGCGAGTTGAAGAAAGGAGCTCAGGGGCACTGTAACTCACAAACCTGCAGAGTAATAAATGACAGCTATCGTCCAAAAATATATTGAAGGAGGTCTGCAAAGACGACTTGTAAGCAGGACAGATTTGCGGGAAAACGATTTCAGGGGGTAGACGGGAATTGCATTTAAAGCATAGGAAAAGAGGCAGAACGTCAACAATGATGCTCTTGGCCAAAAAGGGCGTATGCGTTTTTTCCTGAATATATTCAGGAAAAAACGCATACGCCCTTTTTGGCCAACCAAGCAAGCATGTTAATGAAATCTGCACTACAATGAAGTCTCACTGCCCCCCGGTCAAAAGGGCCATCTGAAAAAAGTGTAAAATCCAGAAAGGCAGCACAGGCCATGGAGAACAGGGAGCCTTGTTATGCTGATGGGCGGGATGTAAATTGCCAACAGCCACTCTGGAGAAGTGTATGGTGTTTCCCGGAACACCGAAAAAACAAAGCTACGGAGCCTACGGCACTTCCACTTATGGATCTATAGCTTAGGGAAATTAAAATCAAAAACACACAGCCACCCCAAAGTGTCGGACGGCTCTGTTTACAAGAACCTCGTCTACGGTACAAGTTAAATATCCCAGAATGTGAAAAATGGATAAAGAAGTTGTGTTACGTACGTACAATGGAATATCACTCAGCAATGAAATCTATGTCATCAGGCCCATCGCGGCATAATGAGTGGATTCAGGTACGATGATTCTAAGTGAAATAAGTCACACAGAAAATGAAACATCATAAGATATCACTAATACACGGAATGTAAACTTGGCTACACATGAACTGAATTGCAAAACAGAACAGGGTCTCAAATTTAGAAAACCAACTTATGCTTGCTTAAGGGGAAAGGTGAGTTGGGGTGCTGCATAAAACCAGAGATAGAAATTAGCACAGATACCTTTCCATAAGCCCAATATGTAATAGTCAAGACCTACCCCTTGCTCAACGAAATGGACTAAACACCCCATATTCAACGCCTAGGAATACACCTGACTAGTAAGAATCTTCAAACCCATGGATTTATATGTCTCCGTAAGAGAATGAAGCGTGTGTACAGCGGCATGAATGCAGCAGAGAAAATCCGATAAATCCCATTATCAAAATGAATTACACAAACAAAACCCAAGGACAGTGAAATAGAGAGCAATTCTTAAATAATTCATTCAGGGCTTGTGATGCAACCTGGATTTACCACATCTACACCCAGAGCTGAGTGAGACATAAGGTTGGGCACTTCGGGCTGATAGCATTGGTGAGGTTCGATGAGCAAATGCAGACCCTTTGAAGTCATACAGCATGGTACCCATTCCATGGGTCCCAACTCTCCAAGTTTAAGGGATTCTTCCTTCAGCTAAAACATGCATGGGAAACCCACAGTATGGTGCACCGTGTGACTGGCAAACGTTTTCAAATGCATCTCAGTTTTCGTCCCCTTTTACTCGGGTTCACCATTCCAGACCCTTTACGAACACTCTCCCCACTTGGAGAGTCAGTGCCTTTAACCTCCTGTCGGGCACAGTTTGCAATTTCTGCGCAAGATGAAAAGGAATAGGGAGAACCAATGAGAGACTAGCTCTAGGTGTCTGCACGGGCAAATTTAACGCTCATTTCCCACAAGGAAGAGGAATTAACCAAAGGCTCAGCATGCCGTGCCGGAACCAGATTAGGGCCTGAGGCAATCCTGTGGGTTTGCGGCCAGCTCACAAGATAGCGAGTTGAAGAAATGAGCTCAGGGGCACTGTAACTCACAAACCTGCAGAGTTATAAATGACAGCTATCGTCCAAAAATATATTGAAGGAAGGCTGCGAAGACGACTTGTAAGTGGGTCAGAATTGCAGGAAAACGATTTCAGGGGGTAGACGGGAATTGCATTTAAAGCATAGGAAAAGAGGCAGAACGTCAACAATGATGCTCTTGGCCAAAAAGGGCGTATGCGTTTTTTCCTGAATATATTCAGGAAAAAACGCATACGCCCTTTTTGGCCAACCAAGCAAGCATGTTAAAGAAATCTGCACTACAATGAAGTCTCACTGCCCCCCGGTCAAAAGGGCCATCTGAAAAAAGTGTAAAATCCAGAAAGGCAGCACAGGCCATGGAGAACAGGGAGCCTTGTTATGCTGATGCGTGGGATGTGAATTGCCAACAGCCACTCTGGAGAAGTGTATGGTGTTTCCCGGAACACCGAAAAAACAAAGCTACGGAGCCTACGGCACTTCCACTTATGGTCCTATAGCTTAGGGAAATTAAAATAAAAAACACACAGCCACCCCAAAGTGTCGGACAGCTCTGTTTACAAGAACCTCCTCTACGGTACAAGTTAAATATCCCAGAATGTGAAAAATGGATAAAGAAGTTGTGGTACGTACGTACAGTGGAATATCACTCAGCAATGAAATCTATGTCATCAGGCCCGTCGCGGCATAATGAGTGGATTCAGGTACGATGATTCTAAGTGAAATAAGTCACACAGAAAATGAAACATCATAAGATATCTCTAATACACGGAATGTAAACTTGGCTACACATGAACTGAATTACAAAACAGAACAGGGTCTCAAATTTAGAAAACCAACTTATGCTTGCTTAAGGGGAAAGGTGAGTTGGGGTGCTGCATAAAACCAGAGATAGAAATTAGCACAGATACCTTTCCATAAGCCAAATATGTAATAGTCAAGACCTACCCCTTGCTCAATTAAATGGACTAAACACCCCATATTCAACGCCTAGGAATACACCTGACTAGTAAGAATCTTCAAACCCATGGATTTATATGTCTCCGTAAGAGAATGAAGCGTGTGTACAGCGGCATGAATGCAGCAGAGAAAATCCGATAAATCCTATTATCAAAATGAATTACACAAACAAAACCCAAGGACAGTGAAATAGAGAGCAATTCTTAAATAATTCATTCAGGGCTTGTGATGCAACCTGGATTTACCACATCTACACCCAGAGCTGAGTGAGACATAAGGTTGGGCACTTCGGGCTGATAGCATTGGTGAGGTTCGATGAGCAAATGCAGACCCTTTGAAGTCATACAGCATGGTACCCATTCCATGGGTCCCAACTCTCCAAGTTTAAGGGATTCTTCCTTCAGCTAAAACATGCATGGGAAACCCACAGTATGGTGCACCGTGTGACTGGCAAACGTTTTCAAATGCATCTCAGTTTTCGTCCCCTTTTACTCGGGTTCACCATTCCAGACCCTTTACGAACACTCTCCCCACTTGGAGAGTCAGTGCCTTTAACCTCCTGTTGGGCACAGTTTGCAATTTCTGCGCAAGATGAAAAGGAATAGGGAGAACCAATGAGAGACTAGCTCTAGGTGTCTGCACGGGCAAATTTAACGCTCATTTCCCACCAGGAAGAGGAATTAACCAAAGGCTCAGCATGCCGTGCCGGAACCAGATTAGGGCCTGAAGCAATCCTGTGGGTTTGCGGCCAGCTCACAAGATAGCGAGTTGAAGAAAGGAGCTCAGGGGCACTGTAACTCACAAACCTGCAGAGTTATAAATGACAGCTATCGTCCAAAAATATATTGAAGGAAGGCTGCGAAGACGACTTGTAAGCGGGACAGATTTGCAGGAAAACGATTTCAGGGGGTAGACTGTAATTGCATTTAAAGCATAGGAAAAGAGGCAGAACGTCGACAATGATGCTCTTGGCCAAAAAGGGCGTATGCGTTTTTTCCTGAATATATTCAGGAAAAAACGCATACGCCCTTTTTGGCCAACCAAGCAAGCATGTTCAAGAAATCTTCACTACAATGAAGTCTCACTGCCCCCCGGTCAAAAGGGCCATCTGAAAAAAGTGTAAAATCCAGAAAGGCAGCACAGGCCATGGAGAACAGGGAGCCTTGTTATGCTGATGGGTGGGATGTGAATTGCCATCAGCCACCCTGGAGAAGTGTATGGTGTTTCCCGGAACACCGAAAAAACAAAGCTACGGAGCCTACGGCACTTCCCCTTATGGTCCTATAGCTTAGGGAAATTAAAATAAAAAACACACAGCCACCCCAAAGTTTCAGACGGCTCTCTTTACAAGAACCTCATCTACGGTACAAGTTAAATATCCCAGAATGTGAAAAATGGATAAAGAAGTTGTGGTACGTACGTACAATGGAATATCACTCACCAATGAAATCTATGTCATCTGGCCCGTCGTGGCATAATGAGTGGATTCAGGAACGATGATTCTAAGAGAAATAAGTCACACAGAAAATGAAACATCATAAGATATCACTAATACACCGAATGTAATCTTGGCTACACATGAACTGAATTACAAAACAGAACAGGGTCTCAAATTTAGAAAACCAAGTAATGTTTGCTTAAGGGGAAAGGTGAGTTGGGGTGCTGTATAAAACGAGAGATAGAAATTAGCACAGATACCATTCCATACGTCAAATATGTAATAGTCAAGACCTACACCTTGCTCAACGAAATGGGCTAAACACCCTATATTCAACGCCTAGAACTACACCTGACTAGTAAGAATCTTCAAACCCATGGATTTATATGTCTCCATAAGAGAATCAAGCGTGTGTACAGCTGCATGAAGGTAGCAGAGAAAATCCGATAAATACTATTATCAAAATGAATTACAAAAACAAAACACAATGGCAGTGAAATAGAGAGCAATTCTTAAATAATTCATTCAGGGCTTGTGATGCAACCTGGATTTACCTAATCTACACCCAGAGCTGAGTGAGACATAAAGTTGGACACTTCGGGCTGATAGCATTGGTGAGGTTCGAAGAGCAAATGCAGACCATTTGAAGTCATACTGCATGGTACCCATTCCATGGGTCCCAACTCTCCAGGTTTAAGCGATTCTTCCTTCAGCTAAAACATGCATGGGAAACCCACAGTATGGTGCACCGTGTGACCGGGAAACGTTTTCAAATGCATCTCAGTTTTCGTCCCCTTTTACTCGGGTTCACAATTCCAGACCCTTTACTAACACTCTACCCACTTGGAGAGTCAGTGCCTTTAACCTGCTGTTTGGCACAGTTTGCAATTTCTGCGCAAGATGAACAGGAATAGGGAGAACCAATGAGAGACTAGCTGTAGGTGTCTGCACGGGCAAATTTAACGCTCATTTCCAACCAGGAAGAGGAATTAACCAAAAGCTCAGCATGCCGTGCCGGAACCAGATTAGGGCCTGAAGCAACCCTGCGAGTTTGCGGCTAGCTCACAAGAAAGCGATTTGAAGAAAGGAGCTCCGGGTCACTCTAATTCACAAACTGCAGAGTTATAAATGACAGCTATCGTCCAAAAATATATTGAAGGAAGCCTGCGAAGAGGACTTGAAAGCGGGGCAGAATTGCAGGAAAACGATTTCAGGGGGTAGACTGGAATTGCATTTAAAGCATAGGAAAAGAGGCAGAACGTCGACAATGATGCACTTGGCCAAAAAGGGCGTATGCGTTTTTTCCTGAATATATTCAGGAAAAAACGCATACGCCCTTTTTGGCCAACCAAGCAAGCATGTTAAAGAAATCTGCACTACAATGAAGTCTCACTGCCCCCCGGTCAAAAGGGCCATCTGAAAAAAGTGTAAAATCCAGAAAGGCAGCACAGGCCATGGAGAACAGGGAGCCTTGTTATGCTGATGGGCGGGATGTAAATTGCCAACAGCCACTCTGATGAAGTGTATGGTGTTTCCTGAAACAACTAAAAAACAAAGCAACAGAGCCTACGGCACTTCCACTTATGGTCCTATAGCTTAGGGAAATTTAAATCAAAAACACACAGCCAAGCCAAAGTTTCAGATGGCTCTGTTTACAAGAACCTCTTCTACGGTACAAGTTAAATATCCCAGAAAGCGAAAAATGGATAAAGAAGTTGTGGTACGTACGTACAATGGAATATCAGTCACCAAGGAAAGCTATGTCATCTGGCCCGTCGTGGTGTAATGAGTGGATTCAGGTACGATGATTCTAAGTGAAATAAGTCACACAGAAAATGAAACATCATAAGATATCACTAACACACCGAATGTAATCTTGGCTACACATGAACTGAATTACAAAACAGAACAGGGTCTCAAATTTAGAAAACCAACTTATGTTTGCTTAAGGGGAAAGGTGAGTTGGGGTGCTGCATAAAACCAGAGATAGAAATTAGCACAGATACCATTCCATACGTCAAATATGTAATAGTCAAGACCTACCCCTTGCTCAACGAAATGGGCTAAACACCCTATATTCAACGCCTAGGAATACACCTGACTAGTAAGAATCTTCAAACCCATGGATTTATATGTCTCCATAAGAGAATCAAGCGTGTGTACAGCTGCATGAATGCAGCAGAGAAAATCCGATAAATCCTATTATCAAAATGAATTTCAAAAACAAAACACAATGACAGTGAAATAGAGAGCAATTCTTAAATAATTCATTCAGGGCTTGTGATGCAACCTGGATTTACCTCATCTACACCCAGAGCTGAGTGAGACATAAAGTTGGACACTTCGGGCTGATAGCATTGGTGAGGTTCGATGAGCAAATGCAGACCATTTGAAGTCATACTGCATGGTACCCATTCCATGGGTCCCAACTCTCCAGGTTTAAGCGATTCTTCCTTCAGCTAAAACATGCATGGGAAACCCACAGTATGGTGCACCGTGTGACCGGGAAACGTTTTCAAATGCATCTCAGTTTTCGTCCCCTTTTACTCGGGTTCACAATTCCAGACCCTTTACTAACACTCTCCCCACTTGGAGAGTCAGTGCCTTTAACCTCCTGTTTGGCACAGTTTGCAATTTCTGCGCAAGATGAACAGGAATAGGGAGAACCAATGAGAGACTAGCTGTAGGTGTCTGCACGGGCAAATTTAACGCTCATTTCCCACCAGGAAGAGGAATTAACCGAAGGCTCAGCATGCTGTGCCGGAACCAGATTAGGGCCTGAAGCAATCCTGAGGGTTTGCGGCCAGCTCACAAGAAAGAGATTTGAAGAAAGGAGCTCCGGGGCACTGTAATTCAAAACCTGCAGTGTTGTAAATGACAGCTATCGTCCAAAAATATATTGAAGGAAGGCTGCGAAGAGGACTTGAAAGCGGGGCAGAATTTCAGGAAAACGATTTCATGGGGTAGACTGGAATTGCATTTAAAGCATAGGAAAAGAGGCAGAACGTCGACAATGATGCACTTGGCCAAAAAGAGGGTATGCGTTTTTTCCTGAATATATTCAGGAAAAAACGCATACGCTCTTTTTGGCCAACCAAGCAACCATGTTAAAGAAATCTGCACTACAATGAAGTCTCACTGCCCCCCGGTCAAAAGGGCCATCTGAAAAAAGTGTAAAATCCAGAAAGGCAGCACAGGCCATGGAGAACAGGGAGCCTTGTTATGCTCATGGGTGGGATGTAAATTGCCAACAGCCACTCTGGAGAAGTGTATGGTGTTTCCTGAAACACCTAAAAAACAAAGCAACGGAGCCTACGGCACTTCCACTTATGGTCCTATAGCTTAGGGAAATTAAAATGAAAAACACACAGCCACGCCAAAGTTTCAGACGGCTCTGTTTACAAGAACCTCGTCTACGGTACAAGTTAAATATCCCAGAAAGCGAAAAATGGATAAAGAAGTTGTGGTACGTACGTACAATGGAATATCACTCACCAATGAAGTCTATGTCATCTGGCCCGTCGTGGCATAATGAGTGGATTCAGGTACGATGATTCTAAGTGAAATAAGTCACACAGAAAATGAAACATCATAATATATCACTAATACACCGAATGTAATCTTGGCTACACATGAACTGAATTACAAAACAGAACAGGGTCTCAAATTTAGAAAACCAACTTATGTTTGCTTAAGGGGAAAGGTGAGTTGGGGTGCTGCATAAAACCAGAGATAGAAATTAGCACAGATACCATTCCATACGTCAAATATGTAATAGTCAAGACCTACCCCTTGCTCAACGAAATGGGCTAAACACCCTATATTCAACGCCTAGGAATACACCTGACTAGTAAGAATCTTCAAACCCATGGATTTATATGTCTCCATAAGAGAATCAAGCATGTGTACAGCTGCATGAAGGCAGCAGAGAAAATCCGATAAATCCTATTATCAAAATGAATTACAAAAACAAAACACAATGACAGTGAAATAGAGAGCAATTCTTAAATAATTCATTCAGGGCTTGTGATGCAACCTGGATTTACCTCATCTAAACCCAGAGCTGAGTGAGACCTAAGGTTGGACACTTCGGGCTGATAGCATTGGTGAGGTTCGATGAGCAAATGCAGACCATTTGAAGTCATACTACATGTTACCCATTCCATGGGTCCCAACTCTCCAGGTTTAAGCGATTCTTCCTTCAGGTAAAGCATGCATGGGAAGCCCACAGTATGGTGCACCGTGTGACCGGGAAACATTTTCAAATGCATCTCAGTTTTCGTCCCCGTTTACTCGGGTTCACCATTCCAGACCCTTTACGAACACTCTCCCCACTTGGAGAGTCAGTGCCTTTAACCTCCTGTTGGGCACAGTTTGCAATTTCTGCGCAAGATGAAAAGGAATAGGGAGAACCAATGAGAGACTAGCTGTAGGTGTCTGCACGGGCAAATTTAATGCTCATTTCGCACCAGGAAGAGGAATTAACCAAAGGCTCAACATGCCGTGCCTGAAACAGATTAGGGCCTGACAATCGTGCGGGTTTGCAGCCAGCTCACAAGATAGCGAGTTGAAGAAAGGAGCTCAGGGGCACTGTAACTCACAAACCTGCAGAGTAATAAATGACAGCTATCGTCCAAAAATATATTGAAGGAGGTCTGCAAAGACGACTTGTAAGCGGGACAGATTTGCAGGAAAACGATTTCAGGGGGTAGACGGGAATTGCATTTAAAGCATAGGAAAAGAGGCAGAACGTCGACAATGATGCTCTTGGCCAAAAAGGACGTATGCGTTTTTTCCTGAATATATTCAGGAAAAAACGCATACGCCCTTTTTGGCCAACCAAGCAAGCATGTTAAAGAAATCTGCACTACAATGAAGTCTCATTGCTCCCCGGGCAAAAGGGCCATATGAAAAAAGTGTAAAGTCCAGAAAGGCAGCACAGGCAATGGAGAACAGGGAGCCTTGTTATGCTGATGGGCGGGATGTAAATTGCCAACTGCCACTCTGGAAAAGTGTATGGTGTTTTCCGGAACACCTAAAAAACAAAGCAACGGAGCCTACGGCATTTCCACTTATGGTCCTACAGTTTAGGGACATTAAAATGAAAAACACACAGCCACCCCAAAGTGTCGGATGGCTCTATTTACAAGAACCTCATCTACAGTACAAGGTAAATATCCCAGAATGTGAAAAATGGATAAAGAAGTTGTGGTATATACATACAATGGAATATCACTCAGCAATGAAATCTATGTCATCAGGCCCGTCGCGGCATAATGAGTGGATTCAGGTACGATGATTCTAAGTGAAATAAGTCACACAGAAAATGAAACATCATAAGATATCACTAATACACGGAATGTAAACTTGGCTACACATGAACTGAATTACAAAACAGAACAGGGTCTCAAATTTAGAAAACCAACTTATGCTTGCTTAAGGGGAAAGGTGAGTTGGCGTGCTGCATAAAACCAGAGATAGAAATTAGCACAGATAACTTTCCATAAGCCAAATATGTCATAGTCAAGACCCACCACTTGCTCAACGAAATGGACTAAACACCACATATTCAACACCTAGGAATACACCTGACTAGTAAGAATCTTCAAACCCATGGATTCATATGCCTCCGTAAGAGAATGAAGCGTGTGTACAGCGGCATGAATGCAGCAGAGAAAATCCGATAAATCCCATTGTCAAAATGAATTACAAAAACAAAACCCAAGGACAGTGAAATAGAGAGCAATTCTTAAATAATTCATTCAGTGCTTGTGATGCAACCTGGATTTACCACATATACACCCAGAGCTGAGTGAGACCTAAGGTTGGACACTTCGGGCTGATAGCATTGGTGAGGCTCGATAAGCAAATGCAGACCCTTTGAAGTCATACTGCATGGTAGCCATTCCATGGGTCCCAACTGCCAGGTTTAAGGGATTCTTCCTTCAGCTAAAATATGCATGGGAAACCCACATTATGGTGCACCATGTGACGGGGAAACGTTTTCAAATGCATCTCAGTTTTCGTCTCGTTTTACTTGGGTACACCATTCCAGACCCTTTAATAACACTCTCCCTCTTGGAGAGTCTGTACTTTTAACCTCCTGTTTGGCACAGTTTGCAATTTCTGCGCAAGATGAACAGGAATAGGGAGAACCAATGAGAGACTAGCTGTAGGTGTCTGCACGGGCAAATTTAACGCTCATTTCCCACCAGGAAGAGGAATTAACCAAAGGCTCAGCATGCCGTGCCGGAACCAGATTAGGGCCTGAGGCAATCCTGTGGGTTTGCGGCCAGCTCACAAGATAGCGAGTTGAAGAAATGAGCTCAGGGGCACTGTAACTCACAAACCTGCAGAGTTATAAATGACAGCTATCGTCCAAAAATATATTGAAGGATGGCTGCGAAGACGACTTGAAAGTGGGGCAGAATTGCAGGAAAACGATTTCAGGGGGTAGACGGGAATTGCATTTAAAGCATAGGAAAAGAGGCAGAACGTCGACAATGATGCTCTTGGCCAAAAAGGGCGTATGCGTTTTTTCCTGAATATATTCAGGAAAAAACGCATACGCCCTTTTTGGCCAACCAAGCAAGCATGTTAAAGAAATCTGCACTACAATGAAGTCTCACTGCCCCCCGGTCAAAAGGGCCATCTGAAAAAAGTGTAAAATCCAGAAAGGCAGCACAGGCCATGGAGAACATGGAGCCTTGTTATGCTGATGGGCGGGATGTAAATTGCCAACAGCCACTCTGGAGAAGTGTATGGTGTTTCCCGGAACATCTAAAAAACAAAGCAACGGAGCCTACGGCACTTCCCCTTATGGTCCTATAGCTTAGGAAAATTAAAATCAAAAACAAACAGCCACCAAAAAGTCTCGGGTGGCTCTGTTCACAAGAACCTCGTCTACGGTACAAGTTAAATATCCCAGAATGTGAAAAATGGATAAAGAAGTTGTGGTACGTACGTACAGTGGAATATCACACAGCAATGAAATCTATGTCATCAGGCCCGTCGCGGCATAATGAGTGGATTCAGGTACGATGATTCTAAGTGAAATAAGTCACACAGAAAATGAAACATCATAAGATATCACTAATACACGGAATGTAAACTTGGCTACACATGAACTGAATTACAAAACAGAACAGGGTCTCAAATTTAGAAAACCAACTTATGCTTGCTTAAGGGGAAAGGTGAGTTGTGGTGCTGCATAAAACCAGAGATAGAAATTAGCACAGATACCTTTCCATAAGCCAAATATGTAATAGTCAAGACCTACCCCTTGCTCAACGAAATGGACTAAACACCCCATATTCAACGCCTAGGAATACACCTGACTAGTAAGAATCTTCAAACCCATGGATTTATATGTCTCCGTAAGAGAATGAAGCGTGTGTACAGCGGTATGAATGCAGCAGAGAAAATCCGATAAATCCCATTATCAAAATGAATTACACAAACAAAACCCGAGGACAGTGAAATAGAGAGCAATTCTTAAATAATTCATTCAGGGCTTGTGATGCAACCTGGATTTACCACATCTACACCCAGAGCTGAGTGAGACATAAGGTTGGGCACTTCGGGCTGATAGCATTGGTGAGGTTCGATGAGCAAATGCAGACCCTTTGAAGTCATACAGCATGGTACCCATTCCATGGGTCCCAACTCTCCAAGTTTAAGGGATTCTTCCTTCAGCTAAAACATGCATGGGAAACCCACAGTATGGTGCACCGTGTGACTGGCAAACGTTTTCAAATGCATCTCAGTTTTCGTCCCCTTTTACTCGGGTTCATCATTCCAGACCCTTTACGAACACTCTCCCCACTTGGAGAGCCAGTGCCTTTAACCTCCTGTTGGGCACCGTTTGCAATTTCTGCACAAGATGAAAAGGAATAGGGAGAACGAAAGAGAGACTAGCTGTAGGTGTCTGCACGGGCAAATTTAACGCTCATTTCCCACCAGGAAGAGGAATTAACCAAAGGCTCAGCATGCCGTGCCGGAACCAGATTAGGGCCTGAGGCAATAATATGGGTTTGCGGCCAGCTCACCAGATAGCGAGTTGAAGAAATGAGCTCAGGGGCACTGTAACTCACAAACCTGCAGAGTTATAAATGACAGCTATCGTCCAAAAATATATTGAAGGAAGGCTGCGAAGACGACTTGTAAGTGGGGCAGAATTGCAGGAAAACGATTTCAGGGGGTAGACGGGAATTGCATTTAATGCATAGGAAAAGAGGCAGAACGTCGACAATGATGCTCTTGGCCAAAAAGGGCGTATGCTTTTTTTCCTGAATATATTCAGGAAAAAACGCATACGCCCTTTTTGGCCAACCAAGCAAGCATGTTCAAGAAATCTGCACTACAATGAAGTCTCACTGCCCCCCGGTCAAAAGGGCCATCTGAAAAAAGTGTAAAATCCAGAAAGGCAGAACAGGCCATGGAGAACAGGGAGCCTTGTTATGCTCATGGGTGGGATGTAAATTGCCAACAGCCACTCTGGAGAAGTGTATGGTGTTTCCTGAAACACCTAAAAAACAAAGCAACGGAGCCTACGGCACTTCCACTTATGGTCCTATAGCTTAGGGAAATTAAAATAAAAAACACACAGGCACCCCAAAGTTTCAGACGGCTCTGTTTACAAGAACCTCGTCTACGGTACAAGATAAATATCCCAGAAAGCAAAAAATGGATAAAGAAGTTGTGGTACGTACGTACAATGGAATATCACTCACCAATGAAATCTATGTCATCTGGCCCATCGTGGCATAATGAGTGGATTCAGGTACGATGATTCTAAGAGAAATAAGTCACACAGAAAATGAAACATCATAAGTTATCTCTAATACACCGAATGTAATCTTGGCTACACATGAACTGAATTACAAAACAGAACAGGGTCTCAAATTTAGAAAACCAACTTATGTTTGCTTAAGGGGAAAGGTGAGTTGGGGTGCTGCATAAAACCAGAGATAGAAATTAGCACAGATACCATTCCATACGTCAAATATGTAATAGTCAAGACCTACACCTTGCTCAACGAAATGGGCTAAACACCCTATATTCAACGCCTAGAACTACACCTGACTAGTAAGAATCTTCAAACCCATGGATTTATATGTCTCCATAAGAGAATCAAGCGTGTGTACAGCTGCATGAAGGTAGCAGAGAAAATCCGATAAATCCTATTATCAAAATGAATTACAAAAACAAAACACAATGGCAGTGAAATAGAGAGCAATTCTTAAATAATTCATTCAGGGCTTGTGATGCAACCTGGATTTACCTCATCTACACCCAGAGCTGAGTGAGACATAAAGTTGGACACTTCGGGCTGATAGCATTGGTGAGGTTCGAAGAGCAAATGCAGACCATTTGAAGTCATACTGCATGGTACCCATTCCATGGGTCCCAACTCTCCAGGTTTAAGCGATTCTTCCTTCAGCTAAAACATGCATGGGAAACCCACAGTATGGTGCACCGTGTGACCGGGAAACGTTTTCAAATGCATCTCAGTTTTCGTCCCCTTTTACTCGGGTTCACAATTCCAGACCCTTTACTAACACTCTACCCACTTGGAGAGTCAGTGCCTTTAACCTGCTGTTTGGCACAGTTTGCAATTTCTGCGCAAGATGAACAGGAATAGGGAGAACCAATGAGAGACTAGCTGTAGGTGTCTGCACGGGCAAATTTAACGCTCATTTCCAACCAGGAAGAGGAATTAACCAAACGCTTAGCATGCCGTGCCGGAACCAGATTAGGGCCTGAAGCAACCCTGCTAGTTTGCGGCTAGCTCACAAGAAAGCGATTTGAAGAAAGGAGCTCCGGGTCACTCTAATTCACAAACCTGCAGAGTTATAAATGACAGCTATCGTCCAAAAATATATTGAAGGAAGCCTGCGAAGAGGACTTGAAAGCGGGGCAGAATTGCAGGAAAACGATTTCAGGGGGTAGACTGGAATTGCATTTAAAGCACAGGAAAAGAGGCAGAACGTCGACAATGATGCACTTGGCCAAAAAGGGCGTATGCGTTTTTTCCTGAATATATTCAGGAAAAAACGCATACGCCCTTTTTGGCCAACCAAGCAAGCATGTTAAAGAAATCTGCACTACAATGAAGTCTCACTGCCCCCCGGTCAAAAGGGCCATCTGAAAAAAGTGTAAAATCCAGAAAGGCAGCACAGGCCATGGAGAACAGGGAGCCTTGTTATGCTGATGGGCGGGATGTAAATTGCCAACAGCCACTCTGGAGAAGTGTATGGTGTTTCCTGAAACACCTAAAAAACAAAGCAACAGAGCCTACGGCACTTCCACTTATGGTCCTATAGCTTAGGGAAATTTAAATCAAAAACACACAGCCAAGCCAAAGTTTCAGATGGCTCTGTTTACAAGAACCTCTTCTACGGTACAAGTTAAATATCCCAGAAAGCGAAAAATGGATAAAGAATTTGTGGTACGTACGTACAATGGAATATCAGTCACCAAGGAAAGCTATGTCATCTGGCCCGTCGTGGTGTAATGAGTGGATTCAGGTACGATGATTCTAAGTGAAATAAGTCACACAGAAAATGAAACATCATAAGATATCACTAACACACCGAAAGTAATCTTGGCTACACATGAACTGAATTACAAAACAGAACAGGGTCTCAAATTTAGAAAACCAACTTATGTTTGCTTAAGGGGAAAGGTGAGTTGGGGTGCTGCATAAAACCAGAGATAGAAATTAGCACAGATACCATTCCATACGTCAAATATGTAATAGTCAAGACCTACCCCTTGCTCAACGAAATGGGCTAAACACCCTATATTCAACGCCTAGGAATACACCTGACTAGTAAGAATCTTCAAACCCATGGATTTATATGTCTCCATAAGAGAATCAAGCGTGTGTACAGCTGCATGAATGCAGCAGAGAAAATCCGATAAATCCTATTATCAAAATGAATTACAAAAACAAAACACAATGACAGTGAAATAGAGAGCAATTCTTAAATAATTCATTCAGGGCTTGTGATGCAACCTGGATTTACCTCATCTACACCCAGAGCTGAGTGAGACATAAAGTTGGACACTTCGGGCTGATAGCATTGGTGAGGTTCGATGAGCAAATGCAGACCATTTGAAGTCATACTGCATGGTACCCATTCCATGGGTCCCAACTCTCCAGGTTTAAGCGATTCTTCCTTCAGCTAAAACATGCATGGGAAACCCACAGTATGGTGCACCGTGTGACCGGGAAACGTTTTCAAATGCATCTCAGTTTTCGTCCCCTTTTACTCGGGTTCACAATTCCAGACCCTTTACTAACACTCTCCCCACTTGGAGAGTCTGTGCCTTTAACCTCCTGTTTGGCACAGTTTGCAATTTCTGCGCAAGATGAACAGGAATAGGGAGAACCAATGAGAGACAAGCTGTAGGTGTCTGCAAGGGCAAATTTAACGCTCATTTCCCACCAGGAAGAGGAATTAACCGAAGGCTCAGCATGCTGTGCCGGAACCAGATTAGGGCCTGAAGCAATCCTGAGGGTTTGCGGCCAGCTCACAAGAAAGAGATTTGAAGAAAGGAGCTCCGGGGCACTGTAATTCAAAACCTGCAGTGTTGTAAATGACAGCTATCGTCCAAAAATATATTGAAGGAAGGCTGCGAAGAGGACTTGAAAGCGGGGCAGAATTTCAGGAAAACGATTTCATGGGGTAGACTGGAATTGCATTTAAAGCATAGGAAAAGAGGCAGAACGTCGACAATGATGCACTTGGCCAAAAAGA
Organism: Delphinapterus leucas; assembly: GCF_059928025.1. Taxonomy (NCBI): domain Eukaryota; kingdom Metazoa; phylum Chordata; class Mammalia; order Artiodactyla; family Monodontidae; genus Delphinapterus; species Delphinapterus leucas. Next base: position 6,738,356 of record NW_028322236.1, on the reverse strand, counting down.
GCGTATGCGTTTTTTCCTGAATATATTCAGGAAAAAACGCATACGCTCTTTTTGGCCAACCAAGCAACCATGTTAAAGAAATCTGCACTACAATGAAGTCTCACTGCCCCCCGGTCAAAAGGGCCATTTGAAAAAAGTGTAAAATCCAGAAAGGCAGCACAGGCCATGGAGAACAGGGAGCCTTGTTATGCTCATGGGTGGGATGTAAATTGCCAACAGCCACTCTGGAGAAGTGTATGGTGTTTCCTGAAACACCTAAAAAACAAAGCAACGGAGCCTACGGCACTTCCACTTATGGTCCTATAGCTTAGGGAAATTAAAATGAAAAACACACAGCCACGCCAAAGTTTCAGATGGCTCTGTTTACAAGAACCTCGTCTACGGTACAAGTTAAATATCCCAGAAAGCGAAAAATGGATAAAGAAGTTGTGGTACGTACGTACAATGGAATATCACTCACCAATGAAGTCTATGTCATCTGGCCCGTCGTGGCATAATGAGTGGATTCAGGTACGATGATTCTAAGTGAAATAAGTCACACAGAAAATGAAACATCATAATATATCACTAATACACCGAATGTAATCTTGGCTACACATGAACTGAATTACAAAACAGAACAGGGTCTCAAATTTAGAAAACCAACTTATGTTTGCTTAAGGGGAAAGGTGAGTTGGGGTGCTGCATAAAACCAGAGATAGAAATTAGCACAGATACCATTCCATACGTCAAATATGTAATAGTCAAGACCTACCCCTTGCTCAACGAAATGGGCTAAACACCCTATATTCAACGCCTAGGAATACACCTGACTAGTAAGAATCTTCAAACCCATGGATTTATATGTCTCCATAAGAGAATCAAGCATGTGTACAGCTGCATGAAGGCAGCAGAGAAAATCCGATAAATCCTATTATCAAAATGAATTACAAAAACAAAACACAATGACAGTGAAATAGAGAGCAATTCTTAAATAATTCATTCAGGGCTTGTGATGCAACCTGGATTTACCTCATCTAAACCCAGAGCTGAGTGAGACCTAAGGTTGGACACTTCGGGCTGATAGCATTGGTGAGGTTCGATGAGCAAATGCAGACCATTTGAAGTCATACTACATGGTACCCATTCCATGGGTCCCAACTCTCCAGGTTTAAGCGATTCTTCCTTCAGCTAAAACATGCATGGGAAGCCCACAGTATGGTGCACCGTGTGACCGGGAAACATTTTCAAATGCATCTCAGTTTTCGTCCCCGTTTACTCGGGTTCACCATTCCAGACCCTTTACGAACACTCTCCCCACTTGGAGAGTCAGTGCCTTTAACCTCCTGTTGGGCACAGTTTGCAATTTCTGCGCAAGATGAAAAGGAATAGGGAGAACCAATGAGAGACTAGCTGTAGGTGTCTGCACGGGCAAATTTAATGCTCATTTCGCACCAGGAAGAGGAATTAACCAAAGGCTCAACATGCCGTGCCTGAAACAGATTAGGGCCTGACAATCGTGCGGGTTTGCAGCCAGCTCACAAGATAGCGAGTTGAAGAAAGGAGCTCAGGGGCACTGTAACTCACAAACCTGCAGAGTAATAAATGACAGCTATCGTCCAAAAATATATTGAAGGAGGTCTGCAAAGACGACTTGTAAGCGGGACAGATTTGCAGGAAAACGATTTCAGGGGGTAGACGGGAATTGCATTTAAAGCATAGGAAAAGAGGCAGAACGTCGACAATGATGCTCTTGGCCAAAAAGGACGTATGCGTTTTTTCCTGAATATATTCAGGAAAAAACGCATACGCCCTTTTTGGCCAACCAAGCAAGCATGTTCAAGAAATCTGCACTACAATGAAGTCTCATTGCTCCCCGGGCAAAAGGGCCATATGAAAAAAGTGTAAAGTCCAGAAAGGCAGCACAGGCAATGGAGAACAGGGAGCCTTGTTATGCTGATGGGCGGGATGTAAATTGCCAACTGCCACTCTGGAAAAGTGTATGGTGTTTTCCGGAACACCTAAAAAACAAAGCAACGGAGCCTACGGCATTTCCACTTATGGTCCTACAGTTTAGGGACATTAAAATGAAAAACACACAGCCACCCCAAAGTGTCGGATGGCTCTATTTACAAGAACCTCATCTACAGTACAAGGTAAATATCCCAGAATGTGAAAAATGGATAAAGAAGTTGTGGTATATACATACAATGGAATATCACTCAGCAATGAAATCTATGTCATCAGGCCTGTCGCGGCATAATGAGTGGATTCAGGTACGATGATTCTAAGTGAAATAAGTCACACAGAAAATGAAACATCATAAGATATCACTAATACACGGAATGTAAACTTGGCTACACATGAACTGAATTACAAAACAGAACAGGGTCTCAAATTTAGAAAACCAACTTATGCTTGCTTAAGGGGAAAGGTGAGTTGGCGTGCTGCATAAAACCAGAGATAGAAATTAGCACAGATAACTTTCCATAAGCCAAATATGTCATAGTCAAGACCCACCACTTGCTCAACGAAATGGACTAAACACCACATATTCAACACCTAGGAATACACCTGACTAGTAAGAATCTTCAAACCCATGGATTCATATGCCTCCGTAAGAGAATGAAGCGTGTGTACAGCGGCATGAATGCAGCAGAGAAAATCCGATAAATCCCATTGTCAAAATGAATTACAAAAACAAAACCCAAGGACAGTGAAATAGAGAGCAATTCTTAAATAATTCATTCAGTGCTTGTGATGCAACCTGGATTTACCACATATACACCCAGAGCTGAGTGAGACATAAGGTTGGACACTTTGGGCTGATAGCATTGGTGAGGTTCGATAAGAAAATGCAGACCCTTTGAAGTCATACTGCATGGTAGCCATTCCATGGGCCCCAACTGCCAGGTTTAAGGGATTCTTCCTTCAGCTAAAATATGCATGGGAAACCCACATTATGGTGCACCATGTGACGGGGAAACGTTTTCAAATGCATCTCAGTTTTCGTCTTGTTTTACTTGGGTACACCATTCCAGACCCTTTAATAACACTCTCCCCCTTGGAGAGTCTGTACATTTAACCTCCTGTTTGGCACAGTTTGCAATTTCTGCGCAAGATGAACAGGAATAGGGAGAACCAATGAGAGACTAGCTGTAGGTGTCTGCACGGGCAAATTTAATGCTCATTTTGCACCAGGAAGAGGAATTAACCAAAGGCTCAACATGCCGTGCCTGAACCAGATTAGGGCCTGACAATCGTGCGGGTTTGCATCCAGCTCACAAGATAGCGAGTTGAAGAAAGGAGCTCAGGGGCACTGTAACTCACAAACCTGCAGAGTAATAAATGACAGCTATCGTCCAAAAATATATTGAAGGAGGTCTGCAAAGACGACTTGTAAGCGGGACAGATTTGCAGGAAAACGATTTCAGGGGGTAGACAGGAATTGCATTTAAAGCATAGGAAAAGAGGCAGAACGTCAACAATGATGCTCTTGGCCAAAAAGGGCGTATGCGTTTTTTTCCTGAATATATTCAGGAATAAACGCATACGCACTTTTTGGCCAACCAAGCAAGCATGTTAAAGAAATCTGCACTACAATGAAGTCTCACTGCCCCCCGGTCAAAAGGGCCATCTGAAAAAAGTGTAAAATCCAGAAAGGCAGCACAGGCCATGGAGAACAGGGAGCCTTGTTATGCTGATGGGCGGGACGTAAATTGCCAACAGCCACTCTGGAGAAGTGTATGGTGTTTCCCGGAACACCGAAAAAACAAAGCTACGGAGCCTACGGCACTTCCACTTATGGTCCTATAGCTTAGGGAAATTAAAATCAAAAACACACAGCCACCCCAAAGTGTCGGACGGCTCTGTTTACAAGAACCTCGTCTACGGTACAAGTTAAATATCCCAGAATGTGAAAAATGGATAAAGAAGTTGTGGTACGTACGTACAATGGAATATCACTCAGCAATGAAATCTATGTCATCAGGCCCATCGCGGCATAATGAGTGGATTCACGTACGATGATTCTAAGTGAAATAAGTCACACAGAAAATGAAACATCATAAGATATCACTAATACACGGAATGTAAACTTGGCTACACATGAACTGAATTGCAAAACAGAACAGGGTCTCAAATTTAGAAAACCAGCTTATGCTTGCTTAAGGGGAAAGGTGAGTTGGGGTGCTGCATAAAACCAGAGATAGAAATTAGCACAGATACCTTTCCATAAGCCAAGTATGTAATAGTCAAGACCTACCCCTTGCTCAACGAAATGGACTAAACACCCCATATTCAACGCCTAGGAATACACCTGACTAGTAAGAATCTTCAAACCCATGGATTTATATGTCTCCGTAAGAGAATGAAGCGTGTGTACAGCGGCATGAATGCAGCAGAGAAAATCCGATAAATCCCATTATCAAAATGAATTACACAAACAAAACCCAAGGACAGTGAAATAGAGAGCAATTCTTAAATAATTCATTCAGGGCTTGTGATGCAACCTGGATTTACCACATCTACACCCAGAGCTGAGTGAGACATAAGGTTGGGCACTTCGGGCTGATAGCATTGGTGAGGTTCGATGAGCAAATGCAGACCCTTTGAAGTCATACAGCATGGTACCCATTCCATGGGTCCCAACTCTCCAAGTTTAAGGGATTCTTCCTTCAGCTAAAACATGCATGGGAAACCCACAGTATGGTGCACCGTGTGACTGGCAAACGTTTTCAAATGCATCTCAGTTTTCGTCCCCTTTTACTCGGGTTCACCATTCCAGACCCTTTACGAACACTCTCCCCACTTGGAGAGCCAGTGCCTTTAACCTCCTGTTGGGCACAGTTTGCAATTTCTGCGCAAGATGAAAAGGAATAGGGAGAACCAATGAGAGACTAGCTCTAGGTGTCTGCACGGGCAAATTTAACGCTCATTTCCCACCAGGAAGAGGAATTAACCAAAGTCTCAGCATGCCGTGCCGGAACCAGATTAGGGCCTGAGGCAATCCTGTGGGTTTGCGGCCAGCTCACAAGATAGCGAGTTGAAGAAATGAGCTCAGGGGCACTGTAACTCACAAACCTGCAGAGTTATAAATGACAGCTATCGTCCAAAAATATATTGAAGGAAGGCTGCGAAGACGACTTGTAAGTGGGGCAGAATTGCAGGAAAACGATTTCAGGGGGTACACGGGAATTGCATTTAAAGCATAGGAAAAGAGGCAGAACGTCGACAATGATGCTCTTGGCCAAAAAGGGCGTATGCGTTTTTTCCTGAATATATTCAGGAAAAAACGCATACGCCCTTTTTGGCCAACCAAGCAAGCATGTTCAAGAAATCTGCACTACAATGAAGTCTCACTGCCCCCCGGTCAAAAGGGCCATCTGAAAAAAGTGTAAAATCCAGAAAGGCAGCACAGGCCATGGAGAACAGGGAGCCTTGTTATGCTGATGGGTGGGATGTGAATTGCCAACAGCCACTCTGGAGAAGTGTATGGTGTTTCCCGGAACACCGAAAAAACAAAGCTACGGAGCCTACGGCACTTCCACTTATGGTCCTATAGCTTAGGGAAATTAAAATCAAAAACACACAGCCACCCCAACGTGTCGGACGGCTCTGTTTACAAGAACCTCGTCTACGGTACAAGTTAAATATCCCAGAATGTGAAAAATGGATAAAGAAGTTGTGGTACGTACGGACAATGGAATATCACTCAGCAATGAAATCTATGTCATCAGGTCCGTCGCGGCATAATGAGTGGATTCAGGTACGATGATTCTAAGTGAAATAAGTCACACAGAAAATGAAACATCATAAGATATCACTAATACACGGAATGTAAACTTGGCTACACATGAACTGAATTACAAAACAGAACAGGGTCTCAAATTTAGAAAACCAACTTATGCTTGCTTAAGGGGAAAGGTGAGTTGGGGTGCTGCATAAAACCAGAGATAGAAATTAGCACAGATACCTTTCCACAAGCCAAATATGTAATAGTCAAGACCTACCCCTTGCTCAACGAAATGGACTAAACACCCCATATTCAACGCCTAGGAATACACCTGACTAGTAAGAATCTTCAAACCCATGGATTTATATGTCTCCGTAAGAGAATGAAGCGTGTGTACAGCGGTATGAATGCAGCAGAGAAAATCCGATAAATCCCATTATCAAAATGAATTACACAAACAAAACCCAAGGACAGTGAAATAGAGAGCAATTCTTAAATAATTCATTCAGGGCTTGTGATGCAACCTGGATTTACCACATCTACACCCAGAGCTGAGTGAGACATAAGGTTGGGCACTTCGGGCTGATAGCATTGGTGAGGTTCGATGAGCAAATGCAGACCCTTTGAAGTCATACAGCATGGTACCCATTCCATGGGTCCCAACTCTCCAAGTTTAAGGGATTCTTCCTTCAGCTAAAACATGCATGGGAAACCCACAGTATGCTGCACCGTGTGACTGGCAAACGTTTTCAAATGATTCTCAGTTTTCGTCCCCTTTTACTCGGGTTCACCATTCCAGACCCTTTACGAACACTCTCCCCACTTGGAGAGCCAGTGCCTTTAACCTCCTGTTGGGCACAGTTTGCAATTTCTGCGCAAGATGAAAAGGAATAGGGAGAACCAATGAGAGATTAGCTCTAGGTGTCTGCACGGGCAAATTTAACGCTCATTTCCCACCAGGAAGAGGAATTAACCAAAGGCTCAGCATGCCGTGCCGGAACCAGATTAGGGCCTGAGGCAATCCTGTGGGTTTGCGGCCAGCTCACAAGATAGCGAGTTGAAGAAATGAGCTCAGGGGCACTGTAACTCACAAACCTGCAGAGTTATAAATGACAGCTATCGTCCAAAAATATATTGAAGGAAGGCTGCGAAGACGACTTGTAAGTGGGGCAGAATTGCAGGAAAACGATTTCAGGGGGTAGACGGGAATTGCATTTAAAGCATAGGAAAAGAGGCAGAACGTCGACAATGATGCTCTTGGCCAAAAAGGGCGTATGCGTTTTTTCCTGAATATATTCAGGAAAAAACGCATACGCCCTTTTTGGCCAACCAAGCAAGCATGTTAAAGAAATCTGCACTACAATGAAGTCTCACTGCCCCCCGGTCAAAAGGGCCATCTGAAAAAAGTGTAAAATCCAGAAAGGCAGCACAGGCCATGGAGAACAGGGAGCCTTGTTATGCTGATGGGTGGGATGTGAATTGCCAACAGCCACTCTGGAGAAGTGTATGGTGTTTCCCGGAACACCGAAAAAACAAAGCTACGGAGCCTACGGCACTTCCACTTATGGTCCTATAGCTTAGGGAAATTAAAATCAAAAACACACAGCCACCCCAACGTGTCGGACGGCTCTGTTTACAAGAACCTCGTCTACGGTACAAGTTAAATATCCCAGAAAGCGAAAAATGAATAAAGAAGTTGTGGTACGTACGTACAATGGAATATCAGTCACCAATGAAATCTATGTCATCTGGACCGTCGTGGCATAATGAGTGGATTCAGGTACGATGATTCTAAGTGAAAAAAGTCACACAGAAAATGAAACATCATAAGATATCACTAATACACCGAATGTAATCTTGGCTACACATGAACTGAATTACAAAACAGAACAGGGTATCAAATTTAGAAAACCAACTAATGTTTGCTTAAGGGGAAAGGTGAGTTGGGGTGCTGCATAAAACGACAGATAGAAATTAGCACAGATACCATTCCATACGTCAAATATGTAATAGTCAAGACCTACCCCTTGCTCAACGAAATGCGCTAAACACCCTATATTCAAAGCCTAGGAATACACCTGACTAGTAAGACTCTTCAAACCCATGGATTTACATGTCTCCATAAGAGAATCAAGCGTGTGTACAGCTGCATGAAGGCAGCAGAGAATATCCGATAAATCCTATTATCAAAATGAATTACAAAAACAAAACACAATGACAGTGAAATAGAGAGCAATTCTTAAATTATTCATTCAGGGCTTGTGATGCAACCTGGATATACCTCATCTAAACCCAGAGCTGAGTGAGACATAAGGTTGGACCCTTCGGGCTGATAGCATTGGTGAGGTTCGATGAGCAAATGCAGACCTTTTGAAGTCATAATACATGGTACACATTCCGTGGGTCCCAACTCTCCAGGTTTAAGCGATTCTTCCTTCAGCTAAACCATGCATGGGAAACCCACAGTATGGTGCACCATGTGACCGGGAAACGTTTTCAAATGCATCTCAGTTTTTGTCCTCTTTTACTTGGGTTCACAACTCCAGACCCTTTACTAACACTCTCCCCACTTGGAGAGTCAGTTCCTTTAACCTCCTGTTTCGCACACTTTGCAATTTCTGCGCAAGATGAACAGGAATAGGGAGAACCAATGAGTGACTAGCTGTAGGTGTCTGCAGGGGCTAATTTAACGCTCATTTCCCACCAGGAAGAGGATTTAACCAAACGCTCAGCATGCCGTGCCGGAACCAGATTAGGGCCTGAAGCAATCCTGCGGGTTTGCGGCCAGCTCACAAGAAAGCGATTTGAAGAAAGGAGCTCCGTGGCACTGTAATTCACAAACCTGCAGAGTTATAAATGACAGCTATCGTCCAAAAATATATTGAAGGAAGGCTGCGAAGAGGACTTGAAAGCGGGGCAGAATTTCAGGAAAACGATTTCATGGGGTAGACTGGAATTGCATTTAAAGCATAGGAAAAGAGGCAGAACGTCGACAATGATGCACTTGGCCAAAAAGGGCGTATGCGTTTTTTCCTGAATATATTCAGGAAAAAACGCATACGCACTTTTTGGCCAACCAAGCAAGCATGTTAAAGAAATCTGCACTACAATGAAGTCTCACTGCCCCCCGGTCAAAAGGGCCATCTGAAAAAAGTGTAAAATCCAGAAAGGCAGCACAGGCCATGGAGAACAGGGAGCCTTGTTATGCTGATGGGCGGGATGTAAATTGCCAACAGCCACTCTGCAGAAGTGTATGGTGTTTCCTGAAACACCTAAAAAACAAAGCAACAGAGCCTACGGCACTTCCACTTATGGTCCTATAGCTTAGGGAAATTAAAATAAAAAACACACAGCCACCCCAAAGTTTCAGACGGCTCTCTTTACAAGAACCTCGTCTACGGTACAAGTTAAATATCCCAGAAAGCGAAAAATGGATAAACAAGTTGTGGTACGTACGTACAATGGAATATCACTCACCAATGAAATCTATGTCATCTGGCCCGTCATGGCATAATGAGTGGATTCAGGTACGATGATTCTAAGAGAAATAAGTCACACAGAAAATGAAACATCATAAGATATCACTAATACATCGAATGTAATCTTGGCTACACATGAACTGAATTACAAAACAGAACAGGGTCTCAAATTTAGAAAACCAACTTATGTTTGCTTAAGGGGAAAGGTGAGTTGGGGTGCTGCATAAAACCAGAGATAGAAATTAGCACAGATACCATTCCATACGTCATATATGTAATAGTCAAGGGGGCTTCCCTGGTGGCGCACTGGTTGAGAGTTCGCCTGCCGATGCAGGGGACGCGGGTTCGTGCCCCGGTCCGAGAGGATCCCACATGCCGCGGAGCTACTGGCCCCGTGAGTCATGGCCGTTGAGCCTGCGCGTCTGGAGCCTGTGCTCCGCAACGGGAGAGGCCACAACACTGAGAGGCCCGCGTACAGCAAAAAAAAAAAAAAAATATGTAATAGTCAAGACCTACCCCTTGCTAAACGAAATGGGCTAAACACCCTATATTCAACGCCTAGGAATACACCTGACTAGTAAGAATCTTCAAACCCATGGATTTATATGTCTCCATAAGAGAATCAAGCATGTGTACAGCTGCATGAAGGCAGCAGAGAAAATCCGATAAATCCTATTATCAAAATGAATTACAAAAACAAAACACAATGACAGTGAAATAGAGAGCAATTCTTAAATAATTCATTCAGGGCTTGTGATGCAACCTGGATTTACCTCATCTACACCCAGAGCTGAGTGAGACATAAGGTTGGACACTTCGGGGTGATACCACTGGTGAGGTTCGATGAGCAAATGCAGACCATTTGAAGTCATACTGCATGGTACCCATTCCATGGGTCCCAACTCTCCAGGTTTAAGCGATTCTTCCTTCAGCTAAAGCATGCATGGGAAGCCCACAGTATGGTGCACCGTGTGACCAGGAAACGTTTTCAAAGGCATCTCAATTTTCGTCCCCTTTTACTCGGGTTCACAATTCCAGACCCTTTTCTAACACTCTCCAGACTTTGAGAGTCAGGGCCTTTAACCTCCTGTTTGGCACAGTTTGCAATTTCTGCGCAAGATGAACAGGAATAGGGAGAACCAATGAGAGACTAGCTGTAGGTGTCTGCACGGGCAAATTTAACGCACATTTCCCACCAGAAAGACGAATTAACCAAAGGCTCAGCATGCCGTGCCGGAAAAAGATTAGGGCCTGAAGCAATCCTGCGGGTTTGCGGCCAGCTCACAAGAAAGCGATTTGAAGAAAGGAGCTCAGGGGCACTGTAATTCACAAACCTGCAGAGTTATAAATGACAGCTATCGTCCAAAAATACATTGAAGGAAGGCTGCGAAGAGGACTTGAAAGCGGGGCAGAATTGCAGGAAAACGATTTCAGGGGGTAGACTGGAATTGCATTTAAAGCATAGGAAAAGAGGCAGAACGTCGACAATGATGCACTTGGCCAAAAAGGGCATATGCGTTTTTTCCGGAATATACGCATACGCCCTTTTTGGCCAACGAAGCAAGCATGTTAAAGACATCTGCACTACAATGAAGTCTCACTGCCCCCAGGTCAAAAGGGCCATCTGAAAAAAGTGTAAAATCCAGAAAGGCAGCACAGGCCATGGAGAACAGGGAGCTTTGTTATGCTCATGGGTGGTATGTAAATTGTCAACAGCCACTCTGGAGAAGTGTATGGTGATTCCTGAAACACCTAAAAAACAAAGCAACAGAGCCTACGGCACTTCCACTTATGGTCCTATAGCTTAGGGAAATTAAAATCAAAAACACACAGCCACCCCAAAGTTTCAGACGGCTCTGTTTACAAGAACCTCGTCTACGGTACAAGTTAAATATCCCAGAAAGCGAAAAATGGATAAACAAGTTGTGGTACGTACGTACAATGGAATATCACTCACCAATGAAATCTATGTCATCTGGACCGTCGTGGCATAATGAGTGGGTACAGGTACGATGATTCTAAGAGAAATAAGTCACACAGAAAATGAAACATCATAAGTTATCTCTAATACACCGAATATAATCTTGGCTACATATGAACTGAATTACAAAACAGAACAGGGTCTCAAATTTAGAAAACCAACTTATGTTTGCTTAGGGGGAAAGGTGAGTTGGGGTGCTGCATAAAACCAGAGATAGAAATTAGCACAGATACCATTCCATACGTCAAATATGTAATAGTCAAGACCTACCCCTTGCTCAACGAAATGGGCTAAACACCCTATATTCAACGCTTAGGAATACACCTGACTAGTAAGTATCTTCAAACCCATGGATTTATATGTCTCCATAAGAGAATCAAGCATGTGTACAGCTGCATGAATGCAGCAGAGAAAATCCGATAAATCCTATTATCAAAATGAATTACAAAAACAAAACACAATGACTGTGAAATAGAGAGCAATTCTTAAATAATTCATTCAGGGCTTGTGATGCAACCTGGATTTACCTCATCTAAACCAAGAGCTGAGTGAGACATAAGGTTGGACACTTCGGGCTGATAGCATTGGTGAGGTTCGATGAGCAAATGCAGACCATTTGAAGTCATACTACATGGTACCCATTCCATGGGTCCCAACTCTCAAGGTTTAAGCGATTCTTCCTTCAGCTAAAGCATGCATGGGAAGCCCACAGTATGCTGCACCGTGTGACCGGGAAACATTTTCAAATGCATCTCAGTTATTATCCCCTTTTACTCGGGTTCACAATTCCAGACCCTTTACTAACACTCTCCCCACTTGGAGAGTCAGTGCCTTTAACCACCTGTTTGGCACAGATTGCAATTTCTGCGCAAGATGAACAGGAATAGGGAGAACCAATGAGAGACTAGCTGTAGGTGTCTGCACAGGCAAATTTAATGCTCATTTCCAACCAGGAAGAGGAATTAACCAAACGCTCAGCATGCCGTGCCGGAACCAGATTAGGGCCTGAAGCAATCCTGCGGGTTTGCGGCCAGCTCAAAAGAAAGCGATTTGAAGAAAGGAACTCAGGGGCACTGTAATTCACAAACCTGCAGAGTTATAAATGACAGCTATCGTCCAAAAATATATTGAAAGAAGGCTGGGAAGAGGACTTGAAAGCGGGGCAAAATTGCAGGAAAACGATTTCAGGGGGTAGACTGGAATTGCATTTAAAGCATAGGAAAAGAGGCAGAACGTCGACAATGATGCACTTGGCCAAAAAGGGCGTATGCGTTTTTTCCTGAATATATTCAGGAAAAAACGCATACGCCCTTTTTGGCCAACCAAGCAAGCATGTTAAAGAAATCTGCACTACAATGAAGTCTCACTGCCCCCCGGTCAAAAGGGCCATCTGAAAAGAGTGTAAAATCCAGAAATGCAGCACAGGCCATGGAGAACTGGGAGCCTTGTTATGCTGATGGGTGGGATGTAAATTGCCAACAGCCACTCTGGAGAAGTGTATGGTGTTTCCTGAAACACCTAAAAAACAAAGCAACGGAGCCTACGGCACTTCCACTCATGGTCCTATAGCTTAGGGAAATTAAAATAAAAAACACACAGCCACCCCAAAGTTTCAGACGGCTCTGTTTACAAGAACCTCGTCTACGGTACAAGTTAAACATCCCAGAAAGCGAAAAATGGATAAACAAGTTGTGGTACGTACGTACAATGGAATATCACTCACCAATGAAATCTATGTCATCTGGCCCGTCGTGGCATAATGAGTGGATTCAGGTACGATGATTCTAAGAGAAATAAGTCACACAGAAAATGAAACATCATAAGTTAACTCTAATACACCGAATGTAATCTTGGCTACACATGAACTGAATTACAAAACAGAACAGGGTCTCAAATTTAGAAAACCAACTTATGTTTGCTTAAGGGGAAAGGTGAGTTGGGGTGCTGCATAAAACCAGAGATAGAAATTAGCACATATACCATTCCATACGTCAAATATGTAATAGTCAAGACCTACCCCTTGCTTAACGAAATGGGCTAAACACCCTATATTCAACGCCTAGGAATACACCTGACTAGTAAGAATCTTCAAACCCATGGATTTATATGTCTCCATAAGAGAATCACGCATGTGTACAGCTGCATGAAGGCAGCAGAGAAAATCCGATAAATCCTATTATCAAAATGAATTACAAAAACAAAACACAATGACAGTGAAATAGAGAGCAATTCTTAAATAATTCATTCAGGGCTTGTGATGCAACCTGGATTTACCTCATCTAAACCCAGAGCTGAGTGAGACATAAGGTTGGACACTTCGGGCTGATAGCATTGGTGAGGTTCGATGAGCAAATGCAGACCATTTGAAGTCATACTGCATGGTACCCATTCCATGGGTCCCAACTCTCCAGGTTTAAGCGATTCTTCCTTCAGCTAAAGCATGCATGGGAAGCCCACAGTATGGTGCACCGTGTGACCGGGAAACATTTTCAAATGCATCTCAGTTTTTGTCCCCTTTTACTCGGGTTCACAATTCCAGACCCTTTACTAACACTCTCCCCACTTGGAGAGTCAGTGCCTTTAAACTCCTATTTGGCACAGTTTGCAATTTCTGCGCAAGATGAACAGGAATAGGGAGTACCAATGAGAGACTAGCTGTAGGTGTCTGCACGGGCAAATTTAACGCTCATTTCCAACCAGGAAGAGGAATTAACCAAACGCTCAGCATGCCGTGCCGGAACCAGATTAGGGCCTGAAGTAATCCTGCGGGTTTGCGGCCAGCTCAAAAGAAAGCGATTTGAAGAAAGGAGCTCAGGGGCACTCTAATTCACAAACCTGCAGAGTTATAAGTGACAGCTATCATCCAAAAATATATTGAAGGAAGGCTGTGAAGAGGACTTGAAAGCGGGGCAAAATTGCAGGAAAACGATTTCAGGGGGTAGACTGGAATTGCATTTAAAGCATAGGAAAAGAGGCAGTACGTCGACAATGATGCACTTGGCCAAAAAGGGCGTATGCGTTTTTTCCTGAATATATTCAGGAAAAAACACATACGCCCTTTTTGGCCAACCAAGCAAGCATGTTAAAGAAATCTGCACTACAATGAAGTCTCACTGCCCCCCAGTCAAAAGGGCCATCTGAAAAAAGTGTAAAATCCAGAAAGGCAGCACAGGCCATGGAGAACAGGGAGCCTTGTTATGCTGATGGGCGGGATGTGAACTGCCAACAGCCACTCTGGAGAAGTGTATGGTGTTTCCTGAAACACGTAGGAAACAAAGCAACACAGCCTATGGCACTTCCACTTATGGTCCTATAGCTTAGGGAAGTTAAAATCAAAAACACACAGCCACCCCAAAGTTTGGGTCGGCTCTGTTTACAAGAACCTCGTCTACGGTACAAGTTAAATATCCCAGAAAGCGAAAATGGATAAAGAAGTTGTGGTACATACGTACAATGGAAAATCACTCAGCAATGAAATCTATGTCATCTGGCCCTTAGCGGCATAATGAGTGGATTCAGGTACAATGATTCTACGTGAAATAAGTCACACAGAAAAAGGAACATCATAAGATATCACTAATACATGGAATGAAACTTGGCTACACATGAACTGAATTACAAAACAGAAGAGGGTCTCCAAGTTAGAAAACCAACTGATGGTTGCTTATGGGGAAAGGTGAGTTGGGGTGCTGCATAAAACCAGAGATTGATATTAGCACAGAAACTGTTCCATAAACCAAATATGTAATAGAGAAGACCTACTCCTTGCTCAACGAAATGGGGTCAACACCCCATATTCAACGCCTAGGAATATACCTGACTAGTAAGGATCTTAAAACCCATGGATTTATATGTCTTCGTAAGAGAATCAAGCGTGTGTACAGCGGCCTAAACGCATCAGTGAAAATCCGATAAATCCCATTATCAAAATAAATTTCAAAAACAAAACACAATGACACTGAAATAGAGGGCAATTCTTAAATAATTCATTCAGGGCTTGTGATACAACCTGGATTTAGCACATCTTCAACCAGAGCTGGGTGAGACATAAGGCTTGACACTTTGGGCTGATAGCATTGGTGAGGTTCGGTGAGCAAATGCAGAACATTTGAAGTCATACTGCATGGTACCCATTCCATGGGTCCCAACTCTCCAGGTTTAAGGGATTCTTCCTTCAGCTAAAACATGCATGGGAAACCCAGAGTATGGTCCACCTTGTGATTTGGATTCGTTTTCAAATGCATCTCAGTTTTTTTCCCCTGGTACTAGGGTTCAATATTCCAGACCCGTCAATAACACTCTCCCCATATATATATTCAGGAAAAAACGCATACGCCCTTTTTGGCCAACCAAGCAAGCGTGTAAAGGAAATCTGCAGTACAATGAAGCCTCACTGCCCCCCGGTCAAAAGGGCCATCTGAAAAAAGTGTAAAATCCAGAAAGGCAGGACAGGCCATGGAGAACATGTAGCCTTGTTATGCTGATGGGCGGGATGTGAACCGCCAACAGCCACTCTGGAGAACTGTATGGTGTTTCCGGAAACACGTAGGAAACAAAGCAACACAGCCTATGGCACTTCCACTTATGGTCCTATAGCTTAGGGACATTAAAATGAAAAACACAGAGCCACCCCAAAGTTTGGGACGGCTCTGTTTACAAGAACCTCGTCTACGATACAAGTTAAATATCCCAGAAATTGAAATATGGATAAAGAAGATGTGGTACGTATGTACAATGGAATATCACTCAGCAATGATATCTATGTCATCAGGCCAGTAGTGGCATAATGAATGGATTCAGGTATGATGATTTTACGTGAAATAAGTCACACAGAAAAAGAAACATCATAAGTTATCACTAATATATGGAATGTAAACTTGGCTACACATGAACTGATCTACAAAACAGAACACGGTCTCAAATTTAGAAAACGAACTTACGCTTGCTTATGGGGAAAGGTGAGTTGGCGTGCTGCATAAAACCAGAGATTGAAATTAGCACAGATATCTTTCCATAAGCCAAATATATAATAGACAAGACCTACTCCTTGCTCAACGAAATGAACTCAACACCCCATATTCAACGCCTCGGAATATACCTGACTAGTAAGAATCTTAAAACCCATGGATTTATATGTCTCCGTAAGAGAATCAAGCGTGTGTACAGTGGCCTAAACGCAGCAGTGAAAATCGGGTAACTTCCTTTATCAAAAAGAATTTCAAAAACAAAACACAATGACAGTGAAATAGAGAGCAATTCTTAAATAATTCATTCAGGGCTTGTGATGCAACCTGGATTTACCACATCTACACCCAGAGCTGGGTGAGACATAAGGCTGGACCCTTCGCGCTGATACCATTGGTGAGGCTCGGTGAGCAAATGCAGACCGTTTGAAGGCATACTGCATGGTACCCATTCCATGGGTCCCAACTCTCCAGGTTTAAGGGATTCTTCCTTCAGCTAAAACATGCATGAGAAACGCAGAGTATATTCCACCATGTGATTGCGAAACGTTTTCAAATGCATCTCAGTTTTTGTGCCCTGGTACTCGGGTTCACCATTCCAGACGCTTTACTAACACTCTCCCCACTTGGAGAGTCAATGCCTTTAACATCCTGTTCAGCACAGTTTGCAATTTCTGAGCAAGATGAACAGGAATAGGGAGAACCAATGAGAGACTAGCTGTAGGTGCCTGCACGGGCAAGTGTAACGACCATTTCCCACCAGGAAGAGGAATTAACCAAAGGGTCAGCGTGCCCTGCCAGAAACAGATTAGCGCCTGAAGCATTCCTGCGGTTTTCGGCCAGCTCACAAGAAAGCGAGTTGAAGAAAGGAGCTCAGGGGCACTCTAATTCACAAACCTGCAGAGTTATGAATGACAGCTATCGTCCAAAAATATATTGAAGTAAGTCTGCGAAGAGGACTGGAAAGGGGGGCAGCATTTGAGGAAAACTATTTCAGGGGGTAGACTGGAATTGCACTTAAAGCATAGGAAATGAGGCAGAATATCGACAATGATGCACTTTGCCAAAAAGGGCGTATGCATTTTTTCCTGAATATATTCAGGAAAAAACGCATACACCCTTGATGGCCAACCAAGCAAGCCTGTAAAGGAAATCTGCACCAAGGGCAGAAAGCTGTTGGGGGGATGGTGGTGTGAAGAGTTGAGAGATTGGGATTGACATGTATACATTTATATGTATAAAATAGATAACCAATAAGAACCTGCTGTATAAAAAATAAGATTAAAAATTAAAAAAAATAAAATTAAAAAGTAAAACAGAAAAAATATTCTTCCCTCCACATACATGTATTTATATGAATAAATTATTTCTATGCTTATATTTGTAAATGCAAAAAAGAGGAATGAAATCTACCTTGAACCAAAAACGAAAAATAGAAAAAACAAACAGAATCCACAAGTTACACAGAGGAAAACCGTATCAGGACACTTGCTCCAGTTGTAAACAATTCTGAAGTTGGTCAGTGGTGGGGAATCATCTCCCATACAGCCAGCAGGCCCCACGCAACAAGCGTCCTCATTGCAAAGCTGGGGGACCGTGCTGAGGCATCTGTGAGTAAACGTGGTCCGAGCCCCAGGCCAGCTGCTGCTGAAATGTTCCCACCCTTCCCAGATAAAACACCTGAATATGTTCAAGGACTTGAAAGCCTAGAGGAAGGGCAATGGAGCCACACGAGTGATTGCATGCCAGCCAACTTGGTGCCTGCAGGCCAGCCAGGATGGTCCTGGCCCTGGGTGCTCTTCTGGAAGCTTTCCATTTCCCTGCCTGAGATACCCCTCCTGTCCCGGCCCCCACTGATTTCTTCCTTCCTCACGTCTGCCCAGGGAGAAATTCCAGCGCCAGGTATGGGTGACACATCCTCTTCTTTAGCAGGTGGCATCTTGACAACTGCTGCAGAAAGTCCAGCAGAGCCCCACTCACACTGGGCCACCCACAACGCCGTGACCTGTCACTCCCTCCCACAAGCCCAGCCCCGAGACTGCTGACAGGGCAGAGAAAATGGCGTCAGGCACAGCTGCAGGGGTTCTTGCTGCCTGGAGCGGTGTTTATATTGATCTCAAAACAGGCACACCTGGGGAGGGCTGGCCGGCATGGTCAGGCTGCCCAGGTCAGCCAATCATCACCCCTCAGGGTCTCACAGTTGCAGAAAATGGAACTTGCTGAATCGGCCAGGTCCAAGGAACAGGTGTGGGCTCTTGAGAGTCAGGATAGACAATGGGCTGCAGCTCTGGCTTGTATTCTAATCATTTTATCTGGCCCATGAGTGGGAGACAGCTTCAAGAAAACCCTGGCCTAATAAGAGGACCCCAGGAGTCAGGGAGAGGAGGGGTGGGTGGTGGGTGGAGACAGAGGCCTGGTGCCCCGGGTGCAGTGGAAGTCTCTGGAAGACCAGGTGGTGGCAGGCCGTACAGAGTGATGCCCAGGGTCACAGACCTGTCGGAGTTGCTATTTGTTAGTTCAAGTCCTGCTCTGAGGTGCTCTGTGTCAGATCTGAGTGACAGGTGAGCTGAGAGTGCTCTGCAATGAGGGCAATGTGCACGGTTCCTGTGTGCCCTGCCCTGCCACAGTACCTGCAAGTGTAGCTCTGTATCCTGGGAGGGAGCTGACCACGAGAGCCCCATGGGCTGCAGGGGACCTGCCCAGGGAACCCCATATCCTGGGATGGGCCTGACCATGAGAGCCCCATGGGCTGGTGTGGAGGTGGGGTACCTGCCCAGGTGAGCTCCATATCCTGAGATTGGCCTGACCACGAGAGCCCCATGGGCTGCCAGGGGCCTGGTAAAGATGTCAGGATCGTCAGTGAAGCCACCGAGTATATACCTCCAGTAGTTCCTAATTCCTACACCCTGCTGGTCATTCTACCAACCACCAGGAGACGGTATTCTGTATTAGTCTTCAATGATGCCTTCTTTTGTATGCCATTAGTCCCAGAGTCACAAGAAATTTTGGCTTGTAAGTGGCAGGACTCAACATACAACTAAAACAATACATCCAGGCCGTCTTGCCCCAAGTGTTCAAAAATTCCCACACCATCTTTGGGGAAAGCTTAGCTAAAGACGTAAAAGTTCTACCTCTGGAAAAGGAAACACTCCTTCAATATGCTGACGACATTCTGATCACCAGCCCTACTAAGGAGGCCTCTGAACTACCAAGCCAATAAAGGATAGAAGTTGTCCAAGAAAAAGCTCAAATATCACAGACTACGGTGACCTGCCTGGGCTTCATTCTCACAGAAGGTCGGAGAAGCTCATCCCAGGAAAGGGAAGAAACAATTTACAGCCTTACCCCTTTCTAAAACTAGAAGACAGCTTAGGGGTTCCTGGGGAGGCCAGAGTTTGCTGCTTCTGGATCCCTAACTACAGTCTACTAGCTGGGCCTCTATATGAAACACTGAAAGGAAAAGATGATGATCCTTTTGAATAGAATCCAGAAGTGGCCTTTCAAGAATGGAAAGAGCAGTCAATTCAGACCCTTGCCCTGGAACTCCCTAATTTAGCTAAACCCTTTGACCTTTACATTCCTGGTGAAAGGTGAATTGCCATTGGAGTATTAGTGCAAAACCTGGGACCACTTGAAATGGAACAATGCAAGAATGCCATCCAGGTAGGATAAACTATAGTCACCAAGGGGCTTGGCCCACTGCAACATCTGGCCAACATACTGGCGGTATCTAAAAACCTGGAAATCAGCAGCCCAAAAGGCCACCTCCCTCCTAAGGGAAAAGGACCCCACGTGGTGTTCCTAACCCCCAACCATGCCCTGAAGTTGCAGGGTTTGCTCCGTGGGCACACTGACCTCCAGTGAGGAAGCCCTCCTACTCCAACATCCAGAGAGATATCCGGGGGCAACGGGGCACCATGACGACACATGTGACCATCACTTGACCTGGAGTTTCTCTCATAAAACAACAAGAGTGTGTCACAAAAGAGTAGACTACTGCTTGCAGGACTTACTGCACCCAGAGGGGAGGTAATAATCTTGGCAGGGGAACCGTATATCACGCTGTCACCATAGAAAAGCCTACAGACACCGTGATGATGGTGACCAGTAAGACCGGCTGGACTCCTGTTTACTTCAAAAGGCTGTTGACTCAGTGGCCATCATGGTCCTTCATCACAACTGACCCTGGACTGTCCGGGAGTTGAGCAGGCAGGGTCCTGACACCTGGTGCTGTTTTTACGTTAATTCAGAGGCCTAATTGAAGAAAGTGCAGACTACTAGTCAGAGCATCTAGGCTGGCAGAAACGGTCAGCCTAAAGTGTCTGAACAAATGTGTGGCGGGGTGAAAGTGGACCTCACAGCGTCACTGCACATTTCCTTCCCGGACACTTAAAGGTCATTAGAATCTATAACACTTCCAATGCTCGTGCTCAGGCAGATGAACAGGGAGGCTGGAGGCCTGGGGACAATCAACGTCACCTAGAGGCTGCTGGGGAGAAGTTCTGACCCTCGCCCACGGGTATAAGGGCTCCTAACTCAGCACTCAGCAGTTACAGAAGAAGGGTCTGCACCCTCAGCACTCCAAGAATGAGGAAGAGGACAAAAGGCAGAAGAGGGGTTTGTCCCAGGCAAAGCCCATTAAAAATCCCTGGGAGATAAAAATAGAATCTGGGCAATAAAATAAAGTCTAACCTTTTTTATCCTTTGTGCTTTGTCTAATTTCATGTGCTCCTAGGGTCCCGCATACAGAGGTTCCACACCCGGCACTTCAGACCAGATTTCCTAGTACAGAATGGCTGGGTCGACACATCAGGTCCTGGGGCCCAGTGCAGACTCCGCGATATAGAGCCTGAGCTGCAGCCAACAGGGCCCTCGAGAGCTCTGCCCCCTCCCTCCCACTGAATCTGACAGGATCTCTACACAGCAGCCCAGCCCACAGCCCACGGGGTAGCACATGCTCTCACCTCTCCATTCTCTGATCAAAATATAAAGTTTCCTTTGCTTCTGAACCAAACTCAGTCTCGATCTTTTGGCTCCAATGACACTGGGCGTGGGGACACTTGTTGGGGTCCACTCTGGAGGATCAGTAACAGAAATTGAGAACGTTGTAACTTCAATGAACAGATGTGTGAGCCAAACTATAATTAACATAGAACAGTGTATAAGGCTCGGGTAAAATAAGATGTTTCTAACACTTCCATTTGATATTTCCATCACTTTATTATAAGCAAGTTCAGTGAAAAGGTTTGTCTTATTTGTCAGGTCAATATTAGAGAAGCGAAGTGATTTCTTTCCAAGGATGTACATCTAATAATCTTGGTTAAAGCTTCAATCTTGTTTTAAATGCTTTTCCATTGAAAATGATACCTCTCATTCAGCTCCCCCATTTCTGAGAAGTATAAAATCTTATAAGTTATTATTACCAAAGTGGAAAGGTGGGAGGAGGGATAAATTAACAGTTTGGGATTAACACATACACACTGCTATGTATAAAATAGATCGTCAACAAGGAACTACTCTATAGCACAGGGAACTACACTCAATATTTTGCAATAACCTATAAGGGGAAATAATCTGAAAAAGAATAGATATTTTTATTGACATCATCTATCAATGACAGTTAAAATGGAACCTAAGGGAAGCCGGTGGTCAGTGCTTCTGACCCTGAAGACTTCAATCATCTAAAGTTTGGACTCTGCCTACTTCCCAAGGCCCTTAATGAACATATGTGTAGCCGTAGCTTAAAAAATTCCCCAGTTTGTGTAGCGGAGAGACACTGATTTTGAAAAAGCCCTGGTGTTCTCCTCACATGAACGGGACACTTCCTACAGCTAAAACATGCCTGTCACACCCAGAGGATGGTATATCGTCTGATCGGGAAGAGTTTGGAAAAGGCATCTCATCTCCTCATCTCCTGGTGCTCGGGTTCACCACTCCGGCGTCTTTACTAAGAGTCTCCCCACTTGGAGATGTCAGCACTGTCAACATCCTGTTGCACACAGTTTGGAACTTGTCCAAGGATGAAGCAGAAGGAGGAGGAACAATGAGAGACAAGTCCTAGGTTTTCGGACAGACATATGTCACTCTAATTTCCAATCAGGAAGACGAATTGACCAAAGGCTAGGGTTGCCCATGGAAACAGAATAGGGCTTGAGGAAATCCCGCTGCTTTGTGGCCAGTTCCCATAAACACAAGTTGAAAAATGGAACTCAGGGACACTAAAATTCACGAAACTGCAGAGTTGAAAATATCTATCACTGAAAAATGTCTTGAGGAAAGTCAGAGAAAAGGACTTGTAAGCAACGGAGAATGGCAGGAAAGGGATTGGATGAGGTAGAAAGGACTCGCCATTAAGCACAAGAAAAGGGGCTGAACATTGCCAACATTGCAGTTGGCCAAAAAGGGTGTATGCATCTTTTTCTGTATATATTCAAGAAAAGGGCATACACTTTTTTAGCCAACCAAACAGGTGGGCACTGGAAATCAATACTACAAAACATATCACTTCGCATCAGTCAGAAGAGCCTTCCTCATAAAGTGTAAACACCAGAAATGCAGGACAGGGCAAGGAGAAAAGGGAGCCCTGTGAGGCTTATAGTGGAAATGTATATTGCCAACGGTCACTCTAGAAAAGTGTATTGTGATTACTAAAGCATCTAAAAAATGAGCTACAGAGCACAGGGCACTTGCACTCATGGACGTATATCTTGGGAAAAAGAAAAATCGAGAGGACACAGGCACCCCAATGTTTACCGCCTCTCTGTTTAATATATCCTCGATTAGGTTGTAATTTATATGTCTCTGGAGGGAAAAAATGGACAGAGGTGTGGCACTTATGTAGAGTGGAATATTACTCAGCCTGAAAATCAATGAAACATGGCCAGTTGTAACAACCCCAGAGGAGTTACGTATGATCATTTGAAGTCACATAATTCAAAAAGACAAAGACATACGATATTACTAATACATGGAATGTAAACGTGGCTACAAATGAACTGAATTACAAAAGAGAACGGGGTCTCAAATTTAGAAAACCAACTTATGATTGCTTAAGGATCAAGGAGAGTTGGGGTGCTGCATAAAACCAGAGATTGAAATTAGCACAGATACCGTTCCATAAGCCGAATATGTAATAGAAAAAACCTACTTCCTGGTCAACGAAATGGACTCAACACCCCATATTCAGTGCCTAGGAATATACAGGATGAGTAAGACTCTTAATACCTATGGATTTATATGTCTCCATAAGAGAATCAAACATGTGTACAGCTGCATGAAGGCAGCAGAGAAAATCCGATAAATCCCATTATCAAAATGAATTACAAAAACAAAACACAATGACAGTGAAATAGAGATCAATTCTTAAATAATTCATTCAGGGCTTGTGGTGCAACCTGGATTTACCTCATCTAAACCCAGAGCTGAGTGAGACATAAGGTTGGGCACTTCGGGCTGATAGCATTGGTGAGGTTCGATGAGCAAATGCAGACCCTTTGAAGTCATACAGCATGTTACCCATTCCATGGGTCCCAACTCTCCAAGTTTAAGGGATTCTTCCTTCAGCTAAAACATGCATGGGAAACCCACAGTATGGTGCACCGTGTGACTGGCAAACGTTTTCAAATGCATCTCAGTTTTCGTCCCCTTTTACTCGGGTTCACCATTCTAGACCCTTTACAAACACTCTCCCCACTTGGAGAGTCAGTGCCTTTAACCTCCTGTTGGGCACAGTTTGCAATTTCTGCGCAAGATGAAAAGGAATAGGGAGAACGAATGAGAGACTAGCTCTAGGTGTCTGCACGGGCAAATTTAACGCTCATTTCCCACCAGGAAGAGGAATTAACCAAAGGCTCAGCCTGCCGTGCCGGAACCAGATTAGGGCCTGAGGCAATCCTGCGGGTTTGCGGCCAGCTCACAAGATAGCGAGTTGAAGAAAGGAGCTCATGGGTACTGTAACTCACAAACCTGCAGAGTTATAAATGTCAGCTATCGTCCAAAAATATATTGAAGGAAGGCTGCGAAGACGACTTGTAAGCGGGACAGATTTGCAGGAAAACGATTTCAGGGGGTAGACGGGAATTGCATTTAAAGCATAGGAAAAGAGGCAGAACGTCGACAATGATGCTCTTGGCCAAAAAGGGCGTATGCGTTTTTTCCTGAATATATTCAGGAAAAAACGCATATGCACTTTTTGGCCAACCAAGCAAGCATGTTAAAGAAATCTGCACTACAATGAAGTCTCACTGCCCCCCGGTCAAAAGGGCCATCTGAAAAAAGTGTAAAATCCAGAAAGGCAGCACAGGCCATGGAGAACAGGGAGCCTTGTTATGCTGATGGGCGGGATGTAAATTGCCAACAGCCACTCTGGAGAAGTGTATGGTGTTTCCCGGAACACCGAAAAAACAAAGCGACGGAGCCTACGGCACTTCCACTTATGGTCCTATAGCTTAGGGAAATTAAAATCAAAAACACACAGCCACCCCAAAGTGTCGGACGGCTCTGTTTACAAGAACCTCGTCTACGGTACAAGTTAAATATCCCAGAATGTGAAAAATGGATAAAGAAGTTGTGGTACGTACGTACAATGGAATATCACTCAGCAATGTAATCTATGTCATCAGGCCCGTCGTGGCATAATGAGTGGATTCAGGTACGATGATTCTAAGTGAAATAAGTCACACAGAAAATGAAACATCATAAGATATCACTACTACACGGAATGTAAACTTGGCTACACATGAACTGAATTACAAAACAGAACAGGGTCTCAAATTTAGAAAACCAACTTATGCTTGCTTAAGGGGAAAGGTGAGTTGGGGTGCTGCATAAAACCAGAGATAGAAATTAGCACAGATACCTTTCCATAAGCCAAATATGTAATAGTCAAGACCTACCCCTTGCTCAACAAAATGGACTAAACACCATATATTCAACGCCTAGGAATACACCTGACTAGTAAGAATCTTCAAACCCATGGATTTATATGTCTCCGTAAGAGAATGAAGCGTGTGTACAGCAGCATGAATGCAGCAGAGAAAATCCGATAAATCCCATTATCAAAATGAATTACACAACAAAACCCAAGGACAGTGAAATAGAGAGCAATTCTTAAATAATTCATTCAGGGCTTGTGATGCAACCTGGATTTACCACATCTACACCCAGAGCTGAGTGAGCCATAAGGTTGGGCACTTCGGACTGATAGCATTGGTGAGGTTCGATGAGCAAATGCAGACCCTTTGAAGTCATACAGCATGGTACCCATTCCATGGGTCCCAACTCTCCAAGTTTAAGGGATTCTTCCTTCAGCTAAAACATGCATGGGAAACCCACAGTATGGTGCACCGTGTGACTGACAAACGTTTTCAAATGATTCTCAGTTTTCGTCCCCTTTTACTCGGGTTCACCATTCCATACCCTTTACAAACACTCTCCCCACTTGGAGAGTCAGTGCCTTTAACCTCCTGTTGGGCACAGTTTGCAATTTCTGCGCAAGATGAAAAGGAATAGGGAGAACCAATGAGAGACTAGCTCTAGGTGTCTGCACGGGCAAATTTAACGCTCATTTCCCACCAGGAAGAGGAATTAACGAAAGGCTCAGCATGCCGTGCCGGAACCAGATTAGGGCCTGAGGCAATCCTGTGGGTTTGCGGCCAGCTCACAAGATAGCGAGTTGAAGAAATGAGCTCAGGGGCACTGTAACTCACAAACCTGCAGAGTTATAAATGACAGCTATCGTCCAAAAATATATTGAAGGAAGGCTGCGAAGACGACTTGTAAGTGGGGCAGAATTGCAGGAAAACTATTTCAGGGGGTAGACGGGAATTGCATTTAAAGCATAGGAAAAGAGGCAGAACGTCGACAACGATGCTCTTGGCCAAAAAGGGCGTATGCGTTTTTTCCTGAATATATTCAGGAAAAAACGCATACGCCCTTTTTGGCCAACCAAGCAAGCATGTTAAAGAAATCTGCACTACAATGAAGTCTCACTGCCCCCCGGTCAAAAGGGCCATCTGAAAAAAGTGTAAAATCCAGAAAGGCAGCACAGGCCACGGAGAACAGGGAGCCTTGTTATGCTGATGGGCGGGATGTAAATTGCCAACAGCCACTCTGGAGAAGTGTATGGTGTTTCCCGGAACACCGAAAAAACAAAGCTACGGAGCCTACGGCACTTCCACTTATGGTCCTATAGCTTAGGGAAATTAAAATCAAAAACACACAGCCACCCCAAAGTGTCGGACGGCTCTGTTTACAAGAACCTCGTCTACGGTACAAGTTAAATATCCCAGAATGTGAAAAATGGATAAAGAAGTTGTGGTACGTACGTACAATGGAATATCACTCAGCAATGAAATCTATGTCATCAGGCCCGTCGCGGCATAATGAGTGGATTCAGGTACGATGATTCTAAGTGAAATAAGTCACACAGAAAATGAAACATCATAAGATATCACTACTACACGGAATGTAAACTAGGCTACACATGAACTGAATTACAAAACAGAACAGGGTCTCAAATTTAGAAAACCAACTTATGCTTGCTTAAGGGGAAAGGTGAGTTGGGGTGCTGCATAAAACCAGAGATAGAAATTAGCACAGATACCTTTCCATAAGCCAAATATGTAATAGTCAAGACCTACCCCTTGCTCAACGAAATGGACTAAACACCCCATGTTCAACGCCTAGGAATACACCTGACTAGTAAGAATCTTCAAACCCATGGATTTATATGTCTCCGTAAGAGAATGAAGCGTGTGTACAGCGGCATGAATGCAGCAGAGAAAATCCGATAAATCCCATTATCAAAATGAATTACACAAACAAAACCCAAGGACAGTGAAATAGAGAGCAATTCTTAAATAATTCATTCAGGGCTTGTGATGCAACCTGGATTTACCACATCTACACCCAGAGCTGAGTGAGACATAAGGTTGGGCACTTCGGGCTGATAGCATTGGTGAGGTTCGATGAGCAAATGCAGACCCTTTGAAGTCATACAGCATGGTACCCATTCCATGGGTCCCAACTCTCCAAGTTTAAGGGATTCTTCCTTCAGCTAAAACATGTATGGGAAACCCAAAGTACGGTGCACCGTGTGACTGGCAAACGTTTTCAAATGATTCTCAGTTTTCGTCCCCTTTTACTCGGGTTCACCATTCCAGACCCTTTACGAACACTCTCCCCACTTGGAGAGTCAGTGCCTTTAACCTCCTGTTGGGCACAGTTTGCAATTTCTGCGCAAGATGAAAAGGAAGAGGGAGAACCAATGAGAGACTAGCTCTAGGTGTCTGCACGGGCAAATTTAACGCTCATTTCCCACCAGGAAGAGGAATTAACCAAAGGCTCAGCATGCCGTGCCGGAACCAGATTAGGGCCTGAGGCAATCCTGTGGGTTTGCGGCCAGCTCACAAGATAGCGAGTTGAAGAAATGAGCTCAGGGGCACTGTAACTCACAAACCTGCAGAGTTATAAATGACAGCTATCGTCCAAAAATATATTGAAGGAAGGCTGCGAAGACTACTTGTAAGCGGGACAGATTTGCAGGAAAACGATTTCAGGGGGTAGACGGGAATTGCATTTAAAGCATAGGAAAAGAGGCAGAACGTCGACAATGATGCTCTTGGCCAAAAAGGGCGTATGCGTTTTTTCCTGAATATATTCAGGAAAAAACGCATACGCCCTTTTTGGCCAACCAAGCAAGCATGTTAAAGAAATCTGCACTACAATGAAGTCTCACTGCCCCCCGGTCAAAAAGGCCATCTGAAAAAAGTGTAAAATCCAGAAAGGCAGCACAGGCCATGGAGAACAGGGAGCCTTGTTATGCTGATGGGCGGGATGTAAATTGCCAACAGCCACTCTGGAGAAGTGTATGGTGTTTCCCGGAACACCGAAAAAACAAAGCTACGGAGCCTACGGCACTTCCACTTATGGTCCTATAGCTTAGGGAAATTAAAATAAAAAACACACAGCCACCCCAAAGTGTCGGACGGCTCTGTTTACAAGAACCTCGTCTACGGTACAAGTTAAATATCCCAGAATGTGAAAAATGGATAAAGAAGTTGTGGTACGTACGTACAATGGAATATCACTCAGCAATGAAATCTATGTCATCAGGCCCGTCGCGGCATAATGAGTGGATTCAGGTACGATGATTCTAAGTGAAATAAGTCACACAGAAAATGAAACATCATAAGATATCACTAATACACGTAATGTAAACTTGGCTACACATGATCTGAATTACAAAACAGAACAGGGTCTCAAATTTAGAAAACCAACTTATGCTTGCTTAAGGGGAAAGGTGAGTTGGGGTGCTGCATAAAACCAGAGATAGAAATTAGCACAGATACCTTTCCATAAGCCAAATATGTAATAGTCAAGACCTACCCCTTGCTCAACGAAATGGACTAAACACCCCATATTCAACGCCTAGGAATACACCTGACTAGTAAGAATGTTCAAACCCATGGATTTATATGTCTCCATAAGAGAATGAAGCGTGTGTACAGCGGCATGAATGCAGCAGAGAAAATTCGATAAATCCCATTATCAAAATGAATTACACAAACAAAACCCAAGGACAGTGACATAGAGAGCAATTTTTAAATAATTCATTCAGGGCTTGTGATGCAACCTGGATTTACCACATCTACACCCAGAGCTGAGTGAGACATAAGGTTGGGCACTTCGGGCTGATAGCATTGGTGAGGTTCGATGAGCAAATGCAGACCCTGTGAAGTCATACAGCATGGTACCCATTCCATGGGTCCCAACTCTCCAAGTTTAAGGGATTCTTCCTTCAGCTAAAACATGCATGGGAAACCCACAGTATGCTGCACCGTGTGACTGGCAAACGTTTTCAAATGATTCTCAGTTTTCGTCCCCTTTTACTCGGGTTCACCATTCCAGACCCTTTATGAACACTCTCCCCACTTGGAGAGTCAGTGCCTTTAACCTCCTGTTGGGCACAGTTTGCAATTTCTGCGCAAGATGAAAAGGAATAGGGAGAACGAATGAGAGACTAGCTCTAGGTGTCTGCACGGGCAAATTTAACGCTCATTTCCCACCAGGAAGAGGAATTAACCAAAGGCTCAGCATGCCGTGCCGGAACCAGATTAGGGCCTGAGGCAATCCTGTGGGTTTGCGGCCAGCTCACAAGATAGCGAGTTGAAGAAATGAGCTCAGGGGCACTGTAACTCACAAACCTGCAGAGTTATAAATGACAGCTATCGTCCAAAAATATATTGAAGGAAGGCTGCGAAGACGACTTGTAAGTGGGGCAGAATTGCAGGAAAACTATTTCAGGGGGTAGACGGGAATTGCATTTAAAGCATAGGAAAAGAGGCAGAACGTCGACAATGATGCTCTTGGCTAAAAAGGGCGTATGCGTTTTTTCCTGAATATATTCAGGAAAAAACGCATACGCCCTTTTTGGCCAACCAAGCAAGCATGTTAAAGAAATCTGCACTACAATGAAGTCTCACTGCCCCCCGGTCAAAAGGGCCATCTGAAAAAAGTGTAAAATCCAAAAAGGCAGCACAGGCCATGGAGAACAGGGAGCCTTGTTATGCTGATGGGCGGGATGTAAATTGCCAACAGCCACTCTGGAGAAGTGTATGGTGTTTCCCGGAACACCGAAAAAACAAAGCTACGGAGCCTACGGCACTTCCACTTATGGTCCTATAGCTTAGGGAAATTAAAATCAAAAACACACAGCCACCCCAAAGTGTCGGACGGCTCTGTTTACAAGAACCTCGTCTACGGTACAAGTTAAATATCCCAGAATGTGAAAAATGGATAAAGCAGTTGTGGTACGTACGTACAATGGAATATCACTCAGCAATGAAATCTATGTCATCAGGCCCGTTGCGGCATAATGAGTGGATTCAGGTACGATGATTCTAAGTGAAATAAGTCACACAGAAAATGAAACATCATAAGATATCACTAATACACGGAATGTAAACTTGGCTACACATGAACTGAATTACAAAACAGAACAGGGTCTCAAATTTAGAAAACCAACTTATGCTTGCTTAAGGGGAAAGGTGAGTTGGGGTGCTGCATAACACCAGAGATAGAAATTAGCACAGATACCTTTCCATAAGCCAAATATGTAATAGTCAAGACCTACCCCTTGCTCAACGAAATGGGCTAATCACCCTATATTCAACGCCTAGGAATACACCTGACTAGTAAGAATCTTCAAACCCATGGATTTATATGTCTCCGTAAGAGAATGAAGCGTGTGTACAGCGGCATGAATGCAGCAGAGAAAATCCGATAAATCCCATTATCAAAATGAATTACACAAACAAAACCCAAGGACAGTGAAATAGAGAGCAATTCTTAAATAATTCATTCAGGGCTTGTGATGCAACCTGGATTTACCACATCTACACCCAGAGCTGAGTGAGACATAAGGTTGGGCACTTCGGGCTGATAGCATTGGTGAGGTTCGATGAGCAAATGCAGACCCTGTGAAGTCATACAGCATGGTACCCATTCCATGGGTCCCAACTCTCCAAGTTTAAGGGATTCTTCCTTCAGCTAAAACATGCATGGGAAACCCACAGTACGCTGCACCGTGTGACTGGCAAACGTTTTCAAATGATTCTCAGTTTTCGTCCCCTTTTACTCGGGTTCACCATTCCAGACCCTTTATGAACACTCTCCCCACTTGGAGAGTCAGTGCCTTTAACCTCCTGTTGGGCACAGTTTGCAATTTCTGCGCAAGATGAAAAGGAATAGGGAGAACGAATGAGAGACTAGCTCTAGGTGTCTGCACGGGCAAATTTAACGCTCATTTCCCACCAGGAAGAGGAATTAACCAAAGGCTCAGCATGCCGTGCCGGAACCAGATTAGGGCCTGAGGCAATCCTGTGGGTTTGCGGCCAGCTCACAAGATAGCGAGTTGAAGAAATGAGCTCAGGGGCACTGTAACTCACAAACCTGCAGAGTTATAAATGACAGCTATCGTCCAAAAATATATTGAAGGAAGGCTGCGAAGACGACTTGTAAGTGGGGCAGAATTGCAGGAAAACTATTTCAGGGGGTAGACGGGAATTGCATTTAAAGCATAGGAAAAGAGGCAGAACGTCGACAATGATGCTCTTGGCTAAAAAGGGCGTATGCGTTTTTTCCTGAATATATTCAGGAAAAAACGCATACGCCCTTTTTGGCCAACCAAGCAAGCATGTTAAAGAAATCTGCACTACAATGAAGTCTCACTGCCCCCCGGTCAAAAGGGCCATCTGAAAAAAGTGTAAAATCCAGAAAGGCAGCACAGGCCATGGAGAACAGGGAGCCTTGTTATGCTGATGGGCAGGATGTAAATTGCCAACAGCCACCCTGGAGAAGTGTATGGTGTTTCCCGGAACACTGAAAAAACAAAGCTATGGAGCCTACGGCACTTCCACTTATGGTCCTATAGCTTAGGGAAATTAAAATCAAAAACACACAGCCACCCCAAAGTGTCGGACGGCTCTGTTTACAAGAACCTCGTCTACGGTACAAGTTAAATATCCCAGAATGTGAAAAATGGATAAAGAATTTGTGGTACGTACGTACAATGGAATATCACTCAGCAATGAAATCTATGTCATCAGGCCCGTCGCGGCATAATGAGTGGATTCAGGTACGATGATTCTAAGTGAAATAAGTCACACAGAAAATGAAACATCATAAGATATCACTAATACACGGAATGTAAACTTGGCTACACATGAACTGAATTACAAAACAGAACAGGGTCTCAAATTTAGAAAACCAACTTATGCTTGCTTAAGGGGAAAGGTGAGTTGGGGTGCTGCATAACACCAGAGATAGAAATTAGCACAGATACCTTTCCATAAGCCAAATATGTAATAGTCAAGACCTACCCCTTGCTCAACGAAATGGGCTAATCACCCTATATTCAACGCCTAGGAATACACCTGACTAGTAAGAATCTTCAAACCCATGGATTTATATGTCTCCGTAAGAGAATGAAGCGTGTGTACAGCGGCATGAATGCAGCAGAGAAAATCCGATAAATCCCATTATCAAAATGAATTACACAAACAAAACCCAAGGACAGTGAAATAGAGAGCAATTCTTAAATAATTCATTCAGGGCTTGTGATGCAACCTGGATTTACCACATCTACACCCAGAGCTGAGTGAGACATAAGGTTGGGCACTTCGGGCTGATAGCATTGGTGAGGTTCGATGAGCAAATGCAGACCCTTTGAAGTCATACAGCATGGTACCCATTCCATGGGTCCCAACTCTCCAAGTTTAAGGGATTCTTCCTTCAGCTAAAACATGCATGGGAAACCCACAGTACGGTGCACCGTGTGACTGACAAACGTTTTCAAATGCATCTCAGTTTTCGTCCCCTTTTACTCGGGTTCACCATTCCAGACCCTTTACGAACACTCTCCCCACTTGGAGAGTCAGTGCCTTTAACCTCCTGTTGGGCACAGTTTGCAATTTCTGCGCAAGATGAAAAGGAATAGGGAGAACCAATGAGAGACTAGCTCTAGGTGTCTGCACGGGCAAATTTAACGCTCATTTCCCACCAGGAAGAGGAATTAACCAAAGGCTCAGCATGCCGTGCCGGAACCAGATTAGGGCCTGAGGCAATCCTGTGGGTTTGCGGCCAGCTCACAAGATAGCGAGTTGAAGAAAGGAGCTCAGGGGCACTGTAACTCACAAACCTGCAGAGTTATAAATGACAGCTATCGTCCAAAAATATATTGAAGGAAGGCTGCGAAGACGACTTGTAAGTGGGGCAGAATTGCAGGAAAACTATTTCAGGGGGTACACGGGAATTGCATTTAAAGCATAGGAAAAGAGGCAGAACGTCGACAATGATGCTCTTGGCCAAAAAGGGCGTATCCGTTTTTTCCTGAATATATTCAGGAAAAAACGCATACGCCCTTTTTGGCCAACCAAGCAAGCATGTTAAAGAAATCTGCACTACAATGAAGTCTCACTGCCCCCCGGTCAAAAGGGCCATCTGAAAAAAGTGTAAAATCCAAAAAGGCAGCACAGGCCATGGAGAACAGGGAGCCTTGTTATGCTGATGGGCGGGATGTAAATTGCCAACAGCCACTCTGGAGAAGTGTATGGTGTTTCCTGGAACACCGAAAAAACAAAGCTACGGAGCCTACGGCACTTCCACTTATGGTCCTATAGCTTAGGGAAATTAAAATCAAAAACACACAGCCACCCCAAAGTGTCGGACGGCTCTGTTTACAAGAACCTCGTCTACGGTACAAGTTAAATATCCCAGAATGTGAAAAATGGATAAAGCAGTTGTGGTACGTACGTACAATGGAATATCACTCAGCAATGAAATCTATGTCATCAGGCCCGTTGCGGCATAATGAGTGGATTCAGGTACGATGATTCTAAGTGAAATAAGTCACACAGAAAATGAAACATCATAAGATATCACTAATACACGGAATGTAAACTTGGCTACACATGAACTGAATTACAAAACAGAACAGGGTCTCAAATTTAGAAAACCAACTTATGCTTGCTTAAGGGGAAAGGTGAGTTGGGGTGCTGCATAACACCAGAGATAGAAATTAGCACAGATACCTTTCCATAAGCCAAATATGTAATAGTCAAGACCTACCCCTTGCTCAACGAAATGGGCTAATCACCCTATATTCAACGCCTAGGAATACACCTGACTAGTAAGAATCTTCAAACCCATGGATTTATATGTCTCCGTAAGAGAATGAAGCGTGTGTACAGCGGCATGAATGCAGCAGAGAAAATCCGATAAATCCCATTATCAAAATGAATTACACAAACAAAACCCAAGGACAGTGAAATAGAGAGCAATTCTTAAATAATTCATTCAGGGCTTGTGATGCAACCTGGATTTACCACATCTACACCCAGAGCTGAGTGAGACATAAGGTTGGGCACTTCGGGCTGATAGCATTGGTGAGGTTCGATGAGCAAATGCAGACCCTGTGAAGTCATACAGCATGGTACCCATTCCATGGGTCCCAACTCTCCAAGTTTAAGGGATTCTTCCTTCAGCTAAAACATGCATGGGAAACCCACAGTACGCTGCACCGTGTGACTGGCAAACGTTTTCAAATGATTCTCAGTTTTCGTCCCCTTTTACTCGGGTTCACCATTCCAGACCCTTTATGAACACTCTCCCCACTTGGAGAGTCAGTGCCTTTAACCTCCTGTTGGGCACAGTTTGCAATTTCTGCGCAAGATGAAAAGGAATAGGGAGAACGAATGAGAGACTAGCTCTAGGTGTCTGCACGGGCAAATTTAACGCTCATTTCCCACCAGGAAGAGGAATTAACCAAAGGCTCAGCATGCCGTGCCGGAACCAGATTAGGGCCTGAGGCAATCCTGTGGGTTTGCGGCCAGCTCACAAGATAGCGAGTTGAAGAAATGAGCTCAGGGGCACTGTAACTCACAAACCTGCAGAGTTATAAATGACAGCTATCGTCCAAAAATATATTGAAGGAAGGCTGCGAAGACGACTTGTAAGTGGGGCAGAATTGCAGGAAAACTATTTCAGGGGGTAGACGGGAATTGCATTTAAAGCATAGGAAAAGAGGCAGAACGTCGACAATGATGCTCTTGGCTAAAAAGGGCGTATGCGTTTTTTCCTGAATATATTCAGGAAAAAACGCATACGCCCTTTTTGGCCAACCAAGCAAGCATGTTAAAGAAATCTGCACTACAATGAAGTCTCACTGCCCCCCGGTCAAAAGGGCCATCTGAAAAAAGTGTAAAATCCAGAAAGGCAGCACAGGCCATGGAGAACAGGGAGCCTTGTTATGCTGATGGGCAGGATGTAAATTGCCAACAGCCACCCTGGAGAAGTGTATGGTGTTTCCCGGAACACCGAAAAAACAAAGCTATGGAGCCTACGGCACTTCCACTTATGGTCCTATAGCTTAGGGAAATTAAAATCAAAAACACACAGCCACCCCAAAGTGTCGGACGGCTCTGTTTACAAGAACCTCGTCTACGGTACAAGTTAAATATCCCAGAATGTGAAAAATGGATAAAGAATTTGTGGTACGTACGTACAATGGAATATCACTCAGCAATGAAATCTATGTCATCAGGCCCGTCGCGGCATAATGAGTGGATTCAGGTACGATGATTCTAAGTGAAATAAGTCACACAGAAAATGAAACATCATAAGATATCACTAATACACGGAATGTAAACTTGGCTACACATGAACTGAATTACAAAACAGAACAGGGTCTCAAATTTAGAAAACCAACTTATGCTTGCTTAAGGGGAAAGGTGAGTTGGGGTGCTGCATAACACCAGAGATAGAAATTAGCACAGATACCTTTCCATAAGCCAAATATGTAATAGTCAAGACCTACCCCTTGCTCAACGAAATGGGCTAATCACCCTATATTCAACGCCTAGGAATACACCTGACTAGTAAGAATCTTCAAACCCATGGATTTATATGTCTCCGTAAGAGAATGAAGCGTGTGTACAGCGGCATGAATGCAGCAGAGAAAATCCGATAAATCCCATTATCAAAATGAATTACACAAACAAAACCCAAGGACAGTGAAATAGAGAGCAATTCTTAAATAATTCATTCAGGGCTTGTGATGCAACCTGGATTTACCACATCTACACCCAGAGCTGAGTGAGACATAAGGTTGGGCACTTCGGGCTGATAGCATTGGTGAGGTTCGATGAGCAAATGCAGACCCTTTGAAGTCATACAGCATGGTACCCATTCCATGGGTCCCAACTCTCCAAGTTTAAGGGATTCTTCCTTCAGCTAAAACATGCATGGGAAACCCACAGTACGGTGCACCGTGTGACTGACAAACGTTTTCAAATGCATCTCAGTTTTCGTCCCCTTTTACTCGGGTTCACCATTCCAGACCCTTTACGAACACTCTCCCCACTTGGAGAGTCAGTGCCTTTAACCTCCTGTTGGGCACAGTTTGCAATTTCTGCGCAAGATGAAAAGGAATAGGGAGAACCAATGAGAGACTAGCTCTAGGTGTCTGCACGGGCAAATTTAACGCTCATTTCCCACCAGGAAGAGGAATTAACCAAAGGCTCAGCATGCCGTGCCGGAACCAGATTAGGGCCTGAGGCAATCCTGTGGGTTTGCGGCCAGCTCACAAGATAGCGAGTTGAAGAAAGGAGCTCAGGGGCACTGTAACTCACAAACCTGCAGAGTTATAAATGACAGCTATCGTCCAAAAATATATTGAAGGAAGGCTGCGAAGACGACTTGTAAGTGGGGCAGAATTGCAGGAAAACTATTTCAGGGGGTACACGGGAATTGCATTTAAAGCATAGGAAAAGAGGCAGAACGTCGACAATGATGCTCTTGGCCAAAAAGGGCGTATCCGTTTTTTCCTGAATATATTCAGGAAAAAACGCATACGCCCTTTTTGGCCAACCAAGCAAGCATGTTAAAGAAATCTGCACTACAATGAAGTCTCACTGCCCCCCGGTCAAATGGGCCATCTGAAAAAAGTGTAAAATCCAGAAAGGCAGCACAGGCCATGGAGAACAGGGAGCCTTGTTATGCTGATGGGCAGGATGTAAATTGCCAACAGCCACTCTGGAGAAGTGTATGGTGTTTCCCGGAACACCGAAAAAACAAAGCTACGGAGCCTACGGCACTTCCACTTATGGTCCTATAGCTTAGGGAAATTAAAATCAAAAACACACAGCCACCCCAAAGTGTCGGACGGCTCTGTTTACAAGAACCTCGTCTACGGTACAAGTTAAATATCCCAGAATGTGAAAAATGGATAAAGAAGTTGTGGTACGTACGTACAATGGAATATCACTCAGCAATGAAATCTATGTCATCAGGCCCGTCGCGGCATAATGAGTGGATTCAGGTACGATGATTCTAAGTGAAATAAGTCACACAGAAAATGAAACATCATAAGATATCACTACTACACGGAATGTAAACTTGGCTACACATGAACTGAATTACAAAACAGAACAGGGTCTCAAATTTAGAAAACTAACTTATGCTTGCTTAAGGGGAAAGGTGAGTTGGGGTGCTGCATAAAACCAGAGATAGAAATTAGCACAGATACCTTTCCATAAGCCAAATATGTAATAGTCAAGACCTACCCCTTGCTCAACAAAATGGACTAAACACCCCATATTCAACGCCTAGGAATACACCTGACTAGTAAGAATCTTCAAACCCATGGATTTATATGTCTCCGTAAGAGAATGAAGCGTGTGTACAGCGGCATGAATGCAGCAGAGAAAATCCGATAAATCCCATTAACAAAATGAATTACACAAACAAAACCCAAGGACAGTGAAATAGAGAGCAATTCTTAAATAATTCATTCAGGGCTTGTGATGCAACCTGGATTTACCACATCTACACCCAGAGCTGAGTGAGACATAAGGTTGGGCACTTCGGGCTGATAGCATTGGTGAGGTTCGATGAGCAAATGCAGACCCTGTGAAGTCATACAGCATGGTACCCATTCCATGGGTCCCAACTCTCCAAGTTTAAGGGATTCTTCCTTCAGCTAAAACATGCATGGGAAACCCACAGTATGCTGCACCGTGTGACTGGCAAACGTTTTCAAATGATTCTCAGTTTTCGTCCCCTTTTACTCGGGTTCACCATTCCAGACCCTTTACGAACACTCTCCCCACTTGGAGAGTCAGTGCCTTTAACCTCCTGTTGGGCACAGTTTGCAATTTCTGCGCAAGATGTAAAGGAATAGAGAGAACCAATGAGAGACTAGCTCTAGGTGTCTGCACGGGCAAATTTAACGCTCATTTCCCATCAGGAAGAGGAATTAACCAAAGGCTCAGCATGCCGTGCCTGAACCAGATTAGGGCCTGAGGCAATCATGTGGGTTTGCGGCCAGCTCACAAGATAGCGAGTTGAGGAAATGATCTCAGGGGCACTGTAACTCACAAACCTGCAGAGTTATAAATGACAGCTATCGTCCAAAAATATATTGAAGGAAGGCTGCGAAGACGACTTGTAAGCGGGACAGATTTGCAGGAAAACGATTTCAGGGCGTAGACGGGGATTGAATTTAAAGCATAGGAAAAGAGGCAGAACGTCGACAATGATGCTCTTGGCCAAAAAGGGCGTATGCGTTTTTTCCTGAATATATTCAGGAAAAAACGCATACGCCCTTTTTGGCCAACCAAGCAAGCATGTTAAAGAAATCTGCACTACAATGAAGTCTCACTGCCCCCCGGTCAAAAGGGCCATCTGAAAAAAGTGTAAAATCCAAAAAGGCAGCACAGGCCATGGAGAACAGGGAGCCTTGTTATGCTGATGGGCGGGATGTAAATTGCCAACAGCCACTCTGGAGAAGTGTATGGTGTTTCCCGGAACACCGAAAAAACAAAGCTACGGAGCCTACGGCACTTCCACGTATGGTCCTATAGCTTAGGGAAATTAAAATCAAAAACACACAGCCACCCCAAAGTGTCGGACGGCTCTGTTTACAAGAACCTCGTCTACGGTACAAGTTAAATATCCCAGAATGTGAAAAATGGATAAAGCAGTTGTGGTACGTACGTACAATGGAATATCACTCAGCAATGAAATCTATGTCATCAGGCCCGTTGCGGCATAATGAGTGGATTCAGGTACGATGATTCTAAGTGAAATAAGTCACACAGAAAATGAAACATCATAAGATATCACTAATACACGGAATGTAAACTTGGCTACACATGAACTGAATTACAAAACAGAACAGGGTCTCAAATTTAGAAAACCAACTTATGCTTGCTTAAGGGGAAAGGTGAGTTGGGGTGCTGCATAACACCAGAGATAGAAATTAGCACAGATACCTTTCCATAAGCCAAATATGTAATAGTCAAGACCTACCCCTTGCTCAACGAAATGGGCTAATCACCCTATATTCAACGCCTAGGAATACACCTGACTAGTAAGAATCTTCAAACCCATGGATTTATATGTCTCCGTAAGAGAATGAAGCGTGTGTACAGCGGCATGAATGCAGCAGAGAAAATCCGATAAATCCCATTATCAAAATGAATTACACAAACAAAACCCAAGGACAGTGAAATAGAGAGCAATTCTTAAATAATTCATTCAGGGCTTGTGATGCAACCTGGATTTACCACATCTACACCCAGAGCTGAGTGAGACATAAGGTTGGGCACTTCGGGCTGATAGCATTGGTGAGGTTCGATGAGCAAATGCAGACCCTTTGAAGTCATACAGCATGGTACCCATTCCATGGGTCCCAACTCTCCAAGTTTAAGGGATTCTTCCTTCAGCTAAAACATGCATGGGAAACCCACAGTATGCTGCACCGTGTGACTGACAAACGTTTTCAAATGCATCTCAGTTTTCGTCCCCTTTTACTCGGGTTCACCATTCCAGACCCTTTACGAACACTCTCCCCACTTGGAGAGTCAGTGCCTTTAACCTCCTGTTGGGCACAGTTTGCAATTTCTGCGCAAGATGAAAAGGAATAGGGAGAACCAATGAGAGACTAGCTCTAGGTGTCTGCACGGGCAAATTTAACGCTCATTTCCCACCAGGAAGAGGAATTAACCAAAGGCTCAGCATGCCGTGCCGGAACCAGATTAGGGCCTGAGGCAATCCTGTGGGTTTGCGGCCAGCTCACAAGATAGCGAGTTGAAGAAAGGAGCTCAGGGGCACTGTAACTCACAAACCTGCAGAGTTATAAATGACAGCTATCGTCCAAAAATATATTGAAGGAAGGCTGCGAAGACGACTTGTAAGTGGGGCAGAATTGCAGGAAAACTATTTCAGGGGGTACACGGGAATTGCATTTAAAGCATAGGAAAAGAGGCAGAACGTCGACAATGATGCTCTTGGCCAAAAAGGGCGTATGCGTTTTTTCCTGAATATATTCAGGAAAAAACGCATACGCCCTTTTTGGCCAACCAAGCAAGCATGTTAAAGAAATCTGCACTACAATGAAGTCTCACTGCCCCCCGGTCAAATGGGCCATCTGAAAAAAGTGTAAAATCCAGAAAGGCAGCACAGGCCATGGAGAACAGGGAGCCTTGTTATGCTGATGGGCAGGATGTAAATTGCCAACAGCCACTCTGGAGAAGTGTATGGTGTTTCCCGGAACACCGAAAAAACAAAGCTACGGAGCCTACGGCACTTCCACTTATGGTCCTATAGCTTAGGGAAATTAAAATCAAAAACACACAGCCACCCCAAAGTGTCGGACGGCTCTGTTTACAAGAACCTCGTCTACGGTACAAGTTAAATATCCCAGAATGTGAAAAATGGATAAAGAAGTTGTGGTACGTACGTACAATGGAATATCACTCAGCAATGAAATCTATGTCATCAGGCCCGTCGCGGCATAATGAGTGGATTCAGGTACGATGATTCTAAGTGAAATAAGTCACACAGAAAATGAAACATCATAAGATATCACTACTACACGGAATGTAAACTTGGCTACACATGAACTGAATTACAAAACAGAACAGGGTCTCAAATTTAGAAAACTAACTTATGCTTGCTTAAGGGGAAAGGTGAGTTGGGGTGCTGCATAAAACCAGAGATAGAAATTAGCACAGATACCTTTCCATAAGCCAAATATGTAATAGTCAAGACCTACCCCTTGCTCAACAAAATGGACTAAACACCCCATATTCAACGCCTAGGAATACACCTGACTAGTAAGAATCTTCAAACCCATGGATTTATATGTCTCCGTAAGAGAATGAAGCGTGTGTACAGCGGCATGAATGCAGCAGAGAAAATCCGATAAATCCCATTAACAAAATGAATTACACAAACAAAACCCAAGGACAGTGAAATAGAGAGCAATTCTTAAATAATTCATTCAGGGCTTGTGATGCAACCTGGATTTACCACATCTACACCCAGAGCTGAGTGAGACATAAGGTTGGGCACTTCGGGCTGATAGCATTGGTGAGGTTCGATGAGCAAATGCAGACCCTGTGAAGTCATACAGCATGGTACCCATTCCATGGGTCCCAACTCTCCAAGTTTAAGGGATTCTTCCTTCAGCTAAAACATGCATGGGAAACCCACAGTATGCTGCACCGTGTGACTGGCAAACGTTTTCAAATGATTCTCAGTTTTCGTCCCCTTTTACTCGGGTTCACCATTCCAGACCCTTTACGAACACTCTCCCCACTTGGAGAGTCAGTGCCTTTAACCTCCTGTTGGGCACAGTTTGCAATTTCTGCGCAAGATGTAAAGGAATAGAGAGAACCAATGAGAGACTAGCTCTAGGTGTCTGCACGGGCAAATTTAACGCTCATTTCCCATCAGGAAGAGGAATTAACCAAAGGCTCAGCATGCCGTGCCTGAACCAGATTAGGGCCTGAGGCAATCTTGTGGGTTTGCGGCCAGCTCACAAGATAGCGAGTTGAGGAAATGATCTCAGGGGCACTGTAACTCACAAACCTGCAGAGTTATAAATGACAGCTATCGTCCAAAAATATATTGAAGGAAGGCTGCGAAGACGACTTGTAAGCGGGACAGATTTGCAGGAAAACGATTTCAGGGCGTAGACGGGGATTGAATTTAAAGCATAGGAAAAGAGGCAGAACGTCGACAATGATGCTCTTGGCCAAAAAGGGCGTATGCGTTTTTTCCTGAATATATTCAGGAAAAAACGCATACGCCCTTTTTGGCCAACCAAGCAAGCATGTTAAAGAAATCTGCACTACAATGAAGTCTCACTGCCCCCCGGTCAAAAGGGCCATCTGAAAAAAGTGTAAAATCCAAAAAGGCAGCACAGGCCATGGAGAACAGGGAGCCTTGTTATGCTGATGGGCGGGATGTAAATTGCCAACAGCCACTCTGGAGAAGTGTATGGTGTTTCCCGGAACACCGAAAAAACAAAGCTACGGAGCCTACGGCACTTCCACTTATGGTCCTATAGCTTAGGGAAATTAAAATCAAAAACACACAGCCACCCCAAAGTGTCGGACGGCTCTGTTTA
Source organism: Delphinapterus leucas (assembly GCF_059928025.1). Taxonomy (NCBI): domain Eukaryota; kingdom Metazoa; phylum Chordata; class Mammalia; order Artiodactyla; family Monodontidae; genus Delphinapterus; species Delphinapterus leucas. Next base: position 6,696,244 of record NW_028322236.1, on the reverse strand, counting down.
CAAGAACCTCGTCTACGGTACAAGTTAAATATCCCAGAATGTGAAAAATGGATAAAGCAGTTGTGGTACGTACGTACAATGGAATATCACTCAGCAATGAAATCTATGTCATCAGGCCCGTTGCGGCATAATGAGTGGATTCAGGTACGATGATTCTAAGTGAAATAAGTCACACAGAAAATGAAACATCATAAGATATCACTAATACACGGAATGTAAACTTGGCTACACATGAACTGAATTACAAAACAGAACAGGGTCTCAAATTTAGAAAACCAACTTATGCTTGCTTAAGGGGAAAGGTGAGTTGGGGTGCTGCATAACACCAGAGATAGAAATTAGCACAGATACCTTTCCATAAGCCAAATATGTAATAGTCAAGACCTACCCCTTGCTCAACGAAATGGGCTAATCACCCTATATTCAACGCCTAGGAATACACCTGACTAGTAAGAATCTTCAAACCCATGGATTTATATGTCTCCGTAAGAGAATGAAGCGTGTGTACAGCGGCATGAATGCAGCAGAGAAAATCCGATAAATCCCATTATCAAAATGAATTACACAAACAAAACCCAAGGACAGTGAAATAGAGAGCAATTCTTAAATAATTCATTCAGGGCTTGTGATGCAACCTGGATTTACCACATCTACACCCAGAGCTGAGTGAGACATAAGGTTGGGCACTTCGGGCTGATAGCATTGGTGAGGTTCGATGAGCAAATGCAGACCCTTTGAAGTCATACAGCATGGTACCCATTCCATGGGTCCCAACTCTCCAAGTTTAAGGGATTCTTCCTTCAGCTAAAACATGCATGGGAAACCCACAGTACGGTGCACCGTGTGACTGACAAACGTTTTCAAATGCATCTCAGTTTTCGTCCCCTTTTACTCGGGTTCACCATTCCAGACCCTTTACGAACACTCTCCCCACTTGGAGAGTCAGTGCCTTTAACCTCCTGTTGGGCACAGTTTGCAATTTCTGCGCAAGATGAAAAGGAATAGGGAGAACCAATGAGAGACTAGCTCTAGGTGTCTGCACGGGCAAATTTAACGCTCATTTCCCACCAGGAAGAGGAATTAACCAAAGGCTCAGCATGCCGTGCCGGAACCAGATTAGGGCCTGAGGCAATCCTGTGGGTTTGCGGCCAGCTCACAAGATAGCGAGTTGAAGAAAGGAGCTCAGGGGCACTGTAACTCACAAACCTGCAGAGTTATAAATGACAGCTATCGTCCAAAAATATATTGAAGGAAGGCTGCGAAGACGACTTGTAAGTGGGGCAGAATTGCAGGAAAACTATTTCAGGGGGTACACGGGAATTGCATTTAAAGCATAGGAAAAGAGGCAGAACGTCGACAATGATGCTCTTGGCCAAAAAGGGTGTATGCGTTTTTTCCTGAATATATTCAGGAAAAAACGCATACGCCCTTTTTGGCCAACCAAGCAAGCATGTTAAAGAAATCTGCACTACAATGAAGTCTCACTGCCCCCCGGTCAAATGGGCCATCTGAAAAAAGTGTAAAATCCAGAAAGGCAGCACAGGCCATGGAGAACAGGGAGCCTTGTTATGCTGATGGGCAGGATGTAAATTGCCAACAGCCACTCTGGAGAAGTGTATGGTGTTTCCCGGAACACCGAAAAAACAAAGCTACGGAGCCTACGGCACTTCCACTTATGGTCCTATAGCTTAGGGAAATTAAAATCAAAAACACACAGCCACCCCAAAGTGTCGGACGGCTCTGTTTACAAGAACCTCGTCTACGGTACAAGTTAAATATCCCAGAATGTGAAAAATGGATAAAGAAGTTGTGGTACGTACGTACAATGGAATATCACTCAGCAATGAAATCTATGTCATCAGGCCCGTCGCGGCATAATGAGTGGATTCAGGTACGATGATTCTAAGTGAAATAAGTCACACAGAAAATGAAACATCATAAGATATCACTACTACACGGAATGTAAACTTGGCTACACATGAACTGAATTACAAAACAGAACAGGGTCTCAAATTTAGAAAACTAACTTATGCTTGCTTAAGGGGAAAGGTGAGTTGGGGTGCTGCATAAAACCAGAGATAGAAATTAGCACAGATACCTTTCCATAAGCCAAATATGTAATAGTCAAGACCTACCCCTTGCTCAACAAAATGGACTAAACACCCCATATTCAACGCCTAGGAATACACCTGACTAGTAAGAATCTTCAAACCCATGGATTTATATGTCTCCGTAAGAGAATGAAGCGTGTGTACAACGGCATGAATGCAGCAGAGAAAATCCGATAAATCCCATTAACAAAATGAATTACACAAACAAAACCCAAGGACAGTGAAATAGAGAGCAATTCTTAAATAATTCATTCAGGGCTTGTGATGCAACCTGGATTTACCACATCTACACCCAGAGCTGAGTGAGACATAAGGTTGGGCACTTCGGGCTGATAGCATTGGTGAGGTTCGATGAGCAAATGCAGACCCTGTGAAGTCATACAGCATGGTACCCATTCCATGGGTCCCAACTCTCCAAGTTTAAGGGATTCTTCCTTCAGCTAAAACATGCATGGGAAACCCACAGTATGCTGCACCGTGTGACTGGCAAACGTTTTCAAATGATTCTCAGTTTTCGTCCCCTTTTACTCGGGTTCACCATTCCAGACCCTTTACGAACACTCTCCCCACTTGGAGAGTCAGTGCCTTTAACCTCCTGTTGGGCACAGTTTGCAATTTCTGCGCAAGATGTAAAGGAATAGAGAGAACCAATGAGAGACTAGCTCTAGGTGTCTGCACGGGCAAATTTAACGCTCATTTCCCATCAGGAAGAGGAATTAACCAAAGGCTCAGCATGCCGTGCCTGAACCAGATTAGGGCCTGAGGCAATCTTGTGGGTTTGCGGCCAGCTCACAAGATAGCGAGTTGAGGAAATGATCTCAGGGGCACTGTAACTCACAAACCTGCAGAGTTATAAATGACAGCTATCGTCCAAAAATATATTGAAGGAAGGCTGCGAAGACGACTTGTAAGCGGGACAGATTTGCAGGAAAACGATTTCAGGGCGTAGACGGGGATTGAATTTAAAGCATAGGAAAAGAGGCAGAACGTCGACAATGATGCTCTTGGCCAAAAAGGGCGTATGCGTTTTTTCCTGAATATATTCAGGAAAAAACGCATACGCCCTTTTTGGCCAACCAAGCAAGCATGTTAAAGAAATCTGCACTACAATGAAGTCTCACTGCCCCCCGGTCAAAAGGGCCATCTGAAAAAAGTGTAAAATCCAAAAAGGCAGCACAGGCCATGGAGAACAGGGAGCCTTGTTATGCTGATGGGCGGGATGTAAATTGCCAACAGCCACTCTGGAGAAGTGTATGGTGTTTCCAGGAACACCGAAAAAACAAAGCTACGGAGCCTACGGCACTTCCACTTATGGTCCTATAGCTTAGGGAAATTAAAATCAAAAACACACAGCCACCCCAAAGTGTCGGACGGCTCTGTTTACAAGAACCTCGTCTACGGTACAAGTTAAATATCCCAGAATGTGAAAAATGGATAAAGCAGTTGTGGTACGTACGTACAATGGAATATCACTCAGCAATGAAATCTATGTCATCAGGCCCGTTGCGGCATAATGAGTGGATTCAGGTACGATGATTCTAAGTGAAATAAGTCACACAGAAAATGAAACATCATAAGATATCACTAATACACGGAATGTAAACTTGGCTACACATGAACTGAATTACAAAACAGAACAGGGTCTCAAATTTAGAAAACCAACTTATGCTTGCTTAAGGGGAAAGGTGAGTTGGGGTGCTGCATAAAACCAGAGATAGAAATTAGCACAGATACCTTTCCATAAGCCAAATATGTAATAGTCAAGACCTACCCCTTGCTCAACGAAATGGACTAAACACCCCATATTCAACGCCTAGGAATACACCTGACTAGTAAGAATCTTCAAACCCATGGATTTATATGTCTCCATAAAAGAATGAAGCGTGTGTACAGCGGCATGAATGCAGCAGAGAAAATCCGATAAATCCCATTATCAAAATGAATTACACAAACAAAACCCAAGGACAGTGAAATAGAGAGCAATTCTTAAATAATTCATTCAGGGCTTGTGATGCAACCTGGATTTACCACATCTACACCCAGAGCTGAGTGAGACATAAGGTTGGGCACTTCGGGCTGATAGCATTGGTGAGGTTCGATGAGCAAATGCAGACCCTGTGAAGTCATACAGCATGGTACCCATTCCATGGGTCCCAACTCTCCAAGTTTAAGGGATTCTTCCTTCAGCTAAAACATGCATGGGAAACCCACAGTATGCTGCACCGTGTGACTGGCAAACGTTTCAAATGATTCTCAGTTTTCGTCCCCTTTTACTCGGGTTCACCATTCCAGACCCTTTATGAACACTCTCCCCACTTGGAGAGTCAGTGCCTTTAACCTCCTGTTGGGCACAGTTTGCAATTTCTGCGCAAGATGAAAAGGAATAGGGAGAACGAATGAGAGACTAGCTCTAGGTGTCTGCACGGGCAAATTTAACGCTCATTTCCCACCAGGAAGAGGAATTAACCAAAGGCTCAGCATGCCGTGCCGGAACCAGATTAGGGCCTGAGGCAATCCTGTGGGTTTGCGGCCAGCTCACAAGATAGCGAGTTGAAGAAATGAGCTCAGGGGCACTGTAACTCACAAACCTGCAGAGTTATAAATGACAGCTATCGTCCAAAAATATATTGAAGGAAGGCTGCGAAGACGACTTGTAAGTGGGGCAGAATTGCAGGAAAACTATTTCAGGGGGTAGACGGGAATTGCATTTAAAGCATAGGAAAAGAGGCAGAACGTCGACAATGATGCTCTTGGCCAAAAAGGGCGTATGCGTTTTTTCCTGAATATATTCAGGAAAAAACGCATACGCCCTTTTTGGCCAACCAAGCAAGCATGTTAAAGAAATCTGCACTACAATGAAGTCTCACTGCTCCCCGGTCAAAAGGGCCATCTGAAAAAAGTGTAAAATCCAGAAAGGCAGCACAGGCCATGGAGAACATGGAGCCTTGTTATGCTGATGGGCGGGATGTAAATTGCCAACAGCCACCCTGGAGAAGTGTATGGTGTTTCCCGGAACACCGAAAAAACAAAGCTACGGAGCCTACGGCACTTCCATTTATGGTCCTATAGCTTAGGGAAATTAAAATCAAAAACACACAGCCACCCCAAAGTGTCGGACGGCTCTGTTTACAAGAACCTCGTCTACGGTACAAGTTAAATATCCCAGAATGTGAAAAATGGATAAAGAAGTTGTGGTACGTACGTACAATGGAATATCACTCAGCAATGAAATCTATGTCATCAGGCCCGTCGCGGCATAATGAGTGGATTCAGGTACGATGATTCTAAGTGAAATAAGTCACACAGAAAATGAAACATCATAAGATATCACTAATACACGTAATGTAAACTTGGCTACACATGAACTGAATTACAAAACAGAACAGGGTCTCAAATTTAGAAAACCAACTTATGCTTGCTTAAGGGGAAAGGTGAGTTGGGGTGCTGCATAAAACCAGAGATAGAAATTAGCACAGATACCTTTCCATAAGCCAAATATGTAATAGTCAAGACCTACCCCTTGCTCAACGAAATGGACTAAACACCCTATATTCAACGCCTAGGAATACACCTGACTAGTAAGAATCTTCAAACCCATGGATTTATATGTCTCCGTAAGAGAATGATGCGTGTGTACAGCGGCATGAATGCAGCAGAGAAAATCCGATAAATCCCATTATCAAAATGAATTACACAAACAAAACCCAAGGACAGTGAAATAGAGAGCAATTCTTAAATAATTCATTCAGGGCTTGTGACGCAACCTGGATTTACCAGATCTACACCCAGAGCTGAGTGAGACATAAGGTTGGGCACTTCGGGCTGATAGCATTGGTGAGGTTCGATGAGCAAATGCAGACCCTTTGAAGTCATACAGGATGGTACCCATTCCATGGGTCCCAACTCTCCAAGTTTAAGGGATTCTTCCTTCAGCTAAAACATGCATGGGAAACCCACAGTACGGTGCACTGTGTGACTGGGAAACGTTTTCAAATGATTCGCAGTTTTCGTCCCCTTTTACTCGGGTTCACCATTCCAGACCCTTTACGAACACTCTCCCCACTTGGAGAGTCAGTGCCTTTAACCTCCTGTTGGGCACAGTTTGCAATTTCTGCGCAAGATGTAAAGGAATAGGGAGAACGAATGAGAGACTAGCTCTAGGTGTCTGCACGGGCAAATTTAACGCTCATTTCCCACCAGGAAGAGGAATTAACCAAAGGCTCAGCATGCCGTGCCGGAACCAGATTAGGGCCTGAGGCAATCCTGTGGGTTTGCGGCCAGCTCACAAGATAGCGAGTTGAAGAAAGGAGCTCAGGGGCACTGTAACTCACAAACCTGCAGAGTTATAAATGACAGCTATCGTCCAAAAATATATTGAAGGAAGGCTGCGAAGACGACTTGTAAGTGGGGCAGAATTGCAGGAGAACGATTTCAGGGGGTAGACGGGAATTGCATTTAAAGCATAGGAAAAGAGGCAGAACGTCGACAATGATGCTCTTGGCCAAAAAGGGCGTATGCGTTTTTTCCTGAATATATACAGGAAAAAACGCATACGCCCTTTTTGGCCAACCAAGCAAGCATGTTAAAGAAATCTGCACTACAATGAAGTCTCACTGCCCCCCGGTCAAAAGGGCCATCTGAAAAAAGTGTAAAATCCAGAAAGGCAGCACAGGCCATGGAGAACAGGGAGCCTTGTTATGCTGATGGGCGGGATGTAAATTGCCAACAGCCACCCTGGAGAAGTGTATGGTGTTTCCCGGAACACCGAAAAAACAAAGCTACGGAGCCTACGGCACTTCCCCTTATGGTCATATAGCTTAGGGAAATTAAAATCAAAAACACACAGCCACCCCAAAGTGTCGGACGGCTCTGTTTACAAGAACCTCGTCTACGGTACAAGTTAAATATCCCAGAATGTGAAAAATGGATAAAGAAGTTGTGGTACGTACGTACAATGGAATATCACTCAGCAATGAAATCTATGTCATCAGGCCCGTCGCGGCATAATGAGTGGATTCAGGTACGATGATTCTAAGTGAAATAAGTCACACAGAAAATGAAACATCATAAGATATCACTACTACACGGAATGTAAATTTGGCTACACATGAACTGAATTACAAAACAGAACAGGGTCTCAAATTTAGAAAACCAACTTATGCTTGCTTAAGGGGAAAGGTGAGTTGGGGTGCTGCATAAAACCAGAGATAGAAATTAGCACAGATACCTTTCCATAAGCCAAATATGTAATAGTCAAGTCCTACCCCTTGCTCAACGAAATGGACTAAACACCCCATATTCAACGCCTAGGAATACACCTGACTAGTAAGAATCTTCAAACCCATGGATTTATATGTCTCCGTAAGAGAATGAAGCGTGTGTACAGCGGCATGAATGCAGCAGAGAAAATCCGATAAATCCCATTATCAAAATGAATTACACAAACAAAACCCAAGGACAGTGAAATAGAGAGCAATTCTTAAATAATTCATTCAGGGCTTGTGATGCAACCTGGACTTACCACATGTACACCCAGAGCTGAGTGAGACATAAGGTTGGGCACTTCGGGCTGATAGCATTGGTGAGGTTCGATGAGCAAATGCAGACCCTTTGAAGTCATACAGCATGGTACCCATTCCATGGGTCCCAACTCTCCAAGTTTAAGGGATTCTTCCTTCAGCTAAAACATGCATGGGAAACCCACAGTATGGTGCACCGTGTGACTGGCAAACGTTTTCAAATGCATCTCAGTTTTCGTCCCCTTTTACACGGGTTCACCATTCCAGACCCTTTACGAACACTCTCCCCACTTGGAGAGTCAGTGCCTTTAACCTCCTGTTGGGCACAGTTTGCAATTTCTGCGCAAGATGAAAAGGAATAGGGAGAACGAATGAGAGACTAGCTCTAGGTGTCTGCACGGGCAAATTTAACGCTCATTTCCCACCAGGAAGAGGAATTAACCAAAGGCTCAGCATGCCGTGCCGGAACCAGATTAGGGCCTGAGGCAATCCTGTGGGTTTGCGGCCAGCTCACAAGATAGCGAGTTGAAGAAATGAGCTCATGGGCACTGTAACTCACAAACCTGCAGAGTTATAAATGACAGCTATCGTCCAAAAATATATTGAAGGAAGGCTGCGAAGATGACTTGTAAGTGGGGCAGAATTGCAGGAGAACGATTTCAGGGGGTAGACGGGAATTGCATTTAAAGCATAGGAAAAGAGGCAGAACGTCGACAATGATGCTCTTGGCCAAAAAGGGCGTATGCGTTTTTTCCTGAATATATTCAGGAAAAAACGCATACGCCCTTTTTGGCCAACCAAGCAAGCATGTTAAAGAAATCTGCACTACAATGAAGTCTCACTGCCCCCCGGTCAAAAGGGCCATCTGAAAAAAGTGTAAAATCCAGAAAGGCAGCACAGGCCATGGAGAACAGGGAGCCTTGTTATGCTGATGGGCGGGATGTAAATTGCCAACAGCCACCCTGGAGAAGTGTATGGTGTTTCCCGGAACACCGAAAAAACAAAGCTACGGAGCCTACGGCACTTCCACTTATGGTCCTATAGCTTAGGGAAATTAAAATCAAAAACACACAGCCACCCCAAAGTGTCGGACGGCTCTGTTTACAAGAACCTCGTCTACGGTACAAGTTAAATATCCCAGAATGTGAAAAATGGATAAAGAAGTTGTGGTACGTACGTACAATGGAATATCACTCAGCAATGAAATCTATGTCATCAGGCCCGTCGCGGCATAATGAGTGGATTCAGGTACGATGATTCTAAGTGAAATAAGTCACACAGAAAATGAAACATCATAAGATATCACTACTACACGGAATGTAAACTTGTCTACACATGAACTGAATTACAAAACAGAACAGGGTCTCAAATTTAGAAAACCAACTTATGCTTGCTTAAGGGGAAAGGTGAGTTGGGGTGCTGCATAAAACCAGAGATAGAAATTAGCACAGATACCTTTCCATAAGCCAGATATGTAATAGTCAAGTCCTACACCTTGCTCAACGAAATGGACTAAACACCCATATTCAACGCCTAGGAATACACCTGACTAGTAAGAATCTTCAAACCCATGGATTTATATGTCTCCGTAAGAGAATGAAGCGTGTGTACAGTGGCATGAATGCAGCAGAGAAAATCCGATAAATCCCATTATCAAAATGAATTACACAAACAAAACCCAAGGACAGTGAAATAGAGAGCAATTCTTAAATAAATCATTCAGGGCTTGTGATGCAACCTGGATTTACCACATGTACACCCAGAGCTGAGTGAGACATAAGGTTGGGCACTTCGGGCTGATAGCATTGGTGAGGTTCGATGAGCAAATGCAGACCCATTGAAGTCATACAGCATGGTACCCATTCCATGGGTCCCAACTCTACAAGTTTAAGGGATTCTTCCTTCAGCTAAAACATGCATGGGAAACCCACAGTATGGTGCACCGTGTGACTGGCAAACGTTTTCAAATGCATCTCAGTTTTCGTCCCCTTTTACTCGGGTTCACCATTCCAGACCCTTTACGAACACTCTCCCCACTTGGAGAGTCAGTGCCTTTAACCTCCTGTTGGGCACAGTTTGCAATTTCTGCGCAAGATGAAAAGGAAGAGGGAGAACCAATGAGAGACTAGCTCTAGGTGTCTGCACGGGCAAATTTAACGCTCATTTCCAACCAGGAAGAGGAATTAACCAAAGGCTCAGCATGCCGTGCAAGAACCAGATTAGGGCCTGAGGCAATCCTGTGGGTTTGCGGCCAGCTCACAAGATAGCGAGTTGAAGAAATGAGCTCAGGGGCACTGTAACTCACAAACCTGCAGAGTTATAAATGACAGCTATCGTCCAAAAATATATTGAAGGAAGGCTGCGAAGACGACTTGTAAATGGGGCAGAATTGCAGGAAAACGATTTCAGGGGGTAGACGGGAATTGCATTTAAAGCACAGGAAAAGAGGCAGAACGTCGACAATGATGCTCTTGGCCAAAAAAGGGCGTATGCGTTTTTTCCTGAATATATTCAGGAAAAAACGCATACGCCCTTTTTGGCCAACCAAGCAAGCATGTTAAAGAAATCTGCACTACAATGAAGTCTCACTGCCCCCCGGTCAAAAGGGCCATCTGAAAAAAGTGTAAAATCCAGAAAGGCAGCACAGGCCATGGAGAACAGGGAGCCTTGTTATGCTGATGGGCGGGATGTAAATTGCCAACAGCCACCCTGGAGAAGTGTATGGTGTTTCCCGGAACACCGAAAAAACAAAGCTACGGAGCCTACGGCACTTCCACTTATTGTCCTATAGCTTAGGGAAATTAAAATCAAAAACACACAGCCACCCGAAAGTGTCGGACGGCTCTGTTTACAAGAACCTCGTCTACGGTACAAGTTAAATATCCCAGAATGTGAAAAATGGATAAAGAAGTTGTGGTACGTACGTACAATGGAATATCACTCAGCAATGAAATCTATGTCATCAGGCCCGTCGCGGCATAATGAGTGGATTCAGGTATGATGATTCTAAGTGAAATAAGTCACACAGAAAATGAAACATCATAAGATATCACTACTACACGGAATGTAAACTTGGCTACACATGAACTGAATTACAAAACAGAACAGGGTCTCAAATTTAGAAAACCAACTTATGCTTGCTTAAGGGGAAAGGTGAGTTGGGGTGCTGCATAAAACCAGAGATTGAAATTAGCACAGATACCTTTCCATAAGCCAAATATGTAATAGTCAAGTCCTACCCCTTGCTCAACGAAATGGACTAAACACCCCATATTCAACGCCTAGGAATACACCTGACTAGTAAGAATCTTCAAACCCATGGATTTATATGTCTCCGTAAGAGAATGAAGCATGTGTAGAGCGGCATGAATGCAGCAGAGAAAATCCGATAAATCCCATTATCAAAATGAATTACACAAACAAAACCCAAGGACAGTGAAATAGAGAGCAATTCTTAAATAATTCATTCAGGGCTTGTGATGCAACCTGGATTTACCAGATCTACACCCAGAGCTGAGTGAGACATAAGGTTGTGCACTTCGGGCTGATAGCATTGGTGAGGTTCGATGAGCAAATGCAGACCCTTTGAAGTCATACAGCATGGTACCCATTCCATGGGTCCCAACTCTCCAAGTTTAAGGGATTCTTCCTTCAGCTAAAACATGCATGGGAAACCCACAGTATGGTGCACCGTGTGACTGGCAAACGTTTTCAAATACATCTCAGTTTTCGTCCCCTTTTACTCGGGTTCACCATTCCAGACCCTTTACGAACACTCTCCCCACTTGGAGAGTCAGTGCCTTTAACCTCCTGTTGGGCACAGTTTGCAATTTCTGCGCAAGATGAAAAGGAATAAGGAGAACGAATGAGAGACTAGCTCTAGGTGTCTGCTCGGGCAAATTTAACGCTCATTTCCCACCAGGAAGAGGAATTAACCAAAGGCTCAGCATGCCGTGCCGGAACCAGATTAGGGCCTGAGGCAATCCTGTGGGTTTGCGGCCAGCTCACAAGATAGCGAGTTGAAGAAATGAGCTCAGGGGCACTGTAACTCACAAACCTGCAGAGTTATAAATGACAGCTATCGTCCAAAAATATATTGAAGGAAGGCTGCGAAGACGACTTGTAAGTGGGGCAGAATTGCAGGAGAACGATTTCAGGGGGTAGACGGGAATTGCATTTAAAGCATAGGAAAAGAGGCAGAACGTCGACAATGATGCTCTTGGCCAAAAAGGGCGTATGCGTTTTTTCCTGAATATATTCAGGAAAAAACGCATACGCCCTTTTTGGCCAACCAAGCAAGCATGTTAAAGAAATCTGCACTACAATGAAGTCTCACTGCCCCCCGGTCAAAAGGGCCATCTGAAAAAAGTGTAAAATCCAGAAAGGCAGCACAGGCCATGGAGAACAGGGAGCCTTGTTATGCTGATGGGCAGGATGTAAATTGCCAACAGCCACTCTGGAGAAGTGTATGGTGTTTCCCGGAACACCGAAAAAACAAAGCTACGGAGCCTACGGCACTTCCACTTATGGTCCTATAGCTTAGGGAAATTAAAATCAAAAACACACAGCCACCCCAAAGTGTCGGACGGCTCTGTTTACAAGAACCTCGTCTACGGTACAAGTTAAATATCCCAGAATGTGAAAAATGGATAAAGAAGTTGTGGTACGTACGTACAATGGAATATCACTCAGCAATGAAATCTATGTCATCAGGCCCGTCGCGGCATAATGAGTGGATTCAGGTACGATGATTCTAAGTGAAATAAGTCACACAGAAAATGAAACATCATAAGATATCACTACTACACGGAATGTAAACTTGGCTACACATGAACTGAATTACAAAACAGAACAGGGTCTCAAATTTAGAAAACTAACTTATGCTTGCTTAAGGGGAAAGGTGAGTTGGGGTGCTGCATAAAACCAGAGATAGAAATTAGCACAGATACCTTTCCATAAGCCAAATATGTAATAGTCAAGACCTACCCCTTGCTCAACAAAATGGACTAAACACCCCATATTCAACGCCTAGGAATACACCTGAATAGTAAGAATCTTCAAACCCATGGATTTATATGTCTCCGTAAGAGAATGAAGCGTGTGTACAGCGGCATGAATGCAGCAGAGAAAATCCGATAAATCCCATTAACAAAATGAATTACACAAACAAAACCCAAGGACAGTGAAATAGAGAGCAATTCTTAAATAATTCATTCAGGGCTTGTGATGCAACCTGGATTTACCACATCTACACCCAGAGCTGAGTGAGACATAAGGTTGGGCACTTCGGGCTGATAGCATTGGTGAGGTTCGATGAGCAAATGCAGACCCTGTGAAGTCATACAGCATGGTACCCATTCCATGGGTCCCAACTCTCCAAGTTTAAGGGATTCTTCCTTCAGCTAAAACATGCATGGGAAACCCACAGTATGGTGCACCGTGTGACTGGCAAACGTTTTCAAATGATTCTCAGTTTTCGTCCCCTTTTACTCGGGTTCACCATTCCAGACCCTTTACGAACACTCTCCCCACTTGGAGAGTCAGTGCCTTTAACCTCCTGTTGGGCACAGTTTGCAATTTCTGCGCAAGATGAAAAGGAATAGGGAGAACGAATGAGAGACTAGCTCTAGGTGTCTGCACGGGCAAATTTAACGCTCATTTCCCACCAGGAAGAGGAATTAACCAAAGGCTCAGCATGCCGTGCCGGAACCAGATTAGGGCCTGAGGCAATCCTGTGGGTTTGCGGCCAGCTCACAAGATAGCGAGTTGAAGAAAGGAGCTCAGGGGCACTGTAACTCACAAACCTGCAGAGTTATAAATGACAGCTATCGTCCAAAAATATATTGAAGGAAGGCTGCGAAGACGACTTGTAAGTGGGGCAGAATTGCAGGAAAACTATTTCAGGGGGTACACGGGAATTGCATTTAAAGCATAGGAAAAGAGGCAGAACGTCGACAATGATGCTCTTGGCCAAAAAGGGCGTATGCGTTTTTTCCTGAATATATTCAGGAAAAAACGCATACGCCCTTTTTGGCCAACCAAGCAAGCATGTTAAAGAAATCTGCACTACAATGAAGTCTCACTGCCCCCCGGTCAAAAGGGCCATCTGAAAAAAGTGTAAAATCCAGAAAGGCAGCACAGGCCATGGAGAACAGGGAGCCTTGTTATGCTGATGGGCAGGATGTAAATTGCCAACAGCCACTCTGGAGAAGTGTATGGTGTTTCCCGGAACACCGAAAAAACAAAGCTACGGAGCCTACGGCACTTCCACTTATGGTCCTATAGCTTAGGGAAATTAAAATCAAAAACACACAGCCACCCCAAAGTGTCGGACGGCTCTGTTTACAAGAACCTCGTCTACGGTACAAGTTAAATATCCCAGAATATGAAAAATGGATAAAGAAGTTGTGGTACGTACGTACAATGGAATATCACTCAGCAATGAAATCTATGTCATCAGGCCCGTCGCGGCATAATGAGTGGATTCAGGTACGATGATTCTAAGTGAAATAAGTCACACAGAAAATGAAACATCATAAGATATCACTACTACACGGAATGTAAACTTGGCTACACATGAACTGAATTACAAAACAGAACAGGGTCTCAAATTTAGAAAACCAACTTATGCTTGCTTAAGGGGAAAGGTGAGTTGGGGTGCTGCATAAAACCAGAGATAGAAATTAGCACAGATACCTTTCCATAAGCCAAATATGTAATAGTCAAGACCTACGCCTTTCTCAACGAAATGGACTAAACACCCCATATTCAACGCCTAGGAATACACCTGACTAGTAAGAATCTTCAAACCCATGGATTTATATGTCTCCGTAAGAGAATGAAGCGTGTGTACAGCGGCATGAATGCAGCAGAGAAAATCCGATAAATCCCATTATCAAAATGAATTACACAAACAAAACCCAAGGACAGTGAAATAGAGAGCAATTCTTAAATAATTCATTCAGGGCTTGTGATGCAACCTGGATTTACCACATCTACACCCAGAGCTGAGTGAGACATAAGGTTGGGCACTTCGGGCTGATAGCATTGGTGAGGTTCGATGAGCAAATGCAGACCCTTTGAAGTCATAGAGCATGGTACCCATTCCATGGGTCCCAACTCTCCAAGTTTAAGGGATTCTTCCTTCAGCTAAAACATGCATGGGAAACCCACAGTACGGTGCACCGTGTGACTGGCAAACGTTTTCAAATGATTCTCAGTTTTCGTCCCCTTTTACTCGGGTTCACCATTCCAGACCCTTTACGAACACTCTCCCCACTTGGAGAGTCAGTGCCTTTAAACTCCTGTTGGGCACAGTTTGCAATTTCTGCGCAAGATGAAAAGGAATAGGGAGAACGAATGAGAGACTAGCTCTAGGTGTCTGCACGGGCAAATTTAACGCTCATTTCCCACCAGGAAGAGGAATTAACGAAAGGCTCAGCATGCCGTGCCGGAACCAGATTAGGGCCTGAGGCAATCCTGTGGGTTTGCGGCCAGCTCACAAGATAGCGAGTTGAAGAAAGGAGCCCAGGGGCACTGTAACTCACAAACCTGCAGAGTTATAAATGACAGCTATCGTCCAAAAATATATTGAAGGAAGGCTGCGAAGACGACTTGTAAGCGGGACAGATTTGAAGGAAAACGATTTCAGGGGGTAGACCGGAATTGAATTTAAAGCATAGGAAAAGAGGCAGAACGTCGACAATGATGCTCTTGGCCAAAAAGGGCGTATGCGTTTTTTCCTGAATATATTCAGGAAAAAAAGCATACGCCCTTTTTGGCCAACCAAGCAAGCATGTTAAAGAAATCTGCACTACAATGAAGTCTCACTGCCCCCCGGTCAAAAGGGCCATCAGAAAAAAGTGTAAAATCCAGAAAGGCAGCACAGGCCATGGAGAACAGGGAGCCTTGTTATGCTGATGGGCGGGATGTAAATTGCCAACAGCCACCCTGGAGAAGTGTATGGTGTTTCCCGGAACACCGAAAAAACAAAGCTACGGAGCCTACGGCACTTCCACTTATGGTCCTATAGTTTAGGGAAATTAAAATCAAAAACACACAGCCACCCCAAAGTGTCGGACGGCTCTGTTTACAAGAACCTCGTCTACGGTACAAGTTAAATATCCCAGAATGTGCAAAATGGATAAAGAAGTTGTGGTACGTACGTACAATGGAATATCACTCAGCAATGAAATCTATGTCATCAGGCCCGTCGCGGCATAATGAGTGGATTCAGGTATGATGATTCTAAGTGAAATAAGTCACACAGAAAATGAAACATCATAAGATATCACTACTACACGGAATGTAAACTTGGCTACACATGAACTGAATTACAAAACAGAACAGGGTCTCAAATTTAGAAAACCAACTTATGCTTGCTTAAGGGGAAAGGTGAGTTGGGGTGCTGCATAAAACCAGAGATTGAAATTAGCACAGATAACTTTCCATAAGCCAAATATGTAATAGTCAAGTCCTACCCCTTGCTCAACGAAATGGACTAAACACCCCATATTCAACGCCTAGGAATACACCTGACTAGTAAGAATCTTCAAACCCATGGATTTATATGTCTCCGTAAGAGAATGAAGCGTGTGTACAGCGGCATGAATGCAGCAGAGAAAATCCGATAAATCCCATTATCAAAATGAATTACACAAACAAAACCCAAGGACAGTGAAATAGAGAGCAATTCTTAAATAATTCATTCAGGGCTTGTGATGCAACCTGGATTTACCACATCTACACCCAGAGCTGAGTGAGACATAAGGTTGGGCACTTCGGGCTGATAGCATTGGTGAGGTTCGATGAGCAAATGCAGACCCTTTGAAGTCATACAGCATGGTACCCATTCCATGGGTCCCAACTCTCCAAGTTTAAGGGATTCTTCCTTCAGCTAAAACATGCATGGGAAACCCAAAGTATGGTGCACCGTGTGACTGGCAAACGTTTTCCAATGCATCTCAGTTTTCGTCCCCTTTTACTCGGGTTCACCATTCCAGACCCTTTACGAACACTCTCCCCACTTGGAGAGTCAGTGCCTTTAACCTCCTGTTGGGCACAGTTTGCAATTTCTGCGCAAGATGAAAAGGAATAGGGAGAACCAATGAGAGACTAGCTCTAGGTGTCTGCACGGGCAAATTTAACGCTCATTTCCCACCAGGAAGAGGAATTAACCAAACGCTCAGCATGCCGTGCCGGAACCAGATTAGGGCCTGAGGCAATCCTGTGGGTTTGCGGCCAGCTCACAAGATAGCGAGTTGAAGAAATGAGCTCATGGGCACTGTAACTCACAAACCTGCAGAGTTATAAATGACAGCTATCGTCCAAAAATATATTGAAGGAAGGCTGCGAAGATGACTTGTAAGTGGGGCAGAATTGCAGGAGAACGATTTCAGGGGGTAGACGGGAATTGCATTTAAAGCATAGGAAAAGAGGCAGAACGTGGACAATGATGCTCTTGGCCAAAAAGGGCGTATGCGTTTTTTCCTGAATATATTCAGGAAAAAACGCATACGCCCTTTTTGGCCAACCAAGCAAGCATGTTAAAGAAATCTGCACTACAATGAAGTCTCACTGCCCCCCGGTCAAAAGGGCCATCTGAAAAAAGTGTAAAATCCAGAAAGGCAGCACAGGCCATGGAGAACAGGGAGCCTTGTTATGCTGATGGGCGGGATGTAAATTGCCAACAGCCACCCTGGAGAAGTGTATGGTGTTTCCCGGAACACCGAAAAAACAAAGCTACGGAGCCTACGGCACTTCCACTTATGGTCCTATAGCTTAGGGAAATTAAAATCAAAAACACACAGCCACCCCAAAGTGTCGGACGGCTCTGTTTACAAGAACCTCGTCTACGGTACAAGTTAAATATCCCAGAATGTGAAAAATGGATAAAGAAGTTGTGGTACGTACGTACAATGGAATATCACTCAGCAATGAAATCTATGTCATCAGGCCCGTCGCGGCATAATGAGTGGATTCAGGTACGATGATTCTAAGTGAAATAAGTCACACAGAAAATGAAACATCATAAGATATCACTACTACACGGAATGTAAACTTGTCTACACATGAACTGAATTACAAAACAGAACAGGGTCTCAAATTTAGAAAACCAACTTATGCTTGCTTAAGGGGAAAGGTGAGTAGGGGTGCTGCATAAAACCAGAGATAGAAATTAGCACAGATACCTTTCCATAAGCCAAATATGTAATAGTCAAGTCCTACCCCTTGCTCAACGAAATGGACTAAACACCCATATTCAACGCCTAGGAATACACCTGACTAGTAAGAATCTTCAAACTCATGGATTTATATGTCTCCGTAAGAGAATCAAGCGTGTGTACAGTGGCATGAATGCAGCAGAGAAAATCCGATAAATCCCATTATCAAAATGAATTACACAAACAAAACCCAAGGACAGTGAAATAGAGAGCAATTCTTAAATAAATCATTCAGGGCTTGTGATGCAACCTGGATTTACCACATGTACACCCAGAGCTGAGTGAGACATAAGGTTGGGCACTTCGGGCTGATAGCATTGGTGAGGTTCGATGAGCAAATGCAGACCCTGTGAAGTCATACAGCATGGTACCCATTCCATGGGTCCCAACTCTCCAAGTTTAAGGGATTCTTCCTTCAGCTAAAACATGCATGGGAAACCCACAGTATGGTGCACCGTGTGACTGGCAAACGTTTTCAAATGCATCTCAGTTTTCGTCCCCTTTTACTCGGGTTCACCATTCCAGACCCTTTACGAACACTCTCCCCACTTGGAGAGTCAGTGCCTTTAACCTCCTGTTGGGCACAGTTTGCAATTTCTGCGCAAGATGAAAAGGAATAGGGAGAACCAATGAGAGACTAGCTCTAGGTGTCTGCACGGGCAAATTTAACGCTCATTTCCAACCAGGAAGAGGAATTAACCAAAGGCTCAGCATGCCGTGCAAGAACCAGATTAGGGCCTGAGGCAATCCTGTGGGTTTGCGGCCAGCTCACAAGATAGCGAGTTGAAGAAATGAGCTCAGGGGCACTGTAACTCACAAACCTGCAGAGTTATAAATGACAGCTATCGTCCAAAAATATATTGAAGGAAGGCTGCGAAGACGACTTGTAAGTGGGGCAGAATTGCAGGAAAACGATTTCAGGGGGTAGACGGGAATTGCATTTAAAGCATAGGAAAAGAGGCAGAACGTCGACAATGATGCTCTTGGCCAAAAAAGGGCGTATGCGTTTTTTCCTGAATATATTCAGGAAAAAACGCATACGCCCTTTTTGGCCAACCAAGCAAGCATGTTAAAGAAATCTGCACTACAATGAAGTCTCACTGCCCCCCGGTCAAAAGGGCCATCTGAAAAAAGTGTAAAATCCAGAAAGGCAGCACAGGCCATGGAGAACAGGGAGCCTTGTTATGCTGATGGGCGGGATGTAAATTGCCAACAGCCACCCTGGAGAAGTGTATGGTGTTTCCCGGAACACCGAAAAAACAAAGCTACGGAGCCTACGGCACTTCCACTTATGGTCCTATAGCTTAGGGAAATTAAAATCAAAAACACACAGCCACCCCAAAGTGTCGGACGGCTCTGTTTACAAGAACCTCGTCTACGGTACAAGTTAAATATCCCAGAATGTGAAAAATGGATAAAGAAGTTGTGGTACGTACGTACAATGGAATATCACTCAGCAATGAAATCTATGTCATCAGGCCCGTCGCGGCATAATGAGTGGATTCAGGTATGATGATTCTAAGTGAAATAAGTCACACAGAAAATGAAACATCATAAGATATCACTACTACACGGAATGTAAACTTGGCTACACATGAACTGAATTACAAAACAGAACAGGGTCTCAAATTTAGAAAACCAACTTATGCTTGCTTAAGGGGAAAGGTGAGTTGGGGTGCTGCATAAAACCAGAGATTGAAATTAGCACAGATACCTTTCCATAAGCCAAATATGTAATAGTCAAGTCCTACCCCTTGCTCAACGAAATGGACTAAACACCCCATATTCAACGCCTAGGAATACACCTGACTAGTAAGAATCTTCAAACCCATGGATTTATATGTCTCCGTAAGAGAATGAAGCATGTGTAGAGCGGCATGAATGCAGCAGAGAAAATCCGATAAATCCCATTATCAAAATGAATTACACAAACAAAACCCAAGGACAGTGAAATAGAGAGCAATTCTTAAATAATTCATTCAGGGCTTGTGATGCAACCTGGATTTACCACATCTACACCCAGAGCTGAGTGAGACATAAGGTTGTGCACTTCGGGCTGATAGCATTGGTGAGGTTCGATGAGCAAATGCAGACCCTTTGAAGTCATACAGCATGGTACCCATTCCATGGGTCCCAACTCTCCAAGTTTAAGGGATTCTTCCTTCAGCTAAAACATGCATGGGAAACCCACAGTATGGTGCACCGTGTGACTGGCAAACGTTTTCAAATACATCTCAGTTTTCGTCCCCTTTTACTCGGGTTCACCATTCCAGACCCTTTACGAACACTCTCCCCACTTGGAGAGTCAGTGCCTTTAACCTCCTGTTGGGCACAGTTTGCAATTTCTGCGCAAGATGAAAAGGAATAAGGAGAACGATTGAGAGACTAGCTCTAGGTGTCTGCTCGGGCAAATTTAATGCTCATTTCCCACCAGGAAGAGGAATTAACCAAAGGCTCAGCATGCCGTGCCGGAACCAGATTAGGGCCTGAGGCAATCCTGTGGGTTTGCGGCCACCTCACAAGAGAGCGAGTTGAAGAAATGAGCTCAGGGGCACTGTAACTCACAAACCTGCAGAGTTATAAATGACAGCTATCGTCCAAAAATATATTGAAGGAAGGCTGCGAAGACGACTTGTAAGTGGGGCAGAATTGCAGGAGAACGATTTCAGGGGGTAGACGGGAATTGCATTTAAAGCATAGGAAAAGAGGCAGAACGTCGACAATGATGCTCTTGGCCAAAAAGTGCGTATGCGTTTTTTCCTGAATATATTCAGTAAAAAACGCATACGCACTTTTTGGCCAACCAAGCAAGCATGTTAAAGTAATCTGCTCTACAATGAAGTCTCACTGCCCCCCGGTCAGAAGGGCCATCTGAAAAAAGTGTAAAATCCAGAAAGGCAGCACAGGCCATGGAGAACAGGGAGCCTTGTTATGCTGATGGGCGGGATGTAAATTGCCAACAGCCACTCTGGAGAAGTGTATGGTGTTTCCCGGAACACCGAAAAAACAAAGCTACGGAGCCTACGGCACTTCCACTTATGGTCCTATAGCTTAGGGAAATTAAAATAAAAAACACACAGCCACCCCAAAGTGTCGGACGGCTCTGTTTACAAGAACCTCGTCTACGGTACAAGTTAAATATCCCAGAATGTGAAAAATGGATAAAGAAGTTGTGGTACGTACGTACAATGGAATATCACTCAGCAATGAAATCTATGTCATCAGGCCCGTCGCGGCATAATGAGTGGATTCAGGTACGATGATTCTAAGTGAAATAAGTCACACAGAAAATGAAACATCATAAGATATCACTAATACACGTAATGTAAACTTGGCTACACATGAACTGAATTACAAAACAGAACAGGGTCTCAAATTTAGAAAACCAACTTATGCTTGCTTAAGGGGAAAGGTGAGTTGGGGTGCTGCATAAAACCAGAGATAGAAATTAGCACAGATACCTTTCCATAAGCCAAATATGTAATACTCAAGACCTACCCCTTGCTCAACGAAATGGACTAAACACCCCATATTCAACGCCTAGGAATACACCTGACTAGTAAGAATCTTCAAACCCATGGATTTATATGTCTCCGTAAGAGAATGATGAGTGTGTACAGCGGCATGAATGCAGCAGAGAAAATCCGATAAATCCCATTATCAAAATGAATTACACAAACAAAACCCAAGGACAGTGAAATAGAGAGCAATTCTTAAATAATTCATTCAGGGCTTGTGATGCAACCTGGATTTACCACATCTACACCCAGAGCTGACTGAGACATAAGGTTGGGCACTTCGGGCTGATAGCATTGGTGAGGTTCGATGAGCAAATGCAGACCCTGTGAAGTCATACAGCATGGTACCCATTCCATGGGTCCCAACTCTCCAAGTTTAAGGGATTCTTCCTTCAGCTAAAACATGCATGGGAAACCCACAGTATGCTGCACCGTGTGACTGGCAAACGTTTTCAAATGCATCTCAGTTTTCGTCCCCTTTTACTCGGGTTCACCATTCCAGACCCTTTATGAACACTCTCCACACTTGGAGAGTCAGTGCCTTTAACCTCCTGTTGGGCACAGTTTGCAATTTCTGCGCAAGATGAAAAGGAATAGGGAGAACGAATGAGAGACTAGCTCTAGGTGTCTGCACGGGCAAATTTAACGCTCATTTCCCACCAGGAAGAGGAATGAACCAAAGGCTCAGCATGCTGTGCCGGAAGCAGATTAGGGCCTGAGGCAATCCTGTGGGTTTGCGGCCAGCTCACAAGATAGCGAGTTGAAGAAATGAGCTCAGGGGCACTGTAACTCACAAACCTGCAGAGTTATAAATGACAGCTATCGTCCAAAAATATATTGAAGGAAGGCTGCGAAGACGACTTGTAAGTGGGGCAGAATCGCAGGAAAACGATTTCAGGGGGTAGACGGGAATTGCATTTAAAGCATAGGAAAAGAGGCAGAACGTCGACAATGATGCTCTTGGCCAAAAAGGGCGTATGCGTTTTCTCCTGAATATATATATTCAGGAAAAAACGCATACGCCCTTTTTGGCCAACCAAGCAAGCATGTTAAAGAAATCTGCACTAAAATGAAGTCTCACTGCCCCCCGGTCAAAAGGGCCATCTGAAAAAAGTGTAAAATCCAGAAAGGCAGCACAGGCCATGGAGAACAGGGAGCCTTGTTATGCTGATGGGCGGGATGTAAATTGCCAACAGCCACCCTGGAGAAGTGTATGGTGTTTCCCGGAACACCGAAAAAACAAAGCCACGGAGCCTACGGCACTTCCACTTATGGTCCTATAGCTTAGGGAAATTAAAATCAAAAACACACAGCCACCCCAAAGTGTCGGACGGCTCTGTTTACAAGAACCTCGTCTACGGTACAAGTTAAATATCCCAGAATGTGAAAAATGGATAAAGAAGTTGTGGTACGTACGTACAATGGAATATCACACAGCAATGAAATCTACGTCATCAGGCCCGTCGCGGCATAATGAGTGGATTCAGGTACGATGATTCTAAGTGAAATAAGTCACAAAGAAAATGAAACATCATAAGATATCACTACTACACGGAATGTAAACTTGTCTACACATGAACTGAATTACAAAACAGAACAGGGTCTCAAATTTAGAAAACCAACTTATGCTTGCTTAAGGGGAAAGGTGAGTTGGGGTGCTGCATAAAACCAGAGATAGAAATTAGCACAGATACCTTTCCATAAGCCAAATAAGTAATAGTCAAGACCTACCCCTTGCTCAACGAAATGGACTAAACACCCCATATTCAACGCCTAGGAATACACCTGACTAGTAAGAATCTTCAAACCCATGGATTTATATGTCTCCGTAAGAGAATGAAGCGTGTGTACAGCGGCATGAATGCAGCAGAGAAAATCCGATAAATCCCATTATCAAAATGAATTACACAAACAAAACCCAAGGACAGTGAAATAGAGAGCAATTCTTAAATAATTCATTCAGGGCTTGTGATGCAACCTGGATTTACCACATCTACACCCAGAGCTGACTGAGACATAAGGTTGGGCACTTCGGGCTGATAGCATTGGTGAGGTTCGATGAGCAAATGCAGACCCTTTGAAGTCATACAGCATGGTACCCATTCCATGGGTCCCAACTCTCTAAGTTTAAGGGATTCTTCCTTCAGCTAAAACATGCATGGGAAACCCACAGTATGGTGCACCGTGTGACTGGCAAACGTTTTCAAATGCATCTCAGTTTTCGTCCCCTTTTACTCGGGTTCACCATTCCAGAACGTTTTCTAACACTCTCCCCACTTGGAGAGTCAGTGCCTTTAACCTCCTGTTGGGCACAGTTTGCAATTTCTGCGCAAGATGAACAGGAATAGGGAGAACCAATGAGAGACTAGCAGTAAGTGTCTGCACGGGCAAATTTAATGCTCATTTCCCACCAGGAAGAGGAATTAACCAAAGGCTCAGCATGCCGTGCCGGAACCAGATTAGGGCCTGAGGCAATCCTGTGGGTTTGCGGCCAGCTCACAAGAGAGCGAGTTGAAGAAATGAGCTCAGGGGCACTGTAACTCACAAACCTGCAGAGTTATAAATGACAGCTATCGTCCAAAAATATATTGAAGGAAGGCTGCGAAGACGACTTGTAAGTGGGGCAGAATTGCAGGAGAACGATTTCAGGGGGTAGACGGGAATTGCATTTAAAGCATAGGAAAAGAGGCAGAACGTCGACAATGATGCTCTTGGCCAAAAAGTGCGTATGCGTTTTTTCCTGAATATATTCAGTAAAAAACGCATACGCACTTTTTGGCCAACCAAGCAAGCATGTTAAAGTAATCTGCTCTACAATGAAGTCTCACTGCCCCCCGGTCAGAAGGGCCATCTGAAAAAAGTGTAAAATCCAGAAAGGCAGCACAGGCCATGGAGAACAGGGAGCCTTGTTATGCTGATGGGCGGGATGTAAATTGCCAACAGCCACTCTGGAGAAGTGTATGGTGTTTCCCGGAACACCGAAAAAACAAAGCTACGGAGCCTACGGCACTTCCACTTATGGTCCTATAGCTTAGGGAAATTAAAATAAAAAACACACAGCCACCCCAAAGTGTCGGACGGCTCTGTTTACAAGAACCTCGTCTACGGTACAAGTTAAATATCCCAGAATGTGAAAAATGGATAAAGAAGTTGTGGTACGTACGTACAATGGAATATCACTCAGCAATGAAATCTATGTCATCAGGCCCGTCGCGGCATAATGAGTGGATTCAGGTACGATGATTCTAAGTGAAATAAGTCACACAGAAAATGAAACATCATAAGATATCACTAATACACGTAATGTAAACTTGGCTACACATGAACTGAATTACAAAACAGAACAGGGTCTCAAATTTAGAAAACCAACTTATGCTTGCTTAAGGGGAAAGGTGAGTTGGGGTGCTGCATAAAACCAGAGATAGAAATTAGCACAGATACCTTTCCATAAGCCAAATATGTAATACTCAAGACCTACCCCTTGCTCAACGAAATGGACTAAACACCCCATATTCAACGCCTAGGAATACACCTGACTAGTAAGAATCTTCAAACCCATGGATTTATATGTCTCCGTAAGAGAATGATGAGTGTGTACAGCGGCATGAATGCAGCAGAGAAAATCCGATAAATCCCATTATCAAAATGAATTACACAAACAAAACCCAAGGACAGTGAAATAGAGAGCAATTCTTAAATAATTCATTCAGGGCTTGTGATGCAACCTGGATTTACCACATCTACACCCAGAGCTGACTGAGACATAAGGTTGGGCACTTCGGGCTGATAGCATTGGTGAGGTTCGATGAGCAAATGCAGACCCTGTGAAGTCATACAGCATGGTACCCATTCCATGGGTCCCAACTCTCCAAGTTTAAGGGATTCTTCCTTCAGCTAAAACATGCATGGGAAACCCACAGTATGCTGCACCGTGTGACTGGCAAACGTTTTCAAATGCATCTCAGTTTTCGTCCCCTTTTACTCGGGTTCACCATTCCAGACCCTTTATGAACACTCTCCACACTTGGAGAGTCAGTGCCTTTAACCTCCTGTTGGGCACAGTTTGCAATTTCTGCGCAAGATGAAAAGGAATAGGGAGAACGAATGAGAGACTAGCTCTAGGTGTCTGCACGGGCAAATTTAACGCTCATTTCCCACCAGGAAGAGGAATGAACCAAAGGCTCAGCATGCTGTGCCGGAAGCAGATTAGGGCCTGAGGCAATCCTGTGGGTTTGCGGCCAGCTCACAAGATAGCGAGTTGAAGAAATGAGCTCAGGGGCACTGTAACTCACAAACCTGCAGAGTTATAAATGACAGCTATCGTCCAAAAATATATTGAAGGAAGGCTGCGAAGACGACTTGTAAGTGGGGCAGAATCGCAGGAAAACGATTTCAGGGGGTAGACGGGAATTGCATTTAAAGCATAGGAAAAGAGGCAGAACGTCGACAATGATGCTCTTGGCCAAAAAGGGCGTATGCGTTTTCTCCTGAATATATATATTCAGGAAAAAACGCATACGCCCTTTTTGGCCAACCAAGCAAGCATGTTAAAGAAATCTGCACTAAAATGAAGTCTCACTGCCCCCCGGTCAAAAGGGCCATCTGAAAAAAGTGTAAAATCCAGAAAGGCAGCACAGGCCATGGAGAACAGGGAGCCTTGTTATGCTGATGGGCGGGATGTAAATTGCCAACAGCCACCCTGGAGAAGTGTATGGTGTTTCCCGGAACACCGAAAAAACAAAGCCACGGAGCCTACGGCACTTCCACTTATGGTCCTATAGCTTAGGGAAATTAAAATCAAAAACACACAGCCACCCCAAAGTGTCGGACGGCTCTGTTTACAAGAACCTCGTCTACGGTACAAGTTAAATATCCCAGAATGTGAAAAATGGATAAAGAAGTTGTGGTACGTACGTACAATGGAATATCACACAGCAATGAAATCTACGTCATCAGGCCCGTCGCGGCATAATGAGTGGATTCAGGTACGATGATTCTAAGTGAAATAAGTCACAAAGAAAATGAAACATCATAAGATATCACTACTACACGGAATGTAAACTTGTCTACACATGAACTGAATTACAAAACAGAACAGGGTCTCAAATTTAGAAAACCAACTTATGCTTGCTTAAGGGGAAAGGTGAGTTGGGGTGCTGCATAAAACCAGAGATAGAAATTAGCACAGATACCTTTCCATAAGCCAAATAAGTAATAGTCAAGACCTACCCCTTGCTCAACGAAATGGACTAAACACCCCATATTCAACGCCTAGGAATACACCTGACTAGTAAGAATCTTCAAACCCATGGATTTATATGTCTCCGTAAGAGAATGAAGCGTGTGTACAGCGGCATGAATGCAGCAGAGAAAATCCGATAAATCCCATTATCAAAATGAATTACACAAACAAAACCCAAGGACAGTGAAATAGAGAGCAATTCTTAAATAATTCATTCAGGGCTTGTGATGCAACCTGGATTTACCACATCTACACCCAGAGCTGACTGAGACATAAGGTTGGGCACTTCGGGCTGATAGCATTGGTGAGGTTCGATGAGCAAATGCAGACCCTTTGAAGTCATACAGCATGGTACCCATTCCATGGGTCCCAACTCTCTAAGTTTAAGGGATTCTTCCTTCAGCTAAAACATGCATGGGAAACCCACAGTATGGTGCACCGTGTGACTGGCAAACGTTTTCAAATGCATCTCAGTTTTCGTCCCCTTTTACTCGGGTTCACCATTCCAGAACGTTTTCTAACACTCTCCCCACTTGGAGAGTCAGTGCCTTTAACCTCCTGTTGGGCACAGTTTGCAATTTCTGCGCAAGATGAACAGGAATAGGGAGAACCAATGAGAGACTAGCAGTAAGTGTCTGCACGGGCAAATTTAATGCTCATTTCCCACCAGGAAGAGGAATTAACCAAAGGATCAGCATGCCGTGCCGGAAACAGATTAGGGCCTGAAGCAATCCTGCGGGTTTGCGCCCAGCTCACAAGTTGCGAGTTGAAGAAAGGAGCTCAGGGGCACTGTAACTCACAAACATGCAGAGTTATAAATGACAGCTATCGTCCAAAAATATATTGAAGGAAGGCTGCGAAGACGACTTGTAAGCGGGGCAGAATTGCAGGAAAACTATTTCAGGGGGTAGACGGGAATTGCATTTAAAGCATAGGAAAAGAGGCAGAACGTCGACAATGATGCTCTTGGCCAAAAAGGGTGTATGCGTTTTTTCCTGAATTTATTCAGGAAATAAAGCATATGCGCTTTTTGGCCAACCAAGCCAGCATGTTAAAGAAATCTGCACTACAATGAAGTCTCACTGCCCCCCGGTCAAAAGGGCCATCTGAAAAAAGTGTAAAATCGAGAAAGGCAGCACAGGCCATGGAGAACAGCGAGCCTTGTTATGCTGATGGGCGGGATGTAAATTGCCAACAGCCAGTCTGGAAAAATGTATGGTGTTTCCCGGAATATCTAAAAAACAAAGCAACGGAGCCTATGGCACTTCCCCTTATGGTCCTATAGCTTAGGAAAGTTAAAATCAAAAACACACAGCCACCCCAAAGTGTCGGACGGCTCTGTTTACAAGAACCTCGTCTACGGTACAAGTTAAATATCCCAGAATGTGAAAAATGGATAAAGAAGTTGTGGTACGTACGTACAATGGAATATCACTCAGCAATGAAATCTATGTCATCAGGCCTGTCGCGGCATAATGAGTGGATTCAGGTACGATGATTCTAAGTGAAATAAGTCACACAGAAAATGAAACATCATAAGATATCACTACTACACGGAATGTAAACTTGGCTACACATGAACTGAATTACAAAACAGAACAGGGTCTCAAATTTAGAAAACCAACGTATGCTTGCTTAAGGGGAAAGGTGAGTTGGGGTGCTGCATAAAACCAGAGATAGAAATTAGCACAGATACCTTCACATAAGCCAAATATGTAATAGTCAAGGCCTACCCTTTGCGCAATGAAATGGACTAAATACCCCATATTCAACCCCTAGGAATACACCTGACTGGTAAGAATCTTCAAACCCATGGATTTATATGTCTCCGTTAGGGAATGAAGCGTGTGTACAGCAACATGAATGCAGCAGAGAAAATCCGATAAATCCCATTAGCAAAATGAATTACAAAAACCAAACACAAGGACCGTGAAATAGAGAGCAATTCTTAAATAATTCATTCAGGCTTGTGATGCAACCTGGATTTACCACATCTACACCCAGAGCTGAGTGTGACATAAGGTTGGGCACTTCGGGCTGATAGCACTGGTGAGGTTCGATGAGCAAATGCAGACCCTTTGAAGACATACTGCATGGTACCCATTCCATGGGTCCCAAATCTCCAGTTATAAGGGATTCTTCCTTCAGCTCAAAACATGCATGGGAAACCCACAGTATGGTGGACCGTGTGACCGGCAAACGTTTTCAAATGCATCTCAGTTTTCCTCCCCTTTTACACGGGTTCACCATTCCAGACCCTTTACTCACACTCTCCCCACTTGGAGAGTCAGTGCCTTTAACCTCCTGTTGGGCACAGTTTGCAATTTCTGCGCAAGATGAACAGGAATAGGGAGAACCAATGAGAGACTAGCTGTAGGTGTCTGTACGGGCAAATTTAACGCTCATTTCCCACCAGGAAGAGGAATTAACCAAAGGCTCAGCATGCCCTGCTGGAACCAGATAAGGGCCTGAAGCAATCCTGCAGGTTTGCGGCCAGCTCACAAGTTAGCGAGATGAAGAAAGGAGCTCAGGGGCACTGTAACTCACAAACCTGCAGAGTTATAAATGACAGCTATCGTCCAAAAATATATTGAAGTATGTCTGCGAAGAGGACTTAGAATTTGGGCAGAAATTCAGGAAAACGATTTCAGGGGGTAGACTGGAGTTGCACTTAAAGCCTAGGAAAAGACGGAGAACAGCGACAATGATGCACTTGGCCAAAAAGGGCGTATGCGTTTTTTCCTGAATATAATCAGGAAAAAACGCATACGCCCTTTTTGGCCAACCAAGCAAGCGTGTAAAGAAATCTGCACTAAAATGAAGTCTCTCTGCCCCCCGGTCAAAAGGGCCATCTGAATAAAGTGTAAAATCCAGAAAGGCAGGACAGGCCATGGAGAAGAGGGAGCATTGTTATCCTGATGGTCGGCATGTGAATTGCCAACAGCCACTCTGGAGAAGTGTATGGTATTTCCTGAAACACATAAGAAACAAAGCAACACAGCCTATGGCACTTCCACTTATGGTCCTATAGCTTAGGGAAATTAAAATCAAAACCACACAGGCACCCCAAAGTTTGGAACGGCTCTGTTTACAAGAACCTCTTGTACGGTACAAGTTAAATATCCCAGAGGGCGAAAAATGGATAAAGAAGTTGTGGTTCTTACGTACAATGGAATATCACTCAGCAATGAAATCTATGTCATCAGGCCTGTCGCGGCATAATGAGTGGATTCAGGTACGATGATTCTACGTGCAATAGGTCACACAGAAAAAGAAACATCATAAGATATCACTAATACACGGAATGTAAACTTGGCTACACATGAAATGAATTACAAAACAGAACAGTGTCTCAAATTTAGAAAACCAACTTATGCTTGCTTTTTGGGGAAGGTGAGTTCGGGTGCTGCATAAAAACAGAGATTGAAATTCGCACTGATACCGTTCCATAAGCCAAATATGTAATAGACAAGACCTACTGCTTGCTCAACGAAATGGGCTCAACACCCCATATTCAACGCCTAGGAATATACCTGCCTAGCAAGAATCTTAAAACCCATGGATTTATATGTGTCCATAAGAGAATCCAGC
This sequence comes from Delphinapterus leucas, assembly GCF_059928025.1. Lineage (NCBI taxonomy): Eukaryota > Metazoa > Chordata > Mammalia > Artiodactyla > Monodontidae > Delphinapterus > Delphinapterus leucas. The sequence continues at coordinate 6,666,040 of NW_028322236.1, read as the reverse complement.
GTGTGTTCAGTGGCCTAAAGGCAACAGTGAAAATCCGATAAATCACATTATCAAAATAAATTTCAAAAACAAAACACAATGACAGTGAAATAGAGAGCAATTCTTAAATAATTCACTCAGGGCTTCTGATGCAACCTGGATTTACCACATGTACACCCAGTGCTGGGGAGACATAAGGCCGGACACTTCGCCCTGATAGTATTGTTGAGGTTCGGTGAGCAATTGCAGACCCTTTGAAGTCATACTGCATGGTACCCATTCCAAGGGTCCCAACTCTCCAGGTTTAAGGGATTCTTCCTTCCGCTACATCATGTATGGGAAACCCAGAGTATGGTCCACCATGTGATTGGGAAACGTTTTCAAATGCATCTCAGTTTTCGTCCCTTTATACTCGGGTTCACCATTCCAGATGCTTAACTAACACTCTCCCCACTTGGAGAGTCAGTGCCTTTAACCTCCTGTTTGTCACAGTTTGCAATTTCTGTGCAAGATGAACAGGAATAGGGAGAACCAATGAGAGACTAGCTGTAGGTGTCTGCACGGGCAATTTAATGCTCATTTCTCACCAGGAAGTGGAATTAACCAAAGGCTCAGAATGCCGTGCCGGAACCAGATTAGGGCCTGAAGCAATACTGCGGGTGTGCAGGCAGCTCACAAGATAGCGAGTTGAACAAAGGAGCTCAGGGGCACTGTAATTCACAAACCTGCAGAGTTATAAATGACAGCTATCGTCCAAAAATATATTGAAGGAAGGCTGCGAAGAGGACTTGAAAGCGGGGCAGAATTCCAGGAAAACGATTTCAGGAGGTAGACGGGAAATGCACTGAAAGCATAGGAGAAGAGGCAGAACCTCAACAATGATGCACTTGTTCAAAAAGTGCATATGCGTTTTTTCCAAGGCCCTCCTTAAAGAGGGTAGGGGGCTCCCAGCATGCTTCAGTGGCCAACAGAGGGCCCACATCTCCAAGGTGACGTGAGCCAGCCAGGCAGGAGTGACCTCACATCAGAGGGCCCACCTCACAGAAGGGTAAGGGACCCAGCCATTATCAGACTCTCACCAGAGGGCCCACATCAGCAAGGGGCTGGGAACCAGGCAGGAGTGTCTTCACACCCGTGGCGCCACATCATCGCAAGTTGAGGTACCCAGCACATGTGGCCTCAAACCAGAGGACCCACATCTCCATGGGTCTCGGAGCGAGGCAGGCAGGATGAACCTCAAAACATGTGGCCCATTGTATAAAAAAGGTGAGGAATCCAGCAGTTGGAACATCCCAGCAGGCGGCCCAAAGCACCGAGGCTATGGGATCCAGGCAATGATGAACTCACAACAGAGGGCCCTCATCATGAAACTGTGAGCAACCTAGCCATTGTGACCTCAGAGCACAAGGCCCACATCCCCATGGGGAAGCGAACCAAGCAGGAGTGTCATCGCACCAGTGGGCACACATCAGAAAATGTGGGGAGCCCAGCAGTTAGGGCCTGATGCCAGAGGGCCCTCATCACCGAGGAGAGGAGGCTACCAGCAGGCTCCAACTGCTACAAGAGGGCCAACGTCGCCAATGCGGGGTGTGCCAGCCAGGCAGGAGTGACCTCAGAGCAGAGGGCCAACCTCAAAAAAGTGTGAGGAACCCAAAGAGGATTAGACTCTCACCAGAGGGCCCACATCACCAAGAGGATCAGAACCAGGCAGGACTGTCTTCACACCAGGGTGACCACATCATAGAAAGGTGAGGAACCCAGCACATGTGGCCTAAACCAGAAGACCCACATCTCCAAGGGGCTCGGAGTGAGGCATGCAGGAGTAGCCTCACAACACAGGGCCCATAGAATAAAAAAGCTGAGGAATCCTGCAGTGGGAACCTCCCAGCAGGCGGCCCAGAGCACCGAGTCTATGCGATCCAGGCTGCAGTGAACTCACAGCAGAGGGCCCATATCATGAAACTGTGAGCAACCCAGCCATTGGGACCTCACAGCAGAAGGCCCACATCCCCATGGGGTTGGGAACATGGCAAGAGTGTCCTCGCACCACTTAGCACGTATCAGAAAAAGTGGGTACCCAGCAGTTACGGCCTGACGCTAGAGAGCCCTCATCACCGAGGGGAGGTGGCTCCCAGCAGGCTCCAACTGCCACAAGAGGGCCGATGTCGCCAAGGCGGGGTGTGTCAGCCAGTCAGTAGTGACCTCACAGCAGAGGGCCCACCTCACAGAAGGGTGAGGAACCCAGCCAGGATCAGACTCTCACCAGAGGGCCCACATCACCAAGGGGATAGAAACCAGGCAGGAGTGTCCTCACACCAGCGGGGCCACATCATCGAAAGGTGAGGGACCCAGCACACGTGGCCTCAAACCAGAGGACACACATCACCAAGGGGCTGGGAGTGAGTCAGGCAGGAGGAGTCTCCAAACAGAGGGCCCACAGAAGAGAAAAGGTGAGGAATCCCGCAGTTGGAACCTCCCCGCAGGCGGCCAGGAGCAGCGAGGCTATGGGATCCAGGCCGGAGTGAACTCACACCAGAGGGCCCTCATCATGAAACTGAGCCACCCACCGTTGGGACCTCAGAGCAGAAGGCCCATATTCCCATGGGGTTGGAAACCTGGCAGGAGTGTACTCACACCACAGGGCGCACATCAGAAAATTTTGGGAGCCCAGGAGTTAGAGCCTGACGCCAGAGGGCCCTCATTACCGAGGGGAGGAGACTCCCAGCAGGCACCAACTCCCAACTGAGGGCCCACGTCGCCAAGGTGACGTGTGCCAGTCAGGCAGGAGTGACCTCACAGCAGAGGGCCTACCTCACAGAAGGGTGAGGAAACCAGCCAGGATAAGACTCTCACCAGAGAGCCCACATCACCAAGGGGACCGGAACAAGGCAGGAGTGTCCTCACACCAGTGTGGCCACATTATAGAAAGGTGACGAACCCAGCACATGTGGCCTAAACCAGAGGACCCACATTTCCAAGGTGCTCCGAGTGAGGCAGGCAGGAGTAGCCTAACAACACAGGGCCCACAGAATAAAAAATGTGAGGAATCCAGCAGTTGGAACCCCCCAGCAGGTGGCCCAGAGTACGGAGCCTATGTGATCCAGGCCACAGTGAACTCACAGCAGAGGGCTCACATCATGACACTGTGAGCAACCCAGCTGGTGGGACCTCAGAGCAGAAGGCCCACATCCCCATGGGGATGGGAACGTGGCAGGAGTGTACTCGCACGACAGGGCACATATCAGAAAATTTTGGGAGCCCATGAGTTAGGGCCTGACGCCAGAGGGCCCTCATTACCGAGGGGAGGAGACTCCCAGCAGGCACCAACTCCCAACTGAGGACCCACATCGCCAAGGTGATGTGTGCCAGCCAGGCAGGAGTGACCTCACAGCAGAGGGCCCACCTCCCAGAAGGGTGAGGAATCCAGCCAGGATCAGACTCTCACCAGAGGGCCCCCATCACCAAGGGGATGGGAACCAGGCAGGAGTGTCCTCACACCAGTGGGGCCACATCAATAAAGGTGAGGAAACCGGCACATGTGGCCTCAAACCAGAGGACCCACATCACAAAGGGGCTGGGAGTGAGTCAGGAAGGAGGAGCATGAAAACACAGGACCCAAAGAATAAAAATGGTAAGGAATCCAGCAGTAGGAACCTCCCAGCAGGCGGCTCAGAGCACAGAGTCTATGGGATCTAGGCCTGAGTGAACTAACACCAGAGAGCCAACATCCTGAAACTGTGAACAACACAGGTGTTGGGACCATAGAGCAGAAGGCACATGGGGATGGGAACCTGGCAGGAGTGCCCTCACACCACTTAGCACGTATCAGAAAATGTGGGTAACCAGCAGTTAGGGCCTCATGCCAGAGGGTCTCATCACTGAGGGGAGGAGGCTCCCAGCGGGCTCCAACTGCCACCAGAGGGCCGACGTCGCCAAGGCGGGGTGTGTCAGCCAGGCAGGAGTGACCTCAGAGTAGAGGGCCCACCTCACAGAAGTGTGAGGAGCCCAACCAGGATCAGACTCTCACTGGAGGGCTCACATCACCAAGGGGATGGGAACCAGGCAGGAGTGTCCGCACACCAGTGGGGCCACATCTGCGAAAGGTGAGGAACCCAGCACATGTGGCCTCAAACCAGAGGACACACATCACCAAGGGGCTGGGAGTGAGGCAGGTGTCTGGAGGGGCACATTTAACTCTAATTTCCCACCAGGAAGAGGAATTAACCAAAGGCTCAGAGTGCCGTGCGGGACCCTGATTACGGCCTGAAGCAAACCTGCGGTTCTGTGGCCAGCTTTCAAGGAAACGAGTTAAGAAAGGAAATCACAGGCACTGTAATTCACAAACCTGCAGAGTTGTAAATGACAGCTATTGGCAAAAATATATTGAAGTAAGTCTGCACAGAGGACTTGAAAACGAGGCAGAATTGCAGGAATCATATTTCAGGAGGTAGATTGGAATTGCATTTAAAGCATGTGAAAAGCGGCAGATCTTTGACAGTGATGCACTTGGACAAAAAGTGCGTATACATTTTTTCCTGAATATATTCAGGAAAAAACGCATATGCCCTTTGTGGCCAACCAAGAATTCGAGCAATGGAAATCCGCACTACAATGAACTCTCATTTCCCATTCGTCAAAAGAGCCATCTGAAAAAAGTGTAAAACCCAGAAACACAGGACAGGCCATGGAGAACAGGGAGCCTTGTTATGCTGATGGACGGGATGTAAATTGCCAACAGACACTCTGGTGATGTTTATAGTGTATGCTGAAACATCTAAAAAACAAAGCTACAGAGCCTAGGGCACTTCCACTTTTGGCCCTATAGCTTAGGAAAATTAAAATCAACAAGACACAGCCAACACAATATCCAGGGCTGCTGTGTTTACAAGAACCTTGAGTCCAGTACAAATTAAATATCCCAGAAAGAAAAAAATGGATAAAGGAGTTGTCCTACTTACGTACAACGGAATATCACTCAGCAATGAAATCAATGTCATCAGGCCTGTAGCAGCAAATTGAGTGGATTTAAGTATGATGATTCTAAGAGAAATATGTCACACAGAGAAACATAATTATCATAAGATATCACAAATAGAGGGAGTGTAAACTTGGCTACACATAAACTGAATTACAAAACCGAGCAGAGTCTCACATTTAGATAAAAACTTATGCTTGCTTAACGGGAAAGTTGAGTTGGGGTGCTTTATAAAACCAGAGATTGAAATGAGCACACATACCGTTCCATAAGCCAAATATGTAATAGACAAGACCTACTCTTTGCTCAACGAAATAGACTAATCCATGGTGTATCACCTCACACCTGTTAGAATGGGCATCATCAGAAAATCTACAAACAACAAATGCTGGAAAGGGTGCGGAGATAAGGAAACCTCTTCCACTATTGTTGGGAATGTAAATTGATGCAGTCACTGTGGAGAACATTATGGAGTTTCTTATAAAACTAAGAATAGAATTACCATATAATACAGCAATCCCACTACTGGGCATATACCCAGACAAAACCATAAAACGAAAAGAGACATTCACCGCAATGTTCATTGCATCACTATTTACAATATCCAGGTAATGGAAGCAACCTAAATGCCCACAGACAGACGAATGCATAAAGATGAGGTACATATATAAAATGGAATATTACTAAGCCATAAAAAGGAATGAAATTGGGTCATTTGTAGAGACGTTGATGGATCTAGAGACTGTCATACAGAGTGAAGTAAGTCAGAAAGAGAAAAACAAATCCTGTATATAAATGCATATATGTGGAACCTAGAAAAGTTGTACAGATGAAGGGTTTTGCAAGGCAGAAATAGAGCAACAGATGTAGACAACAAACGTATGGACACCAAGGGGGGAAAGCTGTTAGGGGGGTGGTGGTGGGAGGAGTTGAGAGATTGGGATTGGCATGTATACATTTCTATGTATAAAATAGGTAACCAAAAAGAACCTGCTGTATAAAAAAATAAAATAAAATTCAAAATTACAAAAAGTAAAACAGAAAAAATATTCTTCCCTTCACATACATGTATTTATATGAATAAATTATTTCCATGCTTATATCTGTAAATACAAAAAAGAGGAATAAAATCTACCTTGAACCAAAAACGAAAAAAAGAAAAAAAAACAGAACCCACCAGTTACACAGAGGAAAACCGTATCAGGGCCCTTGCTCCAGTTGTAAACAATTCTGAAGTTGGTCAGTGGTGGGGAATCATCTCCCATTCAGCCAGCATGCCCCACGCAACAAGCGTCCTCATTGCAAAGCTGGGGGCCCGTGCCGAGGCATCTGTGAGTAAACGTGGGCCGAGCCCCAGGCCAGCTGCTGCAGAAATGTTCCCACCCTTCCCAGGTAAAACACCTGAATATGTACAAGGACTTGAAAGCCTAGAGGAAGGGCCATGGAGCCACATGAGCGACAGCATGCCAGCCGACTTGGTGCCTGCAGGCCAGACAGGATGGTCCTGGCCCTGGGTGCTCTTCTGGAAGCTTTCCATTTCCCTGCCTGAGATACCCCTCCTGTCCCAGCCCCCACTGCTTTCTTCCTTACTCACCTCTGCCCAGGGAGAAATTCCAGCGGCAGGTATGGGTGGCACATCCTCTTCTTTAGCAGGTGGCATCTTGGCAACTGCTGCAGAAAGTCCAGCAGAGCCCCACTCACACTGGGCAACCCACAAAGCCGTGGCCTCTCACTCCCTCCCACCAGTCCAGCCCCGAGACTGCTGACAGGGCAGAAAATGGCGTCAGGCACAGCTGCAGGTGCTCTTGCTGCCTGGAGCGGTGTTTATATTGATCTCAACCCAGGCACACCTGGGGAGGTCTGGCCGGCACGGTCGGGCTTCCCAGGCCAGCCAATAATCACCCCTCAGGGGCTCACAGTTGCAGAAACTGGAACTTGCTGAATCGGCCAGGTCCAAGGAACAGGTGTGGGCTCCTGAGAGTCAGGATAGACAAGGGGCTGCAGCTCTGGCTTGTTTTCTAATTATATTATCTGGCCCATGAGTGGGAGACAACTTCAAGAAAACCCTCTCCTAATGAGAGGAACCCAGGAGTCAGGGAGAGGAGGGGTGGGTGGTGGGTGGAGACAGAGGCCTGGTGCCCCGGGTGCAGTGGAAGTCTCTGGAAGACCAGGTGGAGGGAGGCCACACAGAGTGATGCCCAGGGTCACAGACCTGTCGGAGCTGCTGTTTGTTAGTTCAAGTCCTGCTCTGAGGTGCTCTGTGTCAGATCTGAGTGACAGGTGAGCTGGGAGTTCTCTGCAATGAGGGCGATGTGCATGGCTCCTGTGTGCCCAGCCCTGCCACGGTACCTGAAAGGGTTGCTCTGTATCCTGGGAGGGGCCTGACCACGAGAGCCCCATGGGCTGGGGTGGGGGTGGGGTACCTGCCCAGGTGAGCTCCATATCCTGGGATTGGCCTGACCTCGAGAGCCCCATGGGCTGCTGGAGTCCTGGTAAAAGATGTCAGGACTGTCAGTGAAGCCACCGAGGATATACCTCCAGTAGTTCCTAAACCCTACACCCTGCTGGTCATTCTACTAACCACCAGGACATGGTATTCTGTATTAGTCTTCAATGAAGCCTTCTTTTGTATTCTATTAGTCCCAGAGTCACAAGAAATTTTGGCTTGTGAGTGGCAGGACTCAACATACAACTAAAACAATACTTCCGGGCCGTGTTGCCCCAAGGGTTCAAAAATTCCCACACCATCTTTGGGGAAAGCTCAGCTAAAGACCTAAAAGTTCTACCTCTGGAAAAGGAAACACTCCTTCAATATGCAGACGACATTCTGATCGCCAGCCCTACTAAGGAGACCTCTGAACTACCAAGCCAATAAAGGATACAAGTTGTCCAAGAAAAAGCTCAAATATCACAGACTATGGTGACCTGCGTGGGCTGCATTCTCACAGAAGGTCGGAGAAGCCCATCCCAGGAAAGGGAAGAAACAATTTACAGCCTTACCCATTTCTAAAACTAGAAGACAGCTTAGGGGTTCCTGGGGAGGCCAGGGTTTGCTGCTTCTGGATCCCTAACTACAGTCTACTAGCTGGGCCTCTATATGAAACACTGAAAGAAAAAGATGATGATCCTTTTGAATAGAATCCAGAAGTGGCCTTTCAAGAATGGAAAGAGCAGTCAATTCAGACCCTTGCCCTGGAACTCCCTAATTTAGCTAAACCCTTTGACCTTTACATTCCTAGTGAAATTTGAAGGGCCATTGGAGTATTAGTGCAAAACCTGGGACCACTTGAAATGGAACAATGCAAGAATGCCATCCAGGTAGGATAAACTACGGTCACCAAGGGGCTTGGCCCACCGCCACATCTGGCCAAGATACTGGCAGTATCTGAAAACCTGGAAATCAGCAGCCCAAAAGGCCACCTCCCTCCTAAGGGAAAAGGACCCCACGTGGTGATCCTAACCCCCAACCATGCCCTGAAGTTGCAGGGTTTGCTCCGTGGGCACACTGACCTTGAGTGAGGAGGTCCTCCAACTCCAACCTCCAGAGAGATAACTGGGGCAAAGGGGCACCATGACGACTCGTGTGACCATCACTTGACCTGGAGTTTCTCTCATAAAACAACAAGAGTGTGTCCCAAAAGAGTAGACTACTGCTTGCAGGATTTACTGCACCCAGAGGGGAGGTAATAATCTTGGCAGGGGAACAGTATATCACGCTGTCACCATAGAAAAGCCTACAGACACTGTGATGATGGTGGCCAATAAGACCGGCTGGACTCCTGTTTGCTTCAAAAGGCTGTTGACTCAGTGGCCATCATGGTCCTTCATCACCACTGACCCTGGACTGTCTGGGAGTTGAGCAGTCATGGTGCTGACACCTGGTGATGTTTTTACGTTAATTCAGGGGCCTAACTGAAGAAAGCACAGACTACTGGTCAGAGCATCTAGGCTGGCAGAAACGGTCAGCCTACGGTGGCCGAACAAATGTGGGGCGGGGTGAAACTGGACCTCACAGCGTCACTGCACATCTCCTTCCTGGACCCTTAAAGGTCATTAGAATCTATAACACTACCAATACTTGTGCTCAGGCGGACGAGCAGGGAGGCAGGAGGCCTGCGGACAATCAACGTCACCTGGAGGCTGCTGGGGAGAAGTTCAGACCCTCTCCCACAGGTATGAGGGCTCCTAACTCAGCACTCAGCAGTTACAGATGAAGGGTCTGCACCCTCAGCACTCTAAGAATGAGGAAGGGGACAAAATGCAGAAGAGGGGTTTGTCCCAGGCAAAGCCCCTTAAAAATCCCTGGGAGATAAAAATAGAATCTGGGCAATAAAATAAAGTCTAACCTTTTTTATCCTTTGTGCTTTGTCTAATTTCACGTGCTCCTAGGGTCCCGCATACAGAGGTTCAACAGCCGGCACTTCAGACCAGATTTCCTAGTGCAGAATGGCTGGGTCGACACTTCAGCTCCTGGAGCACAGTGCAGACTCCGCGATATAGAGCCTGAGCTGCAGCCAACCGGGCCCTCGAGAGCTCCGCCCCCTCCCTCCCACTGACTCTGACAGGATCTCTACACAGCAGCCCAGACCACAGCCCACGGGGTAGCACATGCTCTCACCTCTGCATTCTCTGATCAAAATATAAAGTTTCCTTTGCTTCTGAACCAAACTCAGTCTCGATCTGTTGGCTCCAATGACACTGGGCAGGGGGACACTTGTTGGGGTCCACTCTGGAGGATCAGTAACAGAAATTGAGAACATTGTAACTTCAATGAACAGATGTGTGAGCCAAACTGTAATTAACATAGAACAGTGTATAAGGCTCGGGTAAAATAAGATGTTTCTAACACTTCCATTTGATATTTCCATCACTTTATTATAAGCAAGTTCAGTGAAAGGTTTGTCTTATTTGTCAGGTCAATACTAGAGAAACGAAGTGATTTCTTTCCAAGGATGTACATCTAATAATCTTGGTTAAAGCTTCAATCTTGTTTTAAATGCTTTTCCATTGAAAATTATACCTCTCTTTCAGCTCCCCCATTTCTGAGAAGTATAAAATCTTATAATTTATTATTACCAAAGGGGAAAGGTGAGAGGAGGGATAAATTAACAGTTTGGGATTAACACATACACACTGCTATGTATAAAATCGATCATCAACAAGGAACTACTGTACAGCACAGGGAACTACACTCAATATTTTGCAATAACCTATAAGGGGAAATAATCTGAAAAAAGAATAGATATTTTTATTGACATCATCTATTAATGACAGTTAAAATGGAACCTAACGGAAGCCGGTGGTGAGTGCTTCTGACCCTGAAGACTTCAATCATCTAAAGTTTGGACTCTGCCTACTTCCCAAGGCCCTTAATGAACATATGTGTAGCCGTAGCTTAAAAAATTCCCCAGTTTGGGTTGTGGAGAGACAGTGATTTTGAAAAAGCCCTGGTGTTCTCCTCACATGAATGGGACACTTCCTACAGCTAAAATATGCCTGTCACACCCAGAAGATGGTATACCGTCTGATCGGGAAGAGTTTGGAAAAGGCATCTCATCTCCTCATCTCCTGGTGCTCGGGTTCACCCCTCCAGCGTCTTTACGAACAGTCTTCCCACTTGGAGATGTCAGCACTGTCAACATCCTGTTGCATACAGTTTGGAATTTGTCCAGAGAATGAAGCAGAAGGAGGAGGAACAATGAGAGACAAGTCCTAGGTGTTCGGACAGGCACATGTCACTCTAATTTCCAATCAGGAAGACGAATTGACTAAAAGCTAGGGTTGCCCATGGAAACAGAATAGGGCTTGAGGAAATCCCGCTGCTTTGTGGCCAGTTCCCATAAACACAAGTTGAAAAATGGAACTCAGGGCCGCTAAAATTCACGAAACTGCAGAGTTGAAAATATCTCTCACTGAAAAATGTCTTGAGGAAAGTCAGAGAAAAGGACTTGTAAGCAACGGAGAATGGCAAGAAAGGGATTGGAAGAGGTAGAAAGGACTCGCCATTAAGCACAAGAAAAGGGGCTGAACATTGCCAACATTGCAGTTGGCCAAAAAGGGTGTATGCGTCTTTTTCTGTATATATTCAAGAAAAGGGCATACACTTTTTTAGCCAACCAAACAGGTGGGCACTGGAAATCAGTACTACAAAACATATCACTTCGCATCAGTCAGAAGAGCCTTCCTCATAAAGTGTAAACACCAGAAATGCAGGACAGGGCAAGGAGAAAAGGGAGCCCTGTGAGGCTTATAGTGGAAATGTATATTGCCAATGGTCACTCTTGAGAAGTGTATTGTGTTTACTAAAGCATCTAAAAAATGAGCTACAGAGCACAGGGCACTTGCACTCATGGACGTATATCTTGGGAAAGACAAAAATGGAGAGGACACAGGCACCCCAATGTTTACCGCCTCTCTGTTTCAAAGATCCTCGACTAGGATATAATTTATATGTCTCTGGAGGGAAAAAATGGATAGAGGTGTGGCACTTATATAGAGTGGAATATTACTCAGCCTGAAAATCAGTGAAATATGGCCAGTTGTAACAACCCCAGAGTAGTTACGTATGATCATTCAAAGTCACATAATTCAAAAAGAAAAAGACATACGATATTACTAATACATGGAATGTAAACGTGGCTACAAAGTACCTGAATTACAAAACAGAATGGGGTCTCAAATTTAGAAGACCAACTTATGTTTGCTTAAGGAAAAAGGAGAGTTGGGGAGCTGCATAAAACCAGAGATTGAAATTAGCACAGATACCGTTCGATAAGCCAAATATGTAATAGAAAAAACCTACTCACTGGTCAATGAAATGGACTCAACACGCCATATTCAACACCTACGAATACACCTGACTAGTAAGAATCTTCAAACTCATGGATTTATATGTCTCCGTAAGAGAATCAAGCGTGAGTACAGCGGCATGAACACAGCAGTGAAAATGCGATAAATCCCATTATCAAAATGAATTACACAAACAAAACCCAAGGACAGTGAAATAGAGAGCAATTCTTAAATAATTCATTCAGGGCTTGTGATGCAACCTGGATTTACCACATCTACACCCAGAGCTGAGTGAGACATAAGGTTGGGCACTTCGGGCTGATAGCATTGGTGAGGTTCGATGAGCAAATGCAGACCCTTTGAAGTCATACTGCATGGTACCCATTCCATGGGTCCCAACTCTCCAGGATTAAGGGATTCTTTCTTCAGCTAAAACATGCATGGGAAACCCACAGTATGGTGCACCGTGTGACCAGGAAAGGTTTTCAAATGCATCTCAGTTTTCGTCCCCTTTTACTCGGGTTCACCATTCCAGAACGTTTACTAACACTCTCCCCACTTGGAGAGTCAGTGCCTTTAACCTCCTATTTGGCACAGTTTGCAATTTCTGCGCAAGATGAACAGGAATAGGGAGAACCAATGAGAGACTAGCAGTAAGTGTCTGCACGGGCAAATTTAATGCTCATTTCCCACCAGGAAGAGGAATTAACCAAAGGATCAGCATGCCGTGCCGGAACCAGATTAGGGCCTGAATCAATCCTGCGGGTTTGCGCCCAGCTCACAAGTTGCGAGTTGAAGAAAGGAGCTCAGGGGCACTGTAACTCACAAACATGCAGAGTTATAAATGACAGCTATCGTCCAAAAATATATTGAAGGAAGGCTGCGAAGACGAATTGTAAGTGGGGCAGAATTGCAGGAAAACGATTTCAGGGGGTAGACGGGAATTGCATTTAAAGCATAGGAAAAGAGGCAGAACGTCGACAATGATGCTCTTGGCCAAAAAGGGCGTATGCGTTTTTTCCTGAATATATTCAGGAAAAAACGCATACGCCCTTTTTGGCCAACCAAGCAAGCATGTTAAAGAAATCGGCACTACAATGAAGTCTCACTGCCCCCCGGTCAAAAGGGCCATCTGAAAAAAGTGTAAAATCCAGAAAGGCAGCAAGGCCATGGAGAACAGCGAGCCTTGTTATGCTGTTGGGCGGGATGTAAATTGCCAACAGCCACTCTGGAGAAGTGTATGGTGTTTCCCGGAACATCTAAAAAACAAAGCAACGGAGCCTACGGCACTTCCCCTTATGGTCCTATAGCTTAGGAAAATTAAAATCAAAAACACACAGCCACCCAAAAGTCTCTGGCGGCTCTGTTTACAAGAACCTCGTCTACGGTACAAGTTAAATATCCCAGAATGTGAAAAATGGATAAAGAAGTTGTGGTACGTACGTACAGTGGAATATCACTCAGCAATGAAATCTATGTCATCAGGCCCGTCGCGGCATAATGAGTGGATTCAGGTACGATGATTCTAAGTGAAATAAGTCACACAGAAAATGAAACATCATAAGATATCACTAATACACGGAATGTAAACTTGGCTACACATGAACTGAATTACAAAACAGAACAGGGTCTCAAATTTAGGAAACCAACTTATGCTTGCTTAAGGGGAAAGGTGAGTTGGGGTGCTGCATAAAACCAGAGATAGAAATTAGCACAGATACCTTTCCATAAGCCAAATATGTAATAGTCAAGACCTACCCCTTGCTCAACGAAATGGACTAAACACCCCATATTCAACGCCTAGGAATACACCTGACTAGTAAGAATCTTCAAACCCATGGATTTATATGACTCCGTAAGAGAATGAAGCGTGTGTACAGCGGCATGAATGCAGCAGAGAAAATCCGATAAATCCCATTATCAAAATGAATTACACAAACAAAACCCAAGGACAGTGAAATAGAGAGCAATTCTTAAATAATTCATTCAGGGCTTGTGATGCAACCTGGATTTACCACATCTACACCCAGAGCTGAGTGAGACATAAGGTTGGGCACTTCGGGCTGATAGCATTGGTGAGGTTCGATGAGCAAATGCAGACCCTTTGAAGTCATACAGCATGGTACCCATTCCATGGGTCCCAACTCTCCAAGTTTAAGGGATTCTTCCTTCAGCTAAAACATGCATGGGAAACCCACAGTATGGTGCACCGTGTGACTGGCAAACGTTTTCAAATGCATCTCAGTTTTCGTCCCCTTTTACTCGGGTTCACCATTCCAGACCCTTTACGAACACTCTCCCCACTTGGAGAGTCAGTGCCTTTAACCTCCTGTTGGGCACAGTTTGCAATTTCTGCGCAAGATGAAAAGGAATAGGGAGAACCAATGAGAGACTAGCTCTAGGTGTCTGCACGGGCAAATTTAACGCTCATTTCCCACCAGGAAGAGGAATTAACCAAAGGCTCAGCATGCCGTGCCGGAACCAGATTAGGGCCTGAGGCAATCCTGTGGGTTTGCGGCCAGCTCACAAGATAGCGAGTTGAAGAAAGGAGCTCAGGGGCACTGTAACTCACAAAGCTGCAGAGTTATAAATGACAGCTATCGTCCAAAAATATATTGAAGGAAGGCTGCGAAGATGACTTGTAGGTGGGGCAGAATTGCAGGAAAACGATTTCAGGGGGTAGACGGGAATTGCATTTAAAGCATAGGAAAAGAGGCAGAACGTCAACAATGATGCTCTTGGCCAAAAAGGGCGTATGCGTTTTTTCCTGAATATATTCAGGAAAAAACGCATACGCCCTTTTTGGCCAACCAAGCAAGCATGTTAAAGAAATCTGCACTACAATGAAGTCTCACTGCCCCCCGGTCAAAAGGGCCATCTGAAATAAGTGTAAAATCCAGAAAGGCAGCACAGGCCATGGAGAACAGGGAGCCTTGTTATGCTGATGCGTGGGATGTGAATTGCCAACAGCCACTCTGGAGAAGTGTATGGTGTTTCCCGGAACACCGAAAAAACAAAGCTACGGAGCCTACGGCACTTCCACTTATGGTCCTATAGCTTAGGGAAATTAAAATCAAAAACACACAGCCACCCCAAAGTGTCGGACGGCTCTGTTTACAAGAACCTCCTCTACGGTACAAGTTAAATATCCCAGAATGTGAAAAATGGATAAAGAAGTTGTGGTACGTACGTACAGTGGAATATCACTCAGCAATGAAATCTATGTCATCTGGCCCGTCGTGGCATAATGAGTGGATTCAGGTACGATGATTCTAAGTGAAATAAGTCACACAGAAAATGAAACATCATAAGATATCACTAATACACCGAATGTAATCTTGGCTACACATGAACTGAATTACAAAACAGAACAGGGTCTCAAATTTAGAAAACAAACTTATGTTTGCTTAAGGGGAAAGGTGAGTTGGGGTGCTGCATAAAACCAGAGATAGAAATTAGCACAGATACCATTCCATACGTCAAATATGTAATAGTCAAGACCTACCCCTTGCTCAACGAAATGGGCTAAACACCCTATATTCAATGCCTAAGAATACACCTGACTAGTAAGAATCTTAAAACCCATGGATTTATATGTGTCCATAAGAGAATCAAGCGTGTGTACAGCTGCATGAAGGCAGCAGAGAAAATCCGATAAATCCTATTATCAAAATAAATTACAAAAACAAAACACAATGACAGTGAAATAGAGAGCAATTCTTAAATAATTCATTCATGTCTTGTGATGCAACCTGGATTTACCTCATCTAAACCCAGAGCTGAGTGAGACATAAGGTTGGACACTTCGGGCTGATACCATTGGTGAGGTTCGATGAGCCAATGCAGACCATTTGAAGTCATACTGCATGGTACCCATTCCATGGGTCCCAACTCTCCATGTTTAAGCGATTCTTCCTTCAGCTAAAGCATGCATGGGAAACACACAGTATGGTGCAGCGTGTGACCGGGAAACGTTTTCAAATGCATCTCAGATTTGTCCCCTTTTACTCGGGTTCACAATTCCAGACCCTTTACTAAAACTCTCCCGACATGGAGAGTCAGTGCCTTTAACCTCCTGTTTGGGACAGTTTGCAATTTCTGCGCAAGATGAACAGGAATAGGGAGAACGAATGAGAGACTAGCTGTAGGTGTCTGCAGGGGCAAATTTAACGCTCATTTCCCACCAGGAATTGGAATTAACCAAAGGCTCAGCATGCCGTGCCGGAACAAGATTAGGGCCTGAAGCAATCCTGCGGGTTTGCGGCCAGCTCACAAGAAAGCGATTTTAAGAAAGGAGCTCAGGGGCACTGTAATTCACAAACCTGCAGAGTTATAAATGACAGCTATCGTCCAAAAATATATTGAAGGAAGGCTGCGAAGAGGACTTGAAAGCGGGGCAGAATTGCAGGAAAACGATTTCAGGGGGTAGACTGGAATTGCATTTAAAGCATAGGAAAAGAGGCAGAACGTCGACAATGATGCACTTGGCCAAAAAGGGCGTATGCGTTTTTTCCTGAATATATTCAGGAAAAAACGCATACGCACTTTTTGGCCAACCAAGCAAGCATGTTAAAGAAATCTGCACTACAATGAAGTCTCACTGCCCCCCGGTCAAAAGGGCCATGTGAAAAAAGTGTAAAATCCAGAAATGCAGCACAGGCCATGGAGAACAGGGAGCCTTGTTATGCTGATGGGTGGGATGTAAATTGCCAACAGCCACTCTGGAGAAGTGTATGGTGTTTCCTGAAACACCTAAAAAACAAAGCAACGGAGCCTACGGCACTTCCACTTATGGTCCTATAGCTTAGGGAAATTAAAATCAAAAACACACAGCCACGCCAAAGTTTCAGATGGCTCTGTTTACAAGAACCTCGTCTACGGTACAAGTTAAATATCCCAGAAAGCGAAAAATGAATAAAGAAGTTGTGGTACGTACGTACAATGGAATATCAGTCACCAATGAAATCTATGTCATCTGGCCCGTCGTGGCATAATGAGTGGATTCAGGTACGATGATTCTAAGTGAAAAAAGTCACACAGAAAATGAAACATCATAAGATATCACTAATACACCGAATGTAATCTTGGCTACACATGAACTGAATTACAAAACAGAACAGGGTCTCAAATTTAGAAAACCAACTAATGTTTGCTTAAGGGGAAAGGTGAGTTGGGGTGCTGCATAAAACGAGAGATAGAAATTAGCACAGATACCATTCCATACGTCAAATATGTAATAGTCAAGACCTACCCCTTGCTCAACGAAATGGGCTAAACACCCTATATTCAAAGCCTAGGAATACACCTGACTACTAAGACTCTTCAAACCCATGGATTTACATGTCTCCATAAGAGAATCAAGCGTGTGTACAGCTGCATGAAGGCAGCAGAGAAAATCCGATAAATCCTATTATCAAAATGAATTACAAAAACAAAACACAATGACAGTGAAATAGAGAGCAATTCTTAAATTATTCATTCAGGGCTTGTGATGCAACCTGGATTTACCTCATCTAAACCCAGAGCTGAGTGAGACATAAGGTTGGACCCTTCGGGCTGATAGCATTGGTGAGGTTCGATGAGCAAATGCAGACCTTTTGAAGTCATAATACATGGTACACATTCCATGGGTCCCAACTCTCCAGGTTTAAGCGATTCTTCCTTCAGCTAAACCATGCATGGGAAACCCACAGTATGGTGCACCATGTGACCGGGAAACGTTATCAAATGCATCTCAGTTTTTGTCCTCTTTTACTCGGGTTCACAATTCCAGACCCTTTACTAACACTCTCCCCACTTGGAGAGTCAGTGCCTTTAACCTCCTGTTTCGCACACTTTGCAATTTCTGCGCAAGATGAACAGGAATAGGGAGAACCAATGAGTGACTAGCTGTAGGTGTCTGCAGGGGCTAATTTAACGCTCATTTCCAACCAGGAAGAGGATTTAACCAAACGCTCAGCATGCCGGGCCGGAACCTGATTAAGGTCTGAAGCAATCCTGCGGGTTTGCGGACAGCTCACAAGAAAACGATTTGAAGAAAGGAGCTCAGGGGCACTGTAATTCGCAAACCTGCAGAGTTATAAATGACAGCTATCGTCCAAAAATATATTGAAGGAAGGCTGCGAAGAGGACTTGAAAGCGGGGCAGAATTTCAGGAAAACGATTTCATGGGGTAGACTGGAATTGCATTTAAAGCATAGGAAAAGAGGCAGAACGTCGACAATGATGCACTTGGCCAAAAAGGGCGTATGCGTTTTTTCCTGAATATATTCAGGAAAAAACGCATACGCCCTTTTTGGCCAACCAAGCAAGCATGTTAAAGAAATCTGCACTACAATGAAGTCTCATGCCCCCCGGTAAAAACGGCCATCTGAAAAAAGTGTAACATCCAGAAATGCAGCACAGGCCATGGAGAACAGGGAGCCTTGTTATGCTGATGGGTGGGATGTAAATTGCCAACAGCCACTCTGCAGAAGTGTATGGTGTTTCCTGAAACACCTAAAAAACAAAGCAACAGAGCCTACGGCACTTCCACTTATGGTCCTATAGCTTAGGGAAATTAAAATAAAAAACACACAGCCACCCCAAAGTTTCAGACGGCTCTCTTTACAAGAACCTCGTCTACGGTACAAGTTAAATATCCCAGAAAGCGAAAAATGGATAAAGAAGTTGTGGTACGTACGTACAATGGAATATCACTCACCAATGAAATCTATGTCATCTGGCCCGTCGTGGCATAATGAGTGGATTCAGGTACGATAATTCTAAGAGAAATAAGTCACACAGAAAATGAAACATCATAAGATATCACTAATACACCGAATGTAATCTTGGCTACACATGAACTGAATTACAAAACAGAACAGGGTCTCAAATTTAGAAAACCAACTTATGTTTGCTTAAGGGGAAAGGTGAGTTGGGGTGCTGCATAAAACCAGAGATAGAAATTAGCACAGATACTATTCCATACGTCATATATGTAATAGTCAAGGGGGCTTCCCTGGTGGCGCACTGGTTGAGAGACCGCCTGCCGATGCAGGGGACGCGGGTTCGTGCCCCTGTCCGAGAGGATCCCACATGCCGTGGAGCTACTGGTCCCGTCAGTCATGGCTGTTGAGCCTGCGCGTCCGGAGCCTGTGCTCCGCAACGGGAGAGGCTACAACACTGAGAGGCCCGCGTACAGCAAAAAAAAAAAAAAAAAATATGTAATAGTCAAGACCTACCCCTTGCTCAACGAAATGGGCTAAACACCCTATATTCAACGCCTAGGAATACACCTGACTAGTAAGAAGCTTCAAACCCATGGATTTATATGTCTCCATAAGAGAATCAAGCGTGTGTACAGCTGCATGAATGCAGCAGAGAAAATCCGGTAAATCCTATTATCAAAATGAATTACAAAAACAAAACACAATGACAGTGAAATAGAGAGCAATTCTTAAATAATTCATTCAGGGCTTGTGATGCAACCTGGATTTACCTCATCTACACCCAGAGCTGAGTGAGACATAAAGTTGGACACTTCGGGCTGATAGCATTGGTGAAGTTCGATGAGCAAATGCAGACCATTTGAAGTCATACTGCATGGTACCCATTCCATGGGTCCCAACTCTCCAGGTTTAAGCGATTCTTCCTTCAGCTAAAACATGCATGGGAAGCCCACAGTATGGTGCACCGTGTGACCGGGAAACATTTTCAAATGCATCTCAGTTTTTTTCCCCGTTTACTCGGGTTCAGAATTCCAGACCCTTTACAAACACTCTCCCCACTTGGAGAGTCAGTGCCTTTAACCTGCTGTTTGGCACAGTTTGCAATTTCTGCGCAAGAGGAATAGGAATAGGAAGAACCAATGAGAGACTAGCTGTAGGTTTCTGCACGGGCAAATTTAACGCTCATTTCCAACCAGGAAGAGGAATTAACCAAACGCTCAGCATGCCGTGCCGGAACCAGATTAGGGCCTGAAGCAATCCTGCGGGTTTGCGGCCAGCTCAAAAGAAAGCGATTTGAAGAAAGGAGCTCAGGGGCACTGTAATTCACAAACCTGCAGAGTTATAAATGACAGCTATCGTCCAAAAATATATTGAAGGAAGGCTGCGAAGAAGACTTGAAAGCGGGGCAAAATTGCAGGAAAACGATTTCAGGGTTTAGACTGGAATTGCATTTAAAGCATAGGAAAAGAGGCAGAACGTCGACAATGATGCACTTGGCCAAAAAGGGCGTATGCGTTTTTTCCGGAATATACGCATACGCCCTTTTTGGCCAACCAAGCAAGCATGTTAAAGAAATCTGCACTACAATGAAGTCTCACTGCCCCCCGGTCAAAAGGGCCATCTGAAAAAAGTGTAAAATCCAGAAAGGCAGCACAGGCCATGGAGAACAGGGAGCCTTGTTATGCTCATGGGTGGGATGTAAATTGCCAACAGCCACTCTGGAGAAGTGTATGGTGTTTCCTGAAACACCTAAAAAACAAAGCAACGGAGCCTACGGCACTTCCACTTATGGTCCTATAGCTTAGGGAAATTAAAATAAAAAACACACAGCCACCCCAAAGTTTCAGACGGCTCTGTTTACAAGAACCTCGTCTACGGTACAAGTTAAATATCCCAGAAAGCGAAAAATGGATAAAGAAGTTGTGGTACGTACGTACAATGGAATATCACTCACCAATGAAATCTATGTCATCTGGCCCGTCGTGGCATAATGAGTGGATTCAGGTACGATGATTCTAAGAGAAATAAGTCACACAGAAAATGAAACATCATAAGTTATCTCTAATACACCGAATGTAATCTTGGCTACACATGAACTGAATTACAAAACAGAACAGGGTCTCAAATTTAGAAAACCAACTTATGTTTGCTTAAGGGGAAAGGTGAGTTGGGGTGCTGCATAAAACCAGAGATAGAAATTAGCACAGATACCATTCCATACGTCAAATATGTAATAGTCAAGACCTACACCTTGCTCAACGAAATGGGCTAAACACCCTATATTCAACGCCTAGGAATACACCTGACTAGTAAGAATCTTCAAACCCATGGATTTATATGTCTCCATAAGAGAATCAAGCGTGTGTACAGCTGCATGAAGGTAGCAGAGAAAATCCGATAAATACTATTATCAAAATGAATTACAAAAACAAAACACAATGACAGTGAAATAGAGAGCAATTCTTAAATAATTCATTCAGGGCTTGTGATGCAACCTGGATTTACCTCATCTACACCCAGAGCTGAGTGAGACATAAAGTTGGACACTTCGGGCTGATAGCATTGGTGAGGTTCGAAGAGCAAACGCAGACCATTTGAAGTCATACTGCATGGTACCCATTCCATGGGTCCCAACTCTCCAGGTTTAAGCGATTCTTCCTTCAGCTAAAACATGCATGGGAAACCCACAGTATGGTGCACCGTGTGACCGGGAAACGTTTTCAAATGCATCTCAGTTTTCGTCCCCTTTTACTCGGGTTCACAATTCCAGACCCTTTACTAACACTCTACCCACTTGGAGAGTCAGTGCCTTTAATCTGCTGTTTGGCACAGTTTGCAATTTCTGCGCAAGATGAACAGGAATAGGGAGAACCAATGAGAGACTAGCTGTAGGTGTCTGCACGGGCAAATTTAACGCTCATTTCCCACCAGGAAGAGGAATTAACCAAACGCTCAGCATGCCGTGCCGGAACCAGATTAGGGCCTGAAGCAACCCTGCGAGTTTGCGGCCAGCTCACAAGAAAGCGATTTGAAGAAAGGAGCTCCGGGGCACTCTAATTCACAAACCTGCAGAGTTATAAATGACAGCTATCGTCCAAAAATATATTGAAGGAAGGCTGCGAAGAGGACTTGAAAGCGGGGCAGAATTGCAGGAAAACGATTTCAGGGGGTAGACTGGAATTGCATTTAAAGCATAGGAAAAGAGGCAGAACGTCGACAATGATGCACTTGGCCAAAAAGGGCGTATGCGTTTTTTCCGGAATATACGCATACGCCCTTTTTGGCCAACCAAGCAAGCATGTTAAAGAAATCTGCACTACAATGAAGTCTCACTGCCCCCCGGTCAAAAGGGCCATCTGAAAAAAGTGTAAAATCCAGAAGGCAGCACAGGCCATGGAGAACAGGGAGCCTTGTTATGCTCATGGGTGGGATATAAATTGCCAACAGCCACTCTGGAGAAGTGTATGGTGTTTCCTGAAACACCTAAAAAACAAAGCAACGGAGCCTACGGCACTTCCACTTATGGTCCTATAGCTTAGGGAAATTAAAATCAAAAACACACAGCCACCCCAAAGTTTCAGACGGCTCTGTTTACAAGAACCTCGTCTACGGTACAAGTTAAATATCCCAGAAAGCGAAAAATGGATAAAGAAGTTGTGGTACGTACGTACAATGGAATATCACTCACCAATGTAATCTATGTCATCTGGCCCGTCGTGGCATAATGAGTGGATTCAGGTACGATGATTCTAAGAGAAATAAGTCACACAGAAAATGAAACATCATAAGTTATCTCTAATACACCGAATGTAATCTTGGCTACACATGAACTGAATTACAAAACAGAACAGGGTCTCAAATTTAGAAAACCAACTTATGTTTGCTTAAGGGGAAAGGTGAGTTGGGGTGCTGCATAAAACCAGAGATAGAAATTAGCACAGATACCATTCCATACGTCAAATATGTAATAGTCAAGACCTACACCTTGCTCAACGAAATGGGCTAAACACCCTATGTTCAACGCCTAGGAATACACCTGACTAGTAAGAATCTTCAAACCCATGGATTTATATGTCTCCATAAGAGAATCAAGCGTGTGTACAGCTGCATGAAGGTAGCAGAGAAAATCCGATAAATACTATTATCAAAATGAATTACAAAAACAAAACACAATGACAGTGAAATAGAGAGCAATTCTTAAATAATTCATTCAGGGCTTGTGATGCAACCTGGATTTACCTCATCTACACCCAGAGCTGAGTGAGACATAAAGTTGGACACTTCGGGCTGATAGCATTGGTGAGGTTCGAAGAGCAAATGCAGACCATTTGAAGTCATACTGCATGGTACCCATTCCATGGGTCCCAACTCTCCAGGTTTAAGCGATTCTTCCTTCAGCTAAAACATGCATGGGAAACCCACAGTATGGTGCACCGTGTGACCGGGAAACGTTTTCAAATGCATCTCAGTTTTCGTCCCCTTTTACTCGGGTTCACAATTCCAGACCCTTTACTAACACTCTACCCACTTGGAGAGTCAGTGCCTTTAACCTGCTGTTTGGCACAGTTTGCAATTTCTGCGCAAGATGAACAGGAATAGGGAGAACCAATGAGAGACTAGCTGTAGGTGTCTGCACGGGCAAATTTAACGCTCATTTCCCACCAGGAAGAGGAATTAACCAAACGCTCAGCATGCCGTGCCGGAACCAGATTAGGGCCTGAAGCAACCCTGCGAGTTTGCGGCCAGCTCACAAGAAAGCGATTTGAAGAAAGGAGCTGCAGGGCACTCTAATTCACAAACCTGCAGAGTTATAAATGACAGCTATCGTCCAAAAATATATTGAAGGAAGCCTGCGAAGAGGACTTGAAAGCGGGGCAGAATTGCAGGAAAACGATTTCAGGGGGTAGACTGGAATTGCATTTAAAGCATAGGAAAAGAGGCAGAACGTCGACAATGATGCACTTGGCCAAAAAGGGCGTATGCGTTTTTTCCTGAATATATTCAGGAAAAAACGCATACGCCCTTTTTGGCCAACCAAGCAAGCATGTTAAAGAAATCTGCACTACAATGAAGTCTCACTGCCCCCCGGTCAAAAGGGCCATCTGAAAAAAGTGTAAAATCCAGAAAGGCAGCACAGGCCATGGAGAACAGGGAGCCTTGTTATGCTGATGGGCGGGATGTAAATTGCCAACAGCCACTCTGATGAAGTGTATGGTGTTTCCTGAAACACCTAAAAAACAAAGCAACAGAGCCTACGGCACTTCCACTTATGGTCCTATAGCTTAGGGAAATTTAAATCAAAAACACACAGCCAAGCCAAAGTTTCAGATGGCTCTGTTTACAAGAACCTCTTCTACGGTACAAGTTAAATATCCCAGAAAGCGAAAAATGGATAAAGAAGTTGTGGTACGTACGTACAATGGAATATCAGTCACCAAGGAAAGCTATGTCATCTGGCCCGTCGTGGTGTAATGAGTGGATTCAGGTACGATGATTCTAAGTGAAATAAGTCACACAGAAAATGAAACATCATAAGATATCACTAACACACCGAATGTAATCTTGGCTACACATGAACTGAATTACAAAACAGAACAGGGTCTCAAATTTAGAAAACCAACTTATGTTTGCTTAAGGGGAAAGGTGAGTTGGGGTGCTGCATAAAACCAGAGATAGAAATTAGCACAGATACCATTCCATACGTCAAATATGTAATAGTCAAGACCTACCCCTTGCTCAACGAAATGGGCTAAACACCCTATATTCAACGCCTAGGAATACACCTGACTAGTAAGAATCTTCAAACCCATGGATTTATATGTCTCCATAAGAGAATCAAGCGTGTGTACAGCTGCATGAATGCAGCAGAGAAAATCCGATAAATCCTATTATCAAAATGAATTTCAAAAACAAAACACAATGACAGTGAAATAGAGAGCAATTCTTAAATAATTCATTCAGGGCTTGTGATGCAACCTGGATTTACCTCATCTACACCCAGAGCTGAGTGAGACATAAAGTTGGACACTTCGGGCTGATAGCATTGGTGAGGTTCGATGAGCAAATGCAGACCATTTGAAGTCATACTGCATGGTACCCATTCCATGGGTCCCAACTCTCCAGGTTTAAGCGATTCTTCCTTCAGCTAAAACATGCATGGGAAACCCACAGTATGGTGCACCGTGTGACCGGGAAACGTTTTCAAATGCATCTCAGTTTTCGTCCCCTTTTACTCGGGTTCACAATTCCAGACCCTTTACTAACACTCTCCCCACTTGGAGAGTCAGTGCCTTTAACCTCCTGTTTGGCACAGTTTGCAATTTCTGCGCAAGATGAACAGGAATAGGGAGAACCAATGAGAGACTAGCTGTAGGTGTCTGCACGGGCAAATTTAACGCTCATTTCCCACCAGGAAGAGGAATTAACCGAAGGCTCAGCATGCTGTGCCGGAACCAGTTTAGGGCCTGAAGCAATCCTGAGGGTTTGCGGCCAGCTCCCAAGAAAGCGATTTGAAGAAAGGAGCTCCGGGGCACTGTAATTCAAAACCTGCAGTGTTGTAAATGACAGCTATCGTCCAAAAATATATTGAAAGAAGGCTGCGAAGAGGACTTGAAAGCGGGGCAGAATTTCAGGAAAACGATTTCATGGGGTAGACTGGAATTGCATTTAAAGCATAGGAAAAGAGGCAGAACGTCGACAATGATGCACTTGGCCAAAAAGAGCGTATGCGTTTTTTCCTGAATATATTCAGGAAAAAACGCATACGCTCTTTTTGGCCAACCAAGCAACCATGTTAAAGAAATCTGCACTACAATGAAGTCTCACTGCCCCCCGGTCAAAAGGGCCATCTGAAAAAAGTGTAAAATCCAGAAATGCAGCACAGGTCATGGAGAACAGGGAGCCTTGTTATGCTCATGGGTGGGATGTAAATTGCCAACAGCCACTCTGGAGAAGTGTATGGTGTTTCCTGAAACACCTAAAAAACAAAGCAACGGAGCCTACGGCACTTCCACTTATGGTCCTATAGCTTAGGGAAATTAAAATCAAAAACACACAGCCACGCCAAAGTTTCAGACGGCTCTGTTTACAAGAACCTCGTCTACGGTACAAGTTAAATATCCCAGAAAGCGAAAAATGGATAAAGAAGTTGTGGTACGTACGTACAATGGAATATCACTCACCAATGAAGTCTATGTCATCTGGCCCGTCGTGGCATAATGAGTGGATTCAGGTACGATGATTCTAAGTGAAATAAGTCACACAGAAAATGAAACATCATAAGATATCACTAATACACCGAATGTAATCTTGGCTACACATGAACTGAATTACAAACCAGAACAGGGTCTCAAATTTAGAAAACCAACTTAGGTTTGCTTAAGGGGAAAGGTGAGTTGGGGTGCTGCATAAAACCAGAGATAGAAATTAACACAGATACCATTCCATACGTCAAATATGTAATAGTCAAGACCTACCCCTTGCTCAACGAAATGGGCTAAACACCCTATATTCAACGCCTAGGAATACACATGACTAGTAAGAAGCTTCAAACCCATGGATTTATATGTCTCCATAAGAGAATCAAGCATGTGTACAGCTGCATGAAGGCAGCAGAGAAAATCCGATAAATCCTATTATCAAAATTAATTACAAAAACAAAACACAATGACAGTGAAATAGAGAGCAATTCTTAAATAATTCATTCAGGGCTTGTGATGCAACCTGGATTTACCTCATCTAAACCCAGAGCTGAGTGAGACCTAAGGTTGGACACTTCGGGCTGATAGCATTGGTGAGGTTCGATGAGCAAATGCAGACCATTTGAAGTCATACTACATGGTACCCATTCCATGGGTCCCAACTCTCCAGGTTTAAGCGATTCTTCCTTCAGGTAAAGCATGCATGGGAAGGCCACAGTATGGTGCACCGTGTGACCGGGAAACATTTTCAAATGCATCTCAGTTTTTGTCCCCGTTTACTCGGGTTCAGAATTCCAGACCCTTTACAAACACTCTCCCCACTTGGAGAGTCAGTGCCTTTAACCTGCTGTTTGGCACAGTTTGCAATTTCTGCGCAAGAGGAATAGGAATAGGAAGAACCAATGAGAGACTAGCTGTAGGTTTCTGCACGGGCAAATTTAACGCTCATTTCCAACCAGGAAGAGGAATTAACCAAACGCTCAGCATGCCGTGCCGGAACCAGATTAGGGCCTGAAGCAAT
Source organism: Delphinapterus leucas (assembly GCF_059928025.1). Lineage (NCBI taxonomy): Eukaryota > Metazoa > Chordata > Mammalia > Artiodactyla > Monodontidae > Delphinapterus > Delphinapterus leucas. The sequence goes on along the minus strand of NW_028322236.1, from coordinate 6,639,367 downwards.
CCTGCGGGTTTGCGGCCAGCTCAAAAGAAAGCGATTTGAAGAAAGGAGCTCAGGGGCACTGTAATTCACAAACCTGCAGAGTTATAAATGACAGCTATCGTCCAAAAATATATTGAAGGAAGGCTGCGAAGAGGACTTGAAAGCGGGGCAAAATTGCAGGAAAACGATTTCAGGGGTTAGACTGGAATTGCATTTAAAGCATAGGAAAAGAGGCAGAACGTCGACAATGATGCACTTGGCCAAAAAGGGCGTATGCGTTTTTTCCGGAATATACGCATACGCCCTTTTTGGCCAACCAAGCAAGCATGTTAAAGAAATCTGCACTACAATGAAGTCTCACTGCCCCCCGGTCAAAAGGGCCATGTGAAAAAAGTGTAAAATCCAGAAAGGCAGCACAGGCCATGGAGAACGGGGAGCCTTGTTATGCTGATGGGTGGGATGTAAATTGCCAACAGCCACTCTGGAGAAGTGTATGGTGTTTCCTGAAACACCTAAAAAACAAAGCAACGGAGCCTACGGCACTTCCACTTATGGTCCTATAGCTTAGGGAAATTAAAATCAAAAACACACAGCCACCCCAAAGTTTCAGACGGCTCTCTTTACAAGAACCTCGTCTGCGGTACAAGTTAAATATCCCTGAAAGCGAAAAATGGATAAAGAAGTTGTGGTACGTACGTACAATGGAATATCAGTCACCAAGGAAATCTATGTCATCTGGCCCGTCGTGGCATAATGAGTGGATTCAGGTACGATGATTCTAAGTGAAATAAGTCACACAGAAAATGAAATATCATAAGTTATCTCTAATACACCGAATGTAATCTTGGCTATACATGAACTGAATTACAAAACAGAACAGGGTCTCAAATTTAGAAAACCAACTTATGTTTGCTTAAGGGGAAAGGTGAGTTGGGGTGCTGCATAAAACCAGAGATAGAAATTAGCACAGATACCATTCCATACGTCAAATATGTAATAGTCAAGACCTACCCCTTGCTCAACGAAATGGGCTAAACACCCTATATTCAACGCCTAGGAATACACCTGACTAGTAAGAATCTTCAAACCCATGGATTTATATGTCTCCATAAGAGAATCAAGCGTGTGTACAGCTGCATGAATGCAGCAGAGAAAATCCGATAAATCCTATTATCAAAATGAATTACAAAAACAAAACACAATGACAGTGAAATAGAGAGCAATTCTTAAATAATTCATTCAGGGCTTGTGATGCAACCTGGATTTACCTCATCTACACCCAGAGCTGAGTGAGACATAAAGTTGGACACTTCGGGCTGATAGCATTGGTGAGGTTCGATGAGCAAATGCAGACCATTTGAAGTCATACTGCATGGTACCCATTCCATGGGTCCCAACTCTCCAGGTTTAAGCGATGCTTCCTTCAGCTAAAACATGCATGGGAAACCCACAGTATGGTGCACCGTGTGACCGGGAAACGTTTTCAAATGCATCTCAGTTTTCGTCCCCTTTTACTCGGGTTCACAATTCCAGACCCTTTACAAACACTCTCCCCACTTGGAGAGTCAGTGCCTTTAACCTGCTGTTTGGCACAGTTTGCAATTTCTGCGCAAGATGAACAGGAATAGGGAGAAACAATGAGAGACTAGCTGTAGTTGTCTGCACGGGCAAAATTAACGCTCATTTCAAACCAGGAAGAGGAATTAACCAAACGCTCAGCATGCCGTGCCGGAACCAGATTAGGGCCTGAAGCAATCCTGCGGGTTTGCGGCCAGCTCACAAGAAAGCGATTTGAAGAAAGGAGCTCAGGGGCACTGTAATTCACAAACCTGCAGAGTTATAAATGACAGCTATCGTCCAAAAATATATTGAAGGAAGGCTGCGAAGAGGACTTGAAAGCGGGGCAGAATTTCAGGAAAACGATTTCAGGGGGTAGACTGGAATTGCATTTAAAGCATAGGAAAAGAGGCAGAACGTCGACAATGATGCACTTGGCCAAAAAGGGCGTATGCGTTTTTTCCTGAATATATTCAGGAAAAAACGCATACGCCCTTTTTGGCCAACCAAGCAAGCATGTTAAAGAAATCTGCACTACAATGAAGTCTCACTGCCCCCCGGTCAAAAGGGCCATCTGAAAAAAGTGTAAAATCCAGAAATGCAGCACACGCCATGGAGAACAGGGAGCCTTGTTATGCTGATGGGTGGGATGTAAATTGCCAACAGCCACTCTGCAGAAGTGTATGGTGTTTCCTGAAACACCTAAAAAACAAACAACGGAGCCTACGGCACTTCCACTTATGGTCCTATAGCTTAGGGAAATTAAAATAAAAAACACACAGCCACCCCAAAGTTTCAGACGGCTCTGTTTACAAGAACCTCTTCTACGGTACAAGTTAAATATCCCAGAAAGCGAAAAATGGATAAAGAATTTGTGGTACGTACGTACAATGGAATATCACTCACCAATGAAATCTATGTCATCTGGCCCGTCGTGGCATAATGAGTGGATTCAGGTACGATGATTCTAAGAGAAATAAGTCACACAGAAAATGAAACATCATAAGATATCACTAATACACCGAATGTAATCTTGGCTACACATGAACTGAATTACAAAACAGAACAGGGTCTCAATTTAGAAAACCAACTTATGTTTGCTTAAGGGGAAAGGTGAGTTGGGGTGCTGCATAAAACCAGAGATAGAAATTAGCACAGATACTATTCCATACGTCATATATGTAATAGTCAAGGGGGCTTCCCTGGTTGCGCACTGGTTGAGAGACCGCCTGCCGATGCAGGGGACGCGGGTTCGTGCCCCGGTCCGAGAGGATCCCACATGCCGTGGAGCTACCTGTCCCGTCAGTCATGGCTGTTGAGCCTGCGCGTCCGGAGCCTGTGCTCCGCAACGGGAGAGGCTACAACACTGAGAGGCCCGCGTACAGCAAAAAAAAAAAAAAAAATATGTAATAGTCAAGACCTACCCCTTGCTCAACGAAATGGGCTAAACACCCTATATTCAACGCCTAGGAATACACCTGACTAGTAAGAAGCTTCAAACCCATGGATTTATATGTCTCCATAAGAGAATCAAGCGTGTGTACAGCTGCATGAATGCAGCAGAGAAAATCCGATAAATCCTATTATCAAAATGAATTACAAAAACAAAACACAATGACAGTGAAATAGAGAGCAATTCTTAAATAATTCATTCAGGGCTTGTGATGCAACCTGGATTTACCTCATCTACACCCAGAGCTGAGTGAGACATAAAGTTGGACACTTCGGGCTGATAGCATTGGTGAAGTTCGATGAGCAAATGCAGACCATTTGAAGTCATACTGCATGGTACCCATTCCATGGGTCCCAACTCTCCAGGTTTAAGCGATTCTTCCTTCAGCTAAAACATGCATGGGAAGCCCACAGTATGGTGCACCGTGTGACCGGGAAACATTTTCAAATGCATCTCAGTTTTTGTCCCCGTTTACTCGGGTTCAGAATTCCAGACCCTTTACAAACACTCTCCCCACTTGGAGAGTCAGTGCCTTTAACCTGCTGTTTGGCACAGTTTGCAATTTCTGCGCAAGAGGAATAGGAATAGGAAGAACCAATGAGAGACTAGCTGTAGGTTTCTGCACGGGCAAATTTAACGCTCATTTCCAACCAGGAAGAGGAATTAACCAAACGCTCAGCATGCCGTGCCGGAACCAGATTAGGGCCTGAAGCAATCCTGCGGGTTTGCGGCCAGCTCAAAAGAAAGCGATTTGAAGAAAGGAGCTCAGGGGCACTGTAATTCACAAACCTGCAGAGTTATAAATGACAGCTATCGTCCAAAAATATATTGAAGGAAGGCTGCGAAGAGGACTTGAAAGCGGGGCAAAATTGCAGGAAAACGATTTCAGGGGTTAGACTGGAATTGCATTTAAAGCATAGGAAAAGAGGCAGAACGTCGACAATGATGCACTTGGCCAAAAAGGGCGTATGCGTTTTTTCCGGAATATACGCATACGCGCTTTTTGGCCAACCAAGCAAGCATGTTAAAGAAATCTGCACTACAATGAAGTCTCACTGCCCCCCGGTCAAAAGGGCCATCTGAAAAAAGTGTAAAATCCAGAAAGGCAGCACAGGCCATGGAGAACAGGGAGCCTTGTTATGCTCATGGGTGGGATGTAAATTGCCAACAGCCACTCTGGAGAAGTGTATGGTGTTTCCTGAAACACCTAAAAAACAAAGCAACGGAGCCTACGGCACTTCCACTTATGGTCCTATAGCTTAGGGAAATTAAAATAAAAAACACACAGCCACCCCAAAGTTTCAGACGGCTCTGTTTACAAGAACCTCGTCTACGGTACAAGTTAAATATCCCAGAAAGCGAAAAATGGATAAAGAAGTTGTGGTACGTACGTACAATGGAATATCACTCACCAATGAAATCTATGTCATCTGGCCCGTCGTGGCATAATGAGTGGATTCAGGTACGATGATTCTAAGAGAAATAAGTCACACAGAAAATGAAACATCGTAAGTTATCTCTAATACACCGAATGTAATCTTGGCTACACATGAACTGAATTACAAAACAGAACAGGGTCTCAAATTTAGAAAACCAACTTATGTTTGCTTAAGGGGAAAGGTGAGTTGGGGTGCTGCATAAAACCAGAGATAGAAATTAGCACAGATACCATTCCATACGTCAAATATGTAATAGTCAAGACCTACACCTTGCTCAACGAAATGGGCTAAACACCCTATATTCAACGCCTAGGAATACACCTGACTAGTAAGAATCTTCAAACCCATGGATTTATATGTCTCCATAAGAGAATCAAGCGTGTGTACAGCTGCATGAAGGTAGCAGAGAAAATCCGATAAATCCTATTATCAAAATGAATTACAAAAACAAAACACAATGACAGTGAAATAGAGAGCAATTCTTAAATAATTCATTCAGGGCTTGTGATGCAACCTGGATTTACCTCATCTACACCCAGAGCTGAGTGAGACATAAAGTTGGACACTTCGGGCTGATAGCATTGGTGAGGTTCGAAGAGCAAACGCAGACCATTTGAAGTCATACTGCATGGTACCCATTCCATGGGTCCCAACTCTCCAGGTTTAAGCGATTCTTCCTTCAGCTAAAACATGCATGGGAAACCCACAGTATGGTGCACCGTGTGACCGGGAAACGTTTTCAAATGCATCTCAGTTTTCGTCCCCTTTTACTCGGGTTCACAATTCCAGACCCTTTACTAACACTCTACCCACTTGGAGAGTCAGTGCCTTTAATCTGCTGTTTGGCACAGTTTGCAATTTCTGCGCAAGATGAACAGGAATAGGGAGAACCAATGAGAGACTAGCTGTAGGTGTCTGCACGGGCAAATTTAACGCTCATTTCCCACCAGGAAGAGGAATTAACCAAACGCTCAGCATGCCGTGCCGGAACCAGATTAGGGCCTGAAGCAACCCTGCGAGTTTGCGGCCAGCTCACAAGAAAGCGATTTGAAGAAAGGAGCTCCGGGGCACTCTAATTCACAAACCTGCAGAGTTATAAATGACAGCTATCGTCCAAAAATATATTGAAGGAAGCCTGCGAAGAGGACTTGAAAGCGGGGCAGAATTGCAGCAAAACGATTTCAGGGGGTAGACTGGAATTGCATTTAAAGCATAGGAAAAGAGGCAGAACGTCGACAATGATGCACTTGGCCAAAAAGGGCGTATGCGTTTTTTCCTGAATATATTCAGGAAAAAACGCATACGCCCTTTTGGGCCAACCAAGCAAGCATGTTAAAGAAATCTGCACTACAATGAAGTCTCACTGCCCCCCGGTCAAAAGGGCCATCTGAAAAAAGTGTAAAATCCAGAAAGGCAGCACAGGCCATGGAGAACAGGGAGCCTTGTTATGCTCATGGGTGGGATGTAAATTGCCAACAGCCACTCTGGAGAAGTGTATGGTGTTTCCTGAAACACCTAAAAAACAAAGCAACAGAGCCTACGGCACTTCCACTTATGGTCCTATAGCTTAGGGAAATTTAAATCAAAAACACACAGCCAAGCCAAAGTTTCAGATGGCTCTGTTTACAAGAACCTCTTCTACGGTACAAGTAAAATATCCCAGAAAGCGAAAAATGGATAAAGAAGTTGTGGTACGTACGTACAATGGAATATCAGTCACCAAGGAAAGCTATGTCATCTGGCCCGTCGTGGTGTAATGAGTGGATTCAGGTACGATGATTCTAAGTGAAATAAGTCACACAGAAAATGAAACATCATAAGATATCACTAACACACCGAATGTAATCTTGGCTACACATGAACTGAAATACAAAACAGAACAGGGTCTCAAATTTAGAAAACCAACTTATGTTTGCTTAAGGGGAAAGGTGAGTTGGGGTGCTGCATAAAACCAGAGATAGAAATTAGCACAGATACCATTCCATACGTCAAATATGTAATAGTCAAGACCTACCCCTTGCTCAACGAAATGGGCTAAACACCCTATATTCAACGCCTAGGAATACACCTGACTAGTAAGAATCTTCAAACCCATGGATTTATATGTCTCCATAAGAGAATCAAGCATGTGTACAGCTGCATGAAGGCAGCAGAGAAAATCCGATAAATCCTATTATCAAAATGAATTAAAAAACAAAACACAATGACAGTGAAATAGAGAGCAATTCTTAAATAATTCATTCAGGGCTTGTGATGCAACCTGGATTTACCTCATCTACACCCAGAGCTGAGTGAGACATAAGGTTGGACACTTCGGGGTGATACCACTGGTGAGGTTCGATGAGCAAATGCAGACCATTTGAAGTCATACTGCATGGTACCCATTCCATGGGTCCCAACTCTCCAGGTTTAAGCGATTCTTCCTTCAGCTAAAGCATGCATGGGAAGCCCACAGTATGGTGCACCGTGTGACCAGGAAACGTTTTCAAAGGCATCTCAATTTTCGTCCCCTTTTACTCGGGTTCACAATTCCAGACCCTTTTCTAACACTCTCCAGACTTGGAGAGTCAGTGCCTTTAACCTCCTGTTTGGCACAGTTTGCAATTTCTGCGCAAGATGAACAGGAATAGGGAGAACCAATGAGAGACTAGCTGTAGGTGTCTGCACGGGCAAATTTAACGCACATTTCCCACCAGAAAGACGAATTAACCAAAGGCTCAGCATGCCGTGCCGGAACAAGATTAGGGCCTGAAGCAATCCTGTGGGTTTGCGGCCAGCTCACAAGAAAGCGATTTGAAGAAAGGAGCTCAGGGGCACTGTAATTCACAAACCTGCAGAGTTATAAATGACAGCTATCGTCCAAAAATATATTGAAGGAAGGCTGCGAAGAGGACTTGAAAGCGGGGCAGAATTTCAGGAAAACGATTTCAGGGGGTAGACTGGAATTGCATTTAAAGCATAGGAAAAGAGGCAGGACGTCGACAATGATGCACTTGGCCAAAAAGGGCGTATGCGTTTTTTCCTGAATATATTCAGGAAAAAACGCATACGCCCTTTTTGGCCAACCAAGCAAGCATGTTAAAGAAATCTGCACTACAATGAAGTCTCACTGCCCCCCGGTCAAAAGGGCCATGTGAAAAAAGTGTAAAATCCAGAAATGCAGCACAGGCCATGGAGAACGGGGAGCCTTGTTATGCTGATGGGTGGGATGTAAATTGCCAACAGCCACTCTGGAGAAGTGTATGGTGTTTCCTGAAACACCTAAAAAACAAAGCAACGGAGCCTACGGCACTTCCACTTATGGTCCTATAGCTTAGGGAAATTAAAATCAAAAACACACAGCCACCCCAAAGTTTCAGACGGCTCTGTTTACAAGAACCTCGTCTGCGGTACAAGTTAAATATCCCAGAAAGCGAAAAATGGATAAAGAAGTTGTGGTACGTACGTACAATGGAATATCAGTCACCAAGGAAATCTATGTCATCTGGCCCGTCGTGGCATAATGAGTGGATTCAGGTACGATGATTCTAAGTGAAATAAGTCACACAGAAAATGAAACATCATAAGTTATCTCTAATACACCGAATGTAATCTTGGCTACACATGAACTGAATTACAAAACAGAACAGGGTCTCACATTTAGAAAACCAACTTATGTTTGCTTAAGGGGAAAGGTGAGTTGGGGTGCTGCATAAAACCAGAGATAGAAATTAGCACAGATACCATTCCATACGTCAAATATGTAATAGTCAAGACCTACCCCTTGCTCAACGAAATGGGCTAAACACCCTATATTCAACGCCTAGGAATACACCTGACTAGTAAGAATCTTCAAACCCATGGATTTATATGTCTCCATAAGAGAATCAAGCGTGTGTACAGCTGCATGAATGCAGCAGAGAAAATCCGATAAATCCTATTATCAAAATGAATTACAAAAACAAAACACAATGACAGTGAAATAGAGAGCAATTCTTAAATAATTCATTCAGGGCTTGTGATGCAACCTGGATTTACCTCATCTACACCCAGAGCTGAGTGAGACATAAAGTTGGACACTTCGGGCTGATAGCATTGGTGAGGTTCGATGAGCAAATGCAGACCATTTGAAGTCATACTGCATGGTACCCATTCCATGGGTCCCAACTCTCCAGGTTTAAGCGATGCTTCCTTCAGCTAAAACATGCATGGGAAACCCACAGTATGGTGCACCGTGTGACCGGGAAACGTTTTCAAATGCATCTCAGTTTTCGTCCCCTTTTACTCGGGTTCACAATTCCAGACCCTTTACAAACACTCTCCCCACTTGGAGAGTCAGTGCCTTTAACCTGCTGTTTGGCACAGTTTGCAATTTCTGCGCAAGATGAACAGGAATAGGGAGAAACAATGAGAGACTAGCTGTAGTTGTCTGCACGGGCAAAATTAACGCTCATTTCAAACCAGGAAGAGGAATTAACCAAACGCTCAGCATGCCGTGCCGGAACCAGATTAGGGCCTGAAGCAATCCTGCGGGTTTGCGGCCAGCTCACAAGAAAGCGATTTGAAGAAAGGAGCTCAGGGGCACTGTAATTCACAAACCTGCAGAGTTATAAATGACAGCTATCGTCCAAAAATATATTGAAGGAAGGCTGCGAAGAGGACTTGAAAGCGGGGCAGAATTTCAGGAAAACGATTTCAGGGGGTAGACTGGAATTGCATTTAAAGCATAGGAAAAGAGGCAGAACGTCGACAATGATGCACTTGGCCAAAAAGGGCGTATGCGTTTTTTCCTGAATATATTCAGGAAAAAACGCATACGCCCTTTTTGGCCAACCAAGCAAGCATGTTAAAGAAATCTGCACTACAATGAAGTCTCTCTGCCCATCGGTCAAAAGGGCCATCTGAAAAAAGTGTAAAATCAAGAAAGGCAGCACAGGCCATGGAGAACAGGGAGCCTTGTTATGCTCATGGGTGGGATATAAATTGCCAACAGCCACTCTGGAGAAGTGTATGGTGTTTCCTGAAACACCTAAGAAACAAAGCAACGGAGCCTACGGCACTTCCGCTTATGGTCCTATAGCTTAGGGAAATTAAAATAAAAAACACACAGCCACCCCAAAGTTTCAGACGGCTCTGTTTACAAGAACCTCGTCTACGGTACAAGTTAAATATCCCAGAAAGCGAAAAATGGATAAAGAAGTTGTGGTACGTACGTACAATGGAATATCACTCACCAATGAAATCTATGTCATCTGGCCCGTCGTGGCATAATGAGTGGATTCAGGTACGATGATTCTAAGAGAAATAAGTCACACAGAAAATGAAACATCATAAGTTATCTCTAATACACCGAATGTAATCTTGGCTACACATTAACTGAATTACAAAACAGAACAGGGTCTCAAATTTAGAAAACCAACTTATGTTTGCTTAAGGGGAAAGGTGAGTTGGGGTGCTGCATAAAACCAGAGATAGAAATTAGCACAGATACCATTCCATACGTCAAATATGTAATAGTCAAGACCTACACCTTGCTCAACGAAATGGGCTAAACACCTTATATTCAACGCCTAGGAATACACCAGACTAGTAAGAAGCTTCAAACCCATGGATTTATATGTCTCCATAAGAGAATCAAGCGTGTGTACAGCTGCATGAAGGTAGCAGAGAAAATCCGATAAATCCTATTATCAAAATGAATTACAAAAACAAAACACAATGACAGTGAAATAGAGAGCAATTCTTAAATAATTCATTCAGGGCTTGTGATGCAACCTGGATTTACCTCATCTACACCCAGAGCTGAGTGAGACATAAAGTTGGACACTTCGGGCTGATAGCATTGGTGAGGTTCGAAGAGCAAATGCAGACCATTTGAAGTCATACTGCATGGTACCCATTCCATGGGTCCCAACTCTCCAGGTTTAAGCGATTCTTCCTTCAGCTAAAACATGCATGGGAAACCCACAGTATGGTGCACCGTGTGACCGGGAAACGTTTTCAAATGCATCTCAGTTTTCGTCCCCTTTTACTCGGGTTCACAATTCGAAACCCTTTACTAACACTCTACCCACTTGGAGAGTCAGTGCCTTTAACCTGCTGTTTGGCACAGTTTGCAATTTCTGCGCAAGATGAACAGGAATAGGGAGAACAAATGAGAGACTAGCTGTAGGTGTCTGCACGGACAAATTTAATGCTCATTTCCCACCAGGAAGAGGAATTAACCAAACGCTCAGCATGCCGTGCCGGAACCAGATTAGGGCCTGAAGCAACCCTGCGAGTTTGCGGCCAGCTCACAAGAAAGCGATTTGAAGAAAGAAGCTCCGGGGCACTCTAATTCACAAACCTGCAGAGTTATAAATGACAGCTATCGTCCAAAAATATATTGAAGGAAGCCTGCGAAGAGTACTTGAAAGCGGGGCAAAATTGCAGGAAAACGATTTCAGGGGGTAGACTGGAATTGCATTTAAAGCATAGGAAAAGAGGCAGAACGTCGACAATGATGCACTTGGCCAAAAAGGGCGTATGCGTTTTTTCCTGAATATACGCATACGCCCTTTTTGGCCAACCAAGCAAGCATGTTAAAGAAATCTGCACTACAATGAAGTCTCACTGCCCCCAGGTCAAAAGGGCCATCTGAAAAAAGTGTAAAATCCAGAAAGGCAGCACAGGCCATGGAGAACAGGGAGCCTTGTTATGCTGATGGGCGGGATGTAAATTGCCAACAGCCACTCTGGAGAAGTGTATGGTGTTTCCTGAAACACCTAAAAAACAAAGCAACAGAGCCTACGGCACTTCCACTTATGGTCCTATAGCTTAGGGAAATTTAAATCAAAAACACACAGCCAAGCCAAAGTTTCAGACGGCTCTGTTTACAAGAACCTCTTCTATGGTACAAGTTAAATATCCCAGAAAGCGAAAAATGGATAAAGAAGTTGTGGTACGTACGTACAATGGAATATCACTCACCAATGAAGTCTATGTCATCTGGCCCGTCGTGGCATAATGAGTGGATTCAGGTACGATGATTCTAAGTGAAATAAGTCACACAGAAAATGAAACATCATAAGATATCACTAATACACCGAATGAAATCTTGGCTACACATGAACTGAATTACAAAACAGAACAGGGTCTCAAATTTAGAAAACCAACTTATGTTTGCTTAAGGGGAAAGGTGAGTTGGGGTGCTGCATAAAACCAGAGATAGAAATTAGCACAGATACCATTCCATACGTCAAATATGTAATAGTCAAGACCTACCCCTTGCTCAACGAAATGGGCTAAACACCCTATATTCAACGCCTAGGAATACACCTGACTAGTAAGAATCTTCAAACCCATGGATTTATATGTCTCCATAAGAAAATCAAGCATGTGTACAGCTGCATGAAAGCAGCAGAGAAAATCCGATAAATCCTATTATCAAAATGAATTACAAAAACAAAACACAATGACAGTGAAATAGAGAGCAATTCTTAAATAATTCATTCAGGGCTTGTGATGCAACCTGGATTTACCTCATCTAAACCCAGAGCTGAGTGAGACCTAAGGTTGGACACTTCGGGCTGATAGCATTGGTGAGGTTCGATGAGCAAATGCAGACCATTTGAAGTCATACTACATGGTACCCATTCCATGGGTCCCAACTCTCCATTTTTAAGCGATTCTTCCTTCATGTAAAGCATGCATGGGAAGCCCACAGTATGGTGCACCGTGTGACCGGGAAACATTTTCAAATGCATCTCAGTTTTTGTCCCCGTTTACTCGGGTTCAGAATTCCAGACCCTTTACAAACACTCTCCCCACTTGGAGAGTCAGTGCCTTTAACCTGCTGTTTGGCACAGTTTGCAATTTCTGCGCAAGAGGAATAGGAATAGGAAGAACCAATGAGAGACTAGCTGTAGGTTTCTGCACGGGCAAATTTAACGCTCATTTCCAACCAGGAAGAGGAATTAACCAAACGCTCAGCATGCCGTGCCGGAACCAGATTAGGGCCTGAAGCAATCCTGCGGGTTTGCGGCCAGCTCAAAAGAAAGCGATTTGAAGAAAGGAGCTCAGGGGCACTGTAATTCAAAAACCTGCAGAGTTATAAATGACAGCTATCGTCCAAAAATATATTGAAGGAAGGCTGCGAAGAGGACTTGAAAGCGGGGCAAAATTGCAGGAAAACGATTTCAGGGGTTAGACTGGAATTGCATTTAAAGCATAGGAAAAGAGGCAGAACGTCGACAATGATGCACTTGGCCAAAAAGGGCGTATGCGTTTTTTCCGGAATATACGCATACGCCCTTTTTGGCCAACCAAGCAAGCATGTTAAAGAAATCTGCACTACAATGAAGTCTCACTGCCCCCCGGTCAAAAGGGCCATCTGAAAAAAGTGTAAAATCCAGAAAGGCAGCACAGGCCATGGAGAACAGGGAGCCTTGTTATGCTCATGGGTGGGATGTAAATTGCCAACAGCCACTCTGGAGAAGTGTATGGTGTTTCCTGAAACACCTAAAAAACAAAGCAACGGAGCCTACGGCACTTCCACTTATGGTCCTATAGCTTAGGGAAATTAAAATAAAAAACACACAGCCACCCCAAAGTTTCAGACGGCTCTGTTTACAAGAACCTCGTCTACGGTACAAGTTAAATATCCCAGAAAGCGAAAAATGGATAAAGAAGTTGTGGTACGTACGTACAATGGAATATCACTCACCAATGAAATCTATGTCATCTGGCCCGTCGTGGCATAATGAGTGGATTCAGGTACGATGATTCTAAGAGAAATAAGTCACACAGAAAATGAAACATCATAAGTTATCTCTAATACACCGAATGTAATCTTGGCTACACATGAACTGAATTACAAAACAGAACAGGGTCTCAAATTTAGAAAACCAACTTATGTTTGCTTAAGGGGAAAGGTGAGTTGGGGTGCTGCATAAAACCAGAGATAGAAATTAGCACAGATACCATTCCATACGTCAAATATGTAATAGTCAAGACCTACACCTTGCTCAACGAAATGGGCTAAACACCCTATATTCAACGCCTAGGAATACACCTGACTAGTAAGAATCTTCAAACCCATGGATTTATATGTCTCCATAAGAGAATCAAGCGTGTGTACAGCTGCATGAAGGTAGCAGAGAAAATCCGATAAATACTATTATCAAAATGAATTACAAAAACAAAACACAATGACAGTGAAATAGAGAGCAATTCTTAAATAATTCATTCAGGGCTTGTGATGCAACCTGGATTTACCTCATCTACACCCAGAGCTGAGTGAGACATAAAGTTGGACACTTCGGGCTGATAGCATTGGTGAGGTTCGAAGAGCAAACGCAGACCATTTGAAGTCATACTGCATGGTACCCATTCCATGGGTCCCAACTCTCCAGGTTTAAGCGATTCTTCCTTCAGCAAAAACATGCATGGGAAACCCACAGTATGGTGCACCGTGTGACCGGGAAACGTTTTCAAATGCATCTCAGTTTTCGTCCCCTTTTACTCGGGTTCACAATTCCAGACCCTTTACAAACACTCTACCCACTTGGAGAGTCAGTGCCTTTAACCTGCTGTTTGGCACAGTTTGCAATTTCTGCGCAAGATGAACAGGAATAGGGAGAAACAATGAGAGACTAGCTGTAGTTGTCTGCACGGGCAAAATTAACGCTCATTTCAAACCAGGAAGAGGAATTAACCAAACGCTCAGCATGCCGTGCCGGAACCAGATTAGGGCCTGAAGCAATCCTGCGGGTTTGCGGCCAGCTCACAAGAAAGCGATTTGAAGAAAGGAGCTCAGGGGCACTGTAATTCACAAACCTGCAGAGTTATAAATGACAGCTATCGTCCAAAAATATATTGAAGGAAGGCTGCGAAGAGGACTTGAAAGCGGGGCAGAATTTCAGGAAAACGATTTCAGGGGGTAGACTGGAATTGCATTTAAAGCATAGGAAAAGAGGCAGAACGTCGACAATGATGCACTTGGCCAAAAAGGGCGTATGCGTTTTTTCCTGAATATATTCAGGAAAAAACGCATACGCCCTTTTTGGCCAACCAAGCAAGCATGTTAAAGAAATCTGCACTACAATGAAGTCTCACTGCCCCCCGGTCAAAAGGGCCATCTGAAAAAAGTGTAAAATCCAGAAATGCAGCACAGGCCATGGAGAACAGGGAGCCTTGTTATGCTGATGGGTGGGATGTAAATTGCCAACAGCCACTCTGCAGAAGTGTATGGTGTTTCCTGAAACTCCTAAAAAACAAAGCAACGGAGCATACGGCACTTCCACTTATGGTCCTATAGCTTAGGGAAATTAAAATAAAAAACACACAGCCACCCCAAAGTTTCAGACGGCTCTGTTTACAAGAACCTCTTCTACGGTACAAGTTAAATATCCCAGAAAGCGAAAAATGGATAAAGAATTTGTGGTACGTACGTACAATGGAATATCACTCACCAATGAAATCTATGTCATCTGGCCCGTCGTGGCATAATGAGTGGATTCAGGTACGATGATTCTAAGAGAAATAAGTCACACAGAAAATGAAACATCATAAGATATCACTAATACACCGAATGTAATCTTGGCTACACATGAACTGAATTACAAAACAGAACAGGGTCTCAATTTAGAAAACCAACTTATGTTTGCTTAAGGGGAAAGGTGAGTTGGGGTGCTGCATAAAACCAGAGATAGAAATTAGCACAGATACTATTCCATACATCATATATGTAGTAGTCAAGGGGGCTTCCCTGGTGGCGCACTGGTTGAGAGACCGCCTGCCGATGCAGGGGACGCGGGTTCGTGCCCCGGTCCGAGAGGATCCCACATGCCGTGGAGCTACTGGTCCCGTCAGTCATGGCTGTTGAGCCTGCGCGTCCGGAGCCTGTGCTCCGCAACGGGAGAGGCTACAACACTGAGAGGCCCGCGTACAGCAAAAAAAAAAAAAAAAAATATGTAATAGTCAAGACCTACCCCTTGCTCAACGAAATGGGCTAAACACCCTATATTCAACGCCTAGGAATACACCTGACTAGTAAGAAGCTTCAAACCCATGGATTTATATGTCTCCATAAGAGAATCAAGCGTGTGTACAGCTGCATGAATGCAGCAGAGAAAATCCGATAAATCCTATTATCAAAATGAATTACAAAAACAAAACACAATGACAGTGAAATAGAGAGCAATTCTTAAATAATTCATTCAGGGCTTGTGATGCAACCTGGATTTACCTCATCTACACCCAGAGCTGAGTGAGACATAAAGTTGGACACTTCGGGCTGATAGCATTGGTGAAGTTCGATGAGCAAATGCAGACCATTTGAAGTCATACTGCATGGTACCCATTCCATGGGTCCCAACTCTCCAGGTTTAAGCGATTCTTCCTTCAGCTAAAACATGCATGGGAAGCCCACAGTATGGTGCACCGTGTGACCGGGAAACATTTTCAAATGCATCTCAGTTTTTGTCCCCGTTTACTCGGGTTCAGAATTCCAGACCCTTTACAAACACTCTCCCCACTTGGAGAGTCAGTGCCTTTAACCTGCTGTTTGGCACAGTTTGCAATTTCTGCGCAAGAGGAATAGGAATAGGAAGAACCAATGAGAGACTAGCTGTAGGTTTCTGCACGGGCAAATTTAACGCTCATTTCCAACCAGGAAGAGGAATTAACCAAACGCTCAGCATGCCGTGCCGGAACCAGATTAGGGCCAGAAGCAATCCTGCGGGTTTGCGGCCAGCTCAAAAGAAAGCGATTTGAAGAAAGGAGCTCAGGGGCACTGTAATTCACAAACCTGCAGAGTTATAAATGACAGCTATCGTCCAAAAATATATTGAAGGAAGGCTGCGAAGAGGACTTGAAAGCGGGGCAAAATTGCAGGAAAACGATTTCAGGGGTTAGACTGGAATTGCATTTAAAGCATAGGAAAAGAAGCAGAACGTCGACAATGATGCACTTGGCCAAAAAGGGCGTATGCGTTTTTTCCGGAATATACGCATACGCCCTTTTTGGCCAACCAAGCAAGCATGTTAAAGAAATCTGCACTACAATGAAGTCTCTCTGCCCCCCGGTGAAAAGGGCCATCTGAAAAAAGTGTAAAATCCAGAAAGGCAGCACAGGCCATGGAGAACAAGGAGCCTTGTTATGCTCATGGGTGGGATATAAATTGCCAACAGCCACTCTGGAGAAGTGTATGGTGTTTCCTGAAACACCTAAGAAACAAAGCAACGGAGCCTACGGCACTTCCACTTATGGTCCTATAGCTTTGGTGAAATTAAAATAAAAAACACACAGCCACCCCAAAGTTTCAGACGGCTCTGTTTACAAGAACCTCGTCTACGGTACAAGTTAAATATCCCAGAAAGCGAAAAATGGATAAAGAAGTTGTGGTACGTACGTACAATGGAATATCACTCACCAATGAAATCTATGTCATCTGGCCCGTCGTGGCATAATGAGTGGATTCAGGTACGATGATTCTAAGAGAAATAAGTCACACAGAAAATGAAACATCATAAGTTATCTCTAATACACCGAATTTAATCTTGGCTACACATTAACTGAATTACAAAACAGAACAGGGTCTCAAATTTAGAAAACCAACTTATGTTTGCTTAAGGGGAAAGGTGAGTTGGGGTGCTGCATAAAACCAGAGATAGAAATTAGCACAGATACCATTCCATACGTCAAATATGTAATAGTCAAGACCTACACCTTGCTCAACGAAATGGGCTAAACACCCTATATTCAACGCCTAGGAATACACCTGACTAGTAAGAATCTTCAAACCCATGGATTTATATGTCTCCATAAGAGAATCAAGCGTGTGTACAGCTGCATGAAGGTAGCAGAGAAAATCCGATAAATACTATTATCAAAATGAATTACAAAAACAAAACACAATGACAGTGAAATAGAGAGCAATTCTTAAATAATTCATTCAGGGCTTGTGATGCAACCTGGATTTACCTCATCTACACCCAGAGCTGAGTGAGACATAAACTTGGACACTTCGGGCTGATAGCATTGGTGAGGTTCGAAGAGCAAATGCAGACCATTTGAAGTCATACTGCATGGTACCCATTCCATGGGTCCCAACTCTCCAGGTTTAAGCGATTCTTCCTTCAGCTAAAACATGCATGGGAAACCCACAGTATGGTGCACCGTGTGACCGGGAAACGTTTTCAAATGCATCTCAGTTTTCGTCCCCTTTTACTCGGGTTCACAATTCCAGACCCTTTACTAACACCCTCCCCACTTGGAGAGTCAGTGCCTTTAACCTGCTGTTTGGCACAGTTTGCAATTTCTGCGCAAGATGAACAGGAATAGGGAGAACAAATGAGAGACTAGCTGTAGGTGTCTGCACGGGCAAATTTAACGCTCATTTCCAACCAGGAAGAGGAATTAACCAAAAGCTCAGAATGCCGTGCCGGAACCAGATTAGGGCCTGAAGCAACCCTGCGAGTTTGCGGCCAGCTCACAAGAAAGCGATTTGAAGAAAGGAGCTCCGGGGCACTCTAATTCACAAACCTGCAGAGTTATAAATGACAGCTATCGTCCAAAAATATATTGAAGGAAGCCTGCGAAGAGGACTTGAAAGCGGGGCAGAATTGCAGGAAAACGATTTCAGGGGGTAGACTGGAATTGCATTTAAAGCATAGGAAAAGAGGCAGAACGTCGACAATGATGCACTTGGCCAAAAAGAGCGTATGCGTTTTTTCCTGAATATATTCAGGAAAAAACGCATACGCTCTTTTTGGCCAACCAAGCAACCATGTTAAAGAAATCTGCACTACAATGAAGTCTCACTGCCCCCCGGTCAAAAGGGCCATCTGAAAAAAGTGTAAAATCCAGAAATGCAGCACAGGCCATGGAGAACAGGGAGCCTTGTTATGCTCATGGATGGGATGTAAATTGCCAACAGCCACTCTGGAGAAGTGTATGGTGTTTCCTGAAACACCGAAAAAACAAAGCAACGGAGCCTACGGCACTTCCACTTATGGTCCTATAGCTTAGGGAAATTAAAATCAAAAACACACAGCCACGCCAAAGTTTCAGACGGCTCTGTTTACAAGAACCTCGTCTACGGTACAAGTTAAATATCCCAGAAAGCGAAAAATGGATAAAGAATTTGTGGTACGTACGTACAATGGAATATCACTCACCAATGAAATCTATGTCATCTGGCCCGTCGTGGCATAATGAGTGGATTCAGGTACGATGATTCTAAGTGAAAAAAGTCACACAGAAAATGAAACATCATAAGATATCACTAATACACCGAATGTAATCTTGGCTACAAATGAACTGAATTACAAAACAGAACAGCGTCTCAAATTTAGAAATCCAACTAATGTTTGCTTAAGGGGAAAGGTGAGTTGGGGTGCTGCATAAAACGAGAGATAGAAATTAGCACAGATACCATTCCATACGTCAAATATGTAATAGTCAAGACCTACCCCTTGCTCAACGAAATGGGCTAAACACCCTATATTCAAAGCCTAGGAATACACCTGACTACTAAGACTCTTCAAACCCATGGATTTACATGTCTCCATAAGAGAATCAAGCGTGTGTACAGCTGCATGAAGGCAGCAGAGAAAATCCGATAAATCCTATTATCAAAATGAATTACAAAAACAAAACACAATGACAGTGAAATAGAGAGCAATTCTTAAATTATTCATTCAGGGCTTGTGATGCAACCTGGATTTACCTCATCTACACCCAGAGCTGAGTGAGACATAAGGTTGGACCCTTCGGGCTGATAGCATTGGTGAGGTTCGATGAGCAAATGCAGACCTTTTGAAGTCATAATACATGGTACACATTCCATGGGTCCCAACTCTCCAGGTTTAAGCGATTCTTCCTTCAGCTAAACCATGCATGGGAAACCCACAGTATGGTGCACCATGTGACCGGGAAACGTTATCAAATGCATCTCAGTTTTTGTCCTCTTTTACTCGGGTTCACAATTCCAGACCCTTTACTAACACTCTCCCCACTTGGAGAGTCAGTGCCTTTAACCTCCTGTTTCGCACACTTTGCAATTTCTGCGCAAGATGAACAGGAATAGGGAGAACCAATGAGTGACTAGCTGTAGGTGTCTGCAGGGGCTAATTTAACGCTCATTTCCAACCAGGAAGAGGATTTAACCAAACGCTCAGCATGCCGGGCCGGAACCTGATTAAGGTCTGAAGCAATCCTGCGGGTTTGCGGACAGCTCACAAGAAAGCGATTTGAAGAAAGGAGCTCAGGGGCACTGTAATTCACAAACCTGCAGAGTTATAAATGACAGCTATCGTCCAAAAATATATTGAAGGAAGGCTGCGAAGAGGACTTGAAAGCGGGGCAGAATTTCAGGAAAACGATTTCATGGGGTAGACTGGAATTGCATTTAAAGCATAGGAAAAGAGGCAGAACGTCGACAATGATGCACTTGGCCAAAAAGGGCGTATGCGTTTTTTCCTGAATATATTCAGGAAAAAACGCATACGCCCTTTTTGGCCAACCAAGCAAGCATGTTAAAGAAATCTGCACTACAATGAAGTCTCATGCCCCCCGGTAAAAACGGCCATCTGAAAAAAGTGTAACATCCAGAAATGCAGCACAGGCCATGGAGAACAGGGAGCCTTGTTATGCTGATGGGTGGGATGTAAATTGCCAACAGCCACTCTGCAGAAGTGTATGGTGTTTCCTGAAACACCTAAAAAACAAAGCAACAGAGCGTACGGCACTTCCACTTATGGTCCTATAGCTTAGGGAAATTAAAATAAAAAACACACAGCCACCCCAAAGTTTCAGACGGCTCTCTTTACAAGAACCTCGTCTACGGTACAAGTTAAATATCCCAGAAAGCAAAAAATGGATAAAGAAGTTGTGGTACGTACGTACAATGGAATATCACTCACCAATGAAATCTATGTCATCTGGCCCGTCGTGGCATAATGAGTGGATTCAGGTACGATGATTCTAAGAGAAATAAGTCACACAGAAAATGAAACATCATAAGATATCACTAATACACCGAATGTAATCTTGGCTACACATGAACTGAATTACAAAACAGAACAGGGTCTCAAATTTAGAAAACCAACTTATGTTTGCTTAAGGGGAAAGGTGAGTTGGGGTGCTGCATAAAACCAGAGATAGAAATTAGCACAGATACCATTCCATACGTCATATATGTAATAGTCAAGGGTGCTTCCCTGGTGGCGCACTGGTTGAGAGTTCGCCTGCCGATGCAGGGGACGCGGGTTCGTGCCCCGGTCCGAGAGGATCCCACATGCCGCGGAGCTACTGGCCCCGTGAGTCATGGCCGTTGAGCCTGCGCGTCCGGAGCCTGTGCTCCGCAACGGGAGAGGCCACAACACTGAGAGGCCCGCGTACAGCAAAAAAAAAAAAAAAAATATGTAATAGTCAAGACCTACCCCTTGCTCAACGAAATGGGCTAAACACCCTATATTCAACGCCTAGGAATACACCTGACTAGTAAGAATCTTCAAACCCATGGATTTATATGTCTCCATAAGAGAATCAAGCATGTGTACAGCTGCATGAAGGCAGCAGAGAAAATCCGATAAATCCTATTATCAAAATGAATTACAAAAACAAAACACAATGACAGTGAAAGAGAGAACAATTCTTAAATTATTCATTCAGGGCTTGTGATGCAACCTGGATTTACCTCATCTACACCCAGAGCTGAGTGAGACATAAGGTTGGACACTTCGGGGTGATACCACTGGTGAGGTTCAATGAGCAAATGCAGACCATTTGAAGTCATACTGCATGGTACCCATTCAATGGGTCCCAACTCTCCAGGTTTAAGCGATTCTTCCTTCAGCTAAAGCATGCATGGGAAGCCCACAGTATGGTGCACCGTGTGACCAGGAAACGTTTTCAAAGGCATCTCAATTTTCGTCCCCTTTTACTCGGGTTCACAATTCCAGACCCTTTTCTAACACTCTCCAGACTTGGAGAGTCAGTGCCTTTAACCTCCTGTTTGGCACAGTTTGCAATTTCTGCGCAAGATGAACAGGAATAGGGAGAACCAATGAGAGACTAGCTGTAGGTGTCTGCACGGGCAAATTTAACGCACATTTCCCACCAGAAAGACGAATTAACCAAAGGCTCAGCATGCCGTGCCGGAACAAGATTAGGGCCTGAAGCAATCCTGCGGGTTTGCGGCCAGCTCACAAGAAAGCGATTTGAAGAAAGGAGCTCAGGGGCACTGTAATTCACAAACCTGCAGAGTTATAAATGACAGCTATCGTGCAAAAATATATTGAAGGAAGGCTGCGAAGAGGACTTGAAAGCGGGGCAGAATTTCAGGAACACGATTTCAGGGGGTAGACTGGAATTGCATTTAAAGCATAGGAAAAGAGGCAGAACGTCGACAATGATGCACTTGGCCAAAAAGGGCGTATGCGTTTTTTCCTGAATATATTCAGGAAAAAACGCATACGCACTTTTTGGCCAACCAAGCAAGCATGTTAAAGAAATCTGCACTACAATGAAGTCTCACTGCCCCCCGGTCAAAAGAGCCATCTGAAAAAAGTGTAAAATCCAGAAATGCAGCACACGCCATGGAGAACAGGGAGCCTTGTTATGCTGATGGGTGGGATGTAAACTGCCAACAGCCACTCTGCAGGAGTGTATGGTGTTTCCTGAAACACCTAAAAAACAAAGCAACGGAGCCTACGGCACTTCCACTTATGGTCCTATAGCTTAGGGAAATTAAAATAAAAAACACACAGCCACCCCAAAGTTTCAGACGGCTCTGTTTACAAGAACCTCTTCTACGGTACAAGTTAAATATCCCAGAAAGCGAAAAATGGATAAAGAATTTGTGGTACGTACGTACAATGGAATATCACTCACCAATGAAATCTATGTCATCTGGCCCGTCGTGGCATAATGAGTGGATTCAGGTACGATGATTCTAAGTGAAAAAAGTCACACAGAAAATGAAACATCATAAGATATCACTAATACACCGAATGTAATCTTGGCTACACATGAACTGAATTACAAAACAGAACAGGGTCTCAAATTTAGAAATCCAACTAATGTTTGCTTAAGGGGAAAGGTGAGTTGGGGTGCTGCATAAAACGAGAGATAGAAATTAGCACAGATACCATTCCATACGTCAAATATGTAATAGTCAAGACCTACCCCTTGCTCAACGAAATGGGCTAAACACCCTATATTCAAAGCCTAGGAATACACCTGACTACTAAGACTCTTCAAACCCATGGATTTACATGTCTCCATAAGAGAATCAAGCGTGTGTACAGCTGCATGAAGGCAGCAGAGAAAATCCGATAAATCCTATTATCAAAATGAATTACAAAAACAAAACACAATGACAGTGAAATAGAGAGCAATTCTTAAATTATTCATTCAGGGCTTGTGATGCAACCTGGATTTACCTCATCTAAACCCAGAGCTGAGTGAGACATAAGGTTGGACCCTTCGGGCTGATAGCAGTGGTGAGGTTCGATGAGCAAATGCAGACCTTTTGAAGTCATAATACATGGTACACATTCCATGGGTCCCAACTCTCCAGGTTTAAGCGATTCTTCCTTCAGCTAAACCATGCATGGGAAACCCACAGTATGGTGCACCATGTGACCGGGAAACGTTATCAAATGCATCTCAGTTTTTGTCCTCTTTTACTCGGGTTCACAATTCCAGACCCTTTACTAACACTCTCCCCACTTGGAGAGTCAGTGCCTTTAACCTCCTGTTTCGCACACTTTGCAATTTCTGCGCAAGATGAACAGGAATAGGGAGAACCAATGAGTGACTAGCTGTAGGTGTCTGCAGGGGCTAATTTAACGCTCATTTCCAACCAGGAAGAGGATTTAACCAAACGCTCAGCATGCCGGGCCGGAACCTGATTAAGGTCTGAAGCAATCCTGCGGGTTTGCGGACAGCTCACAAGAAAGCGATTTGAAGAAAGGAGCTCAGGGGCACTGTAATTCACAAACCTGCAGAGTTATAAATGACAGCTATCGTCCAAAAATATATTGAAGGAAGGCTGCGAAGAGGACTTGAAAGCGGGGCAGAATTTCAGGAAAACGATTTCATGGGGTAGACTGGAATTGCATTTAAAGCATAGGAAAAGAGGCAGAACGTCGACAATGATGCACTTGGCCAAAAAGGGCGTATGCGTTTTTTCCTGAATATATTCAGGAAAAAACGCATACGCCCTTTTTGGCCAACCAAGCAAGCATGTTAAAGAAATCTGCACTACAATGAAGTCTCATGCCCCCCGGTAAAAACGGCCATCTGAAAAAAGTGTAACATCCAGAAATGCAGCACAGGCCATGGAGAACAGGGAGCCTTGTTATGCTGATGGGTGGGATGTAAATTGCCAACAGCCACTCTGCAGAAGTGTATGGTGTTTCCTGAAACACCTAAAAAACAAAGCAACAGAGCCTACGGCACTTCCACTTATGGTCCTATAGCTTAGGGAAATTAAAATAAAAAACACACAGCCACCCCAAAGTTTCAGACGGCTCTCTTTACAAGAACCTCGTCTACGGTACAAGTTAAATATCCCAGAAAGCGAAAAATGGATAAAGAAGTTGTGGTACGTACGTACAATGGAATATCACTCACCAATGAAATCTATGTCATCTGGCCCGTCGTGGCATAATGAGTGGATTCAGGTACGATGATTCTAAGAGAAATAAGTCACACAGAAAATGAAACATCATAAGATATCACTAATACACCGAATGTAATCTTGGCTACACATGAACTGAATTACAAAACAGAACAGGGTCTCAAATTTAGAAAACCAACTTATGTTTGCTTAAGGGGAAAGGTGAGTTGGGGTGCTGCATAAAACCAGAGATAGAAATTAGCACAGATACCATTCCATACGTCCTATATGTAATAGTCAAGGGTGCTTCCCTGGTGGCGCACTGGTTGAGAGTTCGCCTGCCGATGCAGGGGACGCGGGTTCGTGCCCCGGTCCAAGAGGATCCCACATGCCGCGGAGCTACTGGCCCCGTGAGTCATGGCCGTTGAGCCTGCGCGTCCGGAGCCTGTGCTCCGCAACGGGAGAGGCCACAACACTGAGAGGCCCGCGTACAGCAAAAAAAAAAAAAAAATATGTAATAGTCAAGACCTACCACTTGCTCAACGAAATGGGCTAAACACCCTATATTCAACGCCTAGGAATACACCTGACTAGTAAGAATCTTCAAACCCATGGATTTATATGTCTCCATAAGAGAATCAAGCATGTGTACAGCTGCATGAAGGCAGCAGAGAAAATCCGATAAATCCTATTATCAAAATGAATTACAAAAACAAAACACAATGACAGTGAAAGAGAGAACAATTCTTTAATTATTCATTCAGGGCTTGTGATGCAACCTGGATTTACCTCATCTACACCCAGAGCTGAGTGAGACATAAGGTTGGACACTTCGGGGTGATACCACTGGTGAGGTTCGATGAGCAAATGCAGACCATTTGAAGTCATACTGCATGGTACCCATTCCATGGGTCCCAACTCTCCAGGTTTAAGCGATTCTTCCTTCAGCTAAAGCATGCATGGGAAGCCCACAGTATGGTGCACCGTGTGACCAGGAAACGTTTTCAAAGGCATCTCAATTTTCGTCCCCTTTTACTCGGGTTCACAATTCCAGACCCTTTTCTAACACTCTCCAGACTTGGAGAGTCAGTGCCTTTAACCTCCTGTTTGGCACAGTTTGCAATTTCTGCGCAAGATGAACAGGAATAGGGAGAACCAATGAGAGACTAGCTGTAGGTGTCTGCACGGGCAAATTTAACGCACATTTCCCACCAGAAAGACGAATTAACCAAAGGCTCAGCATGCCGTGCCGGAACAAGATTAGGGCCTGAAGCAATCCTGCGGGTTTGCGGCCAGCTCACAAGAAAGCGATTTGAAGAAAGGAGCTCAGGGGCACTGTAATTCACAAACCTGCAGAGTTATAAATGACAGCTATCGTCCAAAAATATATTGAAGGAAGGCTGCGAAGAGGACTTGAAAGCGGGGCAGAATTTCAGGAAAACGATTTCAGGGGGTAGACTGGAATTGCATTTAAAGCATAGGAAAAGAGGCAGAACGTCGACAATGATGCACTTGGCCAAAAAGGGGGTATGCGTTTTTTCCTGAATATATTCAGGAAAAAACGCATACGCCCTTTTTGGCCAACCAAGCAAGCATGTTAAAGAAATCTGCACTACAATGAAGTCTCACTGCCCCCCGGTCAAAAGGGCCATGTGAAAAAAGTGTAAAATCCAGAAATGCAGCACAGGCCATGGAGAACGGGGAGCCTTGTTATGCTGATGGGTGGGATGTAAATTGCCAACAGCCACTCTGGAGAAGTGTATGGTGTTTCCTGAAACACCTAAAAAACAAAGCAACGGAGCCTACGGCACTTCCACTTATGGTCCTATAGCTTAGGGAAATTAAAATAAAAAACACACAGCCACCCCAAAGTTTCAGACGGCTCTGTTTACAAGAATCTCGTCTGCGGTACAAGTTAAATATCCCAGAAAGCGAAAAATGGATAAAGAAGTTGTGGTACGTACGTACAATGGAATATCAGTCACCAAGGAAATCTATGTCATCTGGCCCGTCGTGGCATAATGAGTGGATTCAGGTACGATGATTCTAAGTGAAATAAGTCACACAGAAAATGAAACATCATAAGTTATCTCTAATACACCGAATGTAATCTTGGCTACACATGAACTGAATTACAAAACAGAACAGGGTCTCAAATTTAGAAAACCAACTTATGTTTGCTTAAGGGGAAAGGTGAGTTGGGGTGCTGCATAAAACCAGAGATAGAAATTAGCACAGATACCATTCCATACGTCAAATATGTAATAGTCAAGACCTACCCCTTGCTCAACGAAATGGGCTAAACACCCTATATTCAACGCCTAGGAATACACCTGACTAGTAAGAATCTTCAAACCCATGGATTTATATGTCTCCATAAGAGAATCAAGCGTGTGTACAGCTGCATGAATGCAGCAGAGAAAATCCGATAAATCCTATTATCAAAATGAATTACAAAAACAAAACACAATGACAGTGAAATAGAGAGCAATTCTTAAATAATTCATTCAGGGCTTGTGATGCAACCTGGATTTACCTCATCTACACCCAGAGCTGAGTGAGACATAAAGTTGGACACTTCGGGCTGATAGCATTGGTGAGGTTCGATGAGCAAATGCAGACCATTTGAAGTCATACTGCATGGTACCCATTCCATGGGTCCCAACTCTCCAGGTTTAAGCGATGCTTCCTTCAGCTAAAACATGCATGGGAAACCCACAGTATGGTGCACCGTGTGACCTGGAAACGTTTTCAAATGCATCTCAGGTTTCGTCCCCTTTTACTCGGGTTCACAATTCCAGACCCTTTAGAAACACTCTCCCCACTTGGAGAGTCAGTGCCTTTAACCTGCTGTTTGGCACAGTTTGCAATTTCTGCGCAAGATGAACAGGAATAGGGAGAAACAATGAGAGACTAGCTGTAGTTGTCTGCACGGGCAAAATTAACGCTCATTTCAAACCAGGAAGAGGAATTAACCAAACGCTCAGCATGCCCTGCCGGAACCAGATTAGGGCCTGAAGCAATCCTGCGGGTTTGCGGCCAGCTCACAAGAAAGCGATTTGAAGAAAGGAGCTCAGGGGCACTGTAATTCACAAACCTGCAGAGTTATAAATGACAGCTATCGTCCAAAAATATATTGAAGGAAGGCTGCGAAGAGGACTTGAAAGCGGGGCAGAATTTCAGGAAAACGATTTCAGGGGGTAGACTGGAATTGCATTTAAAGCATAGGAAAAGAGGCAGAACGTCGACAATGATGCACTTGGCCAAAAAGGGCGTATGCGTTTTTTCCTGAATATATTCAGGAAAAAACGCATACGCCGTTTTTGGCCAACCAAGCAAGCATGTTAAAGAAATCTGCACTACAATGAAGTCTCACTGCCCCCCGGTCAAAAGGGCCATCTGAAAAAAGTGTAAAATCCAGAAATGCAGCACACGCCATGGAGAACAGGGAGCCTTGTTATGCTGATGGGTGGGATGTAAATTGCCAACAGCCACTCTGCAGAAGTGTATGGTGTTTCCTGAAACACCTAAAAAACAAACAACGGAGCCTACGGCACTTCCACTTATGGTCCTATAGCTTAGGGAAATTAAAATAAAAAACACACAGCCACCCCAAAGTTTCAGACGGCTCTGTTTACAAGAACCTCTTCTACGGTACAAGTTAAATATCCCAGAAAGCGAAAAATGGATAAAGAATTTGTGGTACGTACGTACAATGGAATATCACTCACCAATGAAATCTATGTCATCTGGCCCGTCGTGGCATAATGAGTGGATTCAGGTACGATGATTCTAAGAGAAATAAGTCACACAGAAAATGAAACATCATAAGATATCACTAATACACCGAATGTAATCTTGGCTACACATGAACTGAATTACAAAACAGAACAGGGTCTCAATTTAGAAAACCAACTTATGTTTGCTTAAGGGGAAAGGTGAGTTGGGGTGCTGCATAAAACCAGAGATAGAAATTAGCACAGATACTATTCCATACGTCATATATGTAATAGTCAAGGGGGCTTCCCTGGTGGCGCACTGGTTGAGAGACCGCCTGCCGATGCAGGGGACGCGGGTTCGTGCCCCAGTCCGAGAGGATCCCACATGCCGTGGAGCTACCTGTCCCGTCAGTCATGGCTGTTGAGCCTGCGCGTCCGGAGCCTGTGCTCCGCAACGGGAGAGGCTACAACACTGAGAGGCCCGCGTACAGCAAAAAAAAAAAAAAAAAATATGTAATAGTCAAGACCTACCCCTTGCTCAACGAAATGGGCTAAACACCCTATATTCAATGCCTAGGAATACACCTGACTAGTAAGAAGCTTCAAACCCATGGATTTATATGTCTCCATAAGAGAATCAAGCGTGTGTACAGCTGCATGAATGCAGCAGAGAAAATCCGATAAATCCTATTATCAAAATGAATTACAAAAACAAAACACAATGACAGTGAAATAGAGAGCAATTCTTAAATAATTCATTCAGGGCTTGTGATGCAACCTGGATTTACCTCATCTACACCCAGAGCTGAGTGAGACATAAAGTTGGACACTTCGGGCTGATAGCATTGGTGAAGTTCGATGAGCAAATGCAGACCATTTGAAGTCATACTGCATGGTACCCATTCCATGGGTCCCAACTCTCCAGGTTTAAGCGATGCTTCCTTCAGCTAAAACATGCATGGGAAGCCCACAGTATGGTGCACCGTGTGACCGGGAAACATTTTCAAATGCATCTCAGTTTTTGTCCCCGTTTACTCGGGTTCAGAATTCCAGACCCTTTACAAACACTCTCCCCACTTGGAGAGTCAGTGCCTTTAACCTGCTGTTTGGCACAGTTTGCAATTTCTGTGCAAGAGGAATAGGAATAGGAAGAACCAATGAGAGACTAGCTGTAGGTTTCTGCACGGGCAAATTTAACGCTCATTTCCAACCAGGAAGAGGAATTAACCAAACGCTCAGCATGCCGTGCCGGAACCAGATTAGGGCCTGAAGCAATCCTGCGGGTTTGCGGCCAGCTCAAAAGAAAGCGATTTGAAGAAAGGAGCTCAGGGGCACTGTAATTCACAAACCTGCAGAGTTATAAATGACAGCTATCGTCCAAAAATATATTGAAGGAAGGCTGCGAAGAGGACTTGAAAGCGGGGCAAAATTGCAGGAAAACGATTTCAGGGGTTAGACTGGAATTGCATTTAAAGCATAGGAAAAGAGGCAGAACGTCGACAATGATGCACTTGGCCAAAAAGGGCGTATGCGTTTTTTCCTGAATATATTCAGGAAAAAACGCATACGCCCTTTTTGGCCAACCAAGCAAGCATGTTAAAGAAATCTGCACTACAATGAAGTCTCACTGCCCCCCGGTCAAAAGGGCCATCTGAAAAAAGTGTAAAATCCAGAAAGGCAGCACAGGCCATGGAGAACAGGGAGCCTTGTTATGCTCATGGGTGGGATGTAAATTGCCAACAGCCACTCTGGAGAAGTGTATGGTGTTTCCTGAAACACCTAAAAAACAAAGCAACGGAGCCTACGGCACTTCCACTTATGGTCCTATAGCTTAGGGAAATTAAAATAAAAAACACACAGCCACCCCAAAGTTTCAGACGGCTCTGTTTACAAGAACCTCGTCTACGGTACAAGTTAAATATCCCAGAAAGCGAAAAATGGATAAAGAAGTTGTGGTACGTACGTACAATGGAATATCACTCACCAATGAAATCTATGTCATCTGGCCCGTCGTGGCATAATGAGTGGATTCAGGTACGATGATTCTAAGAGAAATAAGTCACACAGAAAATGAAACATCGTAAGTTATCTCTAATACACCGAATGTAATCTTGGCTACACATGAACTGAATTACAAAACAGAACAGGGTCTCAAATTTAGAAAACCAACTTATGTTTGCTTAAGGGGAAAGGTGAGTTGGGGTGCTGCATAAAACCAGAGATAGAAATTAGCACAGATACCATTCCATACGTCAAATATGTAATAGTCAAGACCTACCCCTTGCTCAACGAAATGGGCTAAACACCCTATATTCAACGCCTAGGAATACACCTGACTAGTAAGAAGCTTCAAACCCATGGATTTATATGTCTCCATAAGAGAATCAAGCGTGTGTACAGCTGCATGAAGGTAGCAGAGAAAATCCGATAAATCCTATTATCAAAATGAATTACAAAAACAAAACACAATGACAGTGAAATAGAGAGCAATTCTTAAATAATTCATTCAGGGCTTGTGATGCAACCTGGATTTACCTCATCTACACCCAGAGCTGAGTGAGACATAAAGTTGGACACTTCGGGCTGATAGCATTGGTGAGGTTCGAAGAGCAAATGCAGACCATTTGAAGTCATACTGCATGGTACCCATTCCATGGGTCCCAACTCTCCAGGTTTAAGCGATTCTTCCTTCAGCTAAAACATGCATGGGAAACCCACAGTATGGTGCACCGTGTGACCGGGAAACGTTTTCAAATGCATCTCAGTTTTCGTCCCCTTTTACTCGGGTTCACAATTCCAGACCCTTTACTAACACTCTACCCACTTGGAGAGTCAGTGCCTTTAACCTGCTGTTTGGCACAGTTTGCAATTTCTGCGCAAGATGAACAGGAATAGGGAGAACCAATGAGAGACTAGCTGTAGGTGTCTGCACGGGCAAATTTAACGCTCATTTCCCACCAGGAAGAGGAATTAACCAAACGCTCAGCATGCCGTGCCGGAACCAGATTAGGGCCTGAAGCAACCCTGCGAGTTTGCGGCCAGCTCACAAGAAAGCGATTTGAAGAAAGGAGTTCCGGGGCACTCTAATTCACAAACCTGCAGAGTTATAAATGACAGCTATCGTCCAAAAATATATTGAAGGAAGCCTGCGAAGAGGACTTGAAAGCGGGGCAGAATTGCAGGAAAACGATTTCAGGGGGTAGACTGGAATTGCATTTAAAGCATAGGAAAAGAGGCAGAACGTCGACAATGATGCACTTGGCCAAAAAGGGTGTATGCGTTTTTTCCTGAATATATTCAGGAAAAAACGCATACGCCATTTTTGGCCAACCAAGCAAGCATGTTAAAGAAATCTGCACTACAATGAAGTCTCACTGCCCCCCGGTCAAAAGGGACATCTGAAAAAAGTGTAAAATCCAGAAAGGCAGCACAGGCCATGGAGAACAGGGAGCCTTGTTATGCTGATGGGTGGGATGTAAATTGCCAACAGCCACTCTGGAGAAGTGTATGGTGTTTCCTGAAACACCTAAAAAACAAAGCAACAGAGCCTACGGCACTTCCACTTATGGTCCTATAGCTTAGGGAAATTTAAATCAAAAACACACAGCCAAGCCAAAGTTTCAGATGGCTCTGTTTACAAGAACCTCTTCTACGGTACAAGTTAAATATCCCAGAAAGCGAAAAATGGATAAAGAAGTTGTGGTACGTACGTACAATGGAATATCAGTCACCAAGGAAAGCTATGTCATCTGGCCCGTCGTGGTGTAATGAGTGGATTCAGGTACGATGATTCTAAGTGAAATAAGTCACACAGAAAATGAAACATCATAAGATATCACTAACACACCGAAGGTAATCTTGGCTACACATGAACTGAATTACAAAACAGAACAGGGTCTCAAATTTAGAAAACCAACTTATGTTTGCTTAAGGGGAAAGGTGAGTTGGGGTGCTGCATAAAACCAGAGATAGAAATTAGCACAGATACCATTCCATACGTCAAATATGTAATAGTCAAGACCTACCCCTTGCTCAACGAAATGGGCTAAACACCCTATATTCAACGCCTAGGAATACACCTGACTAGTAAGAATCTTCAAACCCATGGATTTATATGTCTCCATAAGAGAATCAAGCATGTGTACAGCTGCATGAAGGCAGCAGAGAAAATCCGATAAATCCTATTATCAAAATGAATTACAAAAACAAAACACAATGACAGTGAAATAGAGAACAATTCTTAAATAATTCATTCAGGGCTTGTGATGCAACCTGGATTTACCTCATCTACACCCAGAGCTGAGTGAGACATAAGGTTGGACACTTCGGGGTGATACCACTGGTGAGGTTCGATGAGCAAATGCAGACCATTTGAAGTCATACTGCATGGTACCCATTCCATGGGTCCCAACTCTCCAGGTTTAAGCGATTCTTCCTTCAGCTAAAGCATGCATGGGAAGCCCACAGTATGGTGCACCGTGTGACCAGGAAACGTTTTCAAAGGCATCTCAATTTTCGTCCCCTTTTACTCGGGTTCACAATTCCAGACCCTTTTCTAACACTCTCCAGACTTGGAGAGTCAGTGCCTTTAACCTCCTGTTTGGCACAGTTTGCAATTTCTGCGCAAGATGAACAGGAATAGGGAGAACCAATGAGAGACTAGCTGTAGGTGTCTGCACGGGCAAATTTAACGCACATTTCCCACCAGAAAGACGAATTAACCAAAGGCTCAGCATGCCGGGCCGGAACAAGATTAGGGCCTGAAGCAAACCTGCGGGTTTGCGGCCAGCTCACAAGAAAGCGATTTGAAGAAAGGAGCTCAGGGGCACTGTAATTCACAAACCTGCAGAGTTATAAATGACAGCTATCGTCCAAAAATATATTGAAGGAAGGCTGCGAAGAGGACTTGAAAGCGGGGCAGAATTGCAGGAAAACGATTTCAGGGGGTAGACTGGAATTGCATTTAAAGCATAGGAAAAGAGGCAGGACGTCGACAATGATGCACTTGGCCAAAAAGGGCGTATGCGTTTTTTCCTGAATATATTCAGGAAAAAACGCATACGCCCTTTTTGGCCAACCAAGCAAGCATGTTAAAGAAATCTGCACTACAATGAAGTCTCACTGCCCCCCGGTCAAAAGGGCCATGTGAAAAAAGTGTAAAATCCAGAAATGCAGCACAGGCCATGGAGAACGGGGAGCCTTGTTATGCTGATGGGTGGGATGTAAATTGCCAACAGCCACTCTGGAGAAGTGTATGGTGTTTCCTGAAACACCTAAAAAACAAAGCAACGGAGCCTACGGCACTTCCACTTATGGTCCTATAGCTTAGGGAAATTAAAATAAAAAACACACAGCCACCCCAAAGTTTCAGACGGCTCTGTTTACAAGAACCTCGTCTGCGGTACAAGTTAAATATCCCAGAAAGCGAAAAATGGATAAAGAAGTTGTGGTACGTACGTACAATGGAATATCACTCACCAAGGAAATCTATGTCATCTGGCCCGTCGTGGCATAATGAGTGGATTCAGGTACGATGATTCTAAGTGAAATAAGTCACACAGAAAATGAAACATCATAAGTTATCTCTAATACACCGAATGTAATCTTGGCTACACATGAACTGAATTACAAAACAGAACAGGGTCTCAAATTTAGAAAACCAACTTATGTTTGCTTAAGGGGAAAGGTGAGTTGGGGTGCTGCATAAAACCAGAGATAGAAATTAGCACAGATACCATTCCATACGTCAAATATGTAATAGTCAAGACCTACCCCTTGCTCAACGAAATGGGCTAAACACCCTATATTCAACGCCTAGGAATACACCTGACTAGTAAGAATCTTCAAACCCATGGATTTATATGTCTCCATAAGAGAATCAAGCGTGTGTACAGCTGCATGAATGCAGCAGAGAAAATCCGATAAATCCTATTATCAAAATGAATTACAAAAACAAAACACAATGACAGTGAAATAGAGAGCAATTCTTAAATAATTCATTCAGGGCTTGTGATGCAACCTGGATTTACCTCATCTACACCCAGAGCTGAGTGAGACATAAAGTTGGACACTTCGGGCTGATAGCATTGGTGAGGTTCGATGAGCAAATGCAGACCATTTGAAGTCATACTGCATGGTACCCATTCCATGGGTCCCAACTCTCCAGGTTTAAGCAATGCTTCCTTCAGCTAAAACATGCATGGGAAACCCACAGTATGGTGCACCGTGTGACCGGGAAACGTTTTCAAATGCATCTCAGTTTTCGTCCCCTTTTACTCGGGTTCACAATTCCAGACCCTTTACAAACACTCTCCCCACTTGGAGAGTCAGTGCCTTTAACCTGCTGTTTGGCACAGTTTGCAATTTCTGCGCAAGATGAACAGGAATAGGGAGAACCAATGAGAGACTAGCTGTAGTTGTCTGCACGGGCAAAATTAACGCTCATTTCAAACCAGGAAGAGGAATTAACCAAACGCTCATCATGCCCTGCCGGAACCAGATTAGGGCCTGAAGCAATCCTGCGGGTTTGCGGCCAGCTCACAAGAAAGCGATTTGAAGAAAGGAGCTCAGGGGCACTGTAATTCACAAACCTGCAGAGTTATAAATGACAGCTATCGTCCAAAAATATATTGAAGGAAGGCTGCGAAGAGGACTTGAAAGCGGGGCAGAATTTCAGGAAAACGATTTCAGGGGGTAGACTGGAATTGCATTTAAAGCATAGGAAAAGAGGCAGAACGTCGACAATGATGCACTTGGCCAAAAAATGGCGTATGCGTTTTTTTCTGAATATATTCAGGAAAAAACGCATACGCCCTTTTTGGCCAACCAAGCAAGCATGTTAAAGAAATCTGCACTACAATGAAGTCTCACTGCCCCCCGGTCAAAAGGGCCATCTGAAAAAAGTGTAAAATCCAGAAATGCAGCACAGGCCATGGAGAACAGGGAGCCTTGTTATGCTGATGGGTGGGATGTAAATTGCCAACAGCCACTCTGCAGAAGTGTATGGTGTTTCCTGAAACACCTAAAAAACAAAGCATCGGAGCCTACGGCACTTCCACTTATGGTCCTATAGCTTAGGGAAATTAAAATAAAAAACACACAGCCACCCCAAAGTTTCAGACGGCTCTGTTTACAAGAACCTCTTCTACGGTACAAGTTAAATATCCCAGAAAGCGAAAAATGGATAAAGAATTTGTGGTACGTACGTACAATGGAATATCACTCACCAATGAAATCTATGTCATCTGGCCCGTCGTGGCATAATGAGTGGATTCAGGTACGATGATTCTAAGAGAAATAAGTCACACAGAAAATGAAACATCATAAGATATCACTAATACACCGAATGTAATCTTGGCTACACATGAACTGAATTACAAAACAGAACAGGGTCTCAATTTAGAAAACCAACTTATGTTTGCTTAAGGGGAAAGGTGAGTTGGGGTGCTGCATAAAACCAGAGATAGAAATTAGCACAGATACTATTCCATACGTCATATATGTAATAGTCAAGGGGGCTTCCCTGGTGGCGCACTGGTTGAGAGACCGCCTGCCGATGCAGGGGACGCGGGTTCGTGCCCCGGTCCGAGAGGATCCCACATGCCGTGGAGCTACCTGTCCCGTCAGTCATGGCTGTTGAGCCTGCGCGTCCGGAGCCTGTGCTCCGCAACGGGAGAGGCTACAACACTGAGAGGCCCGCGTACAGCAAAAAAAAAAAAAAAAAATATGTAATAGTCAAGACCTACCCCTTGCTCAACGAAATGGGCTAAACACCCTATATTCAACGCCTAGGAATACACCTGACTAGTAAGAAGCTTCAAACCCATGGATTTATATGTCTCCATAAGAGAATCAAGCGTGTGTACAGCTGCATGAATGCAGCAGAGAAAATCCGATAAATCCTATTATCAAAATGAATTACAAAAACAAAACACAATGACAGTGAAATAGAGAGCAATTCTTAAATAATTCATTCAGGGCTTGTGATACAACCTGGATTTACCTCATCTACACCCAGAGCTGAGTGAGACATAAAGTTGGACACTTCGGGCTGATAGCATTGGTGAAGTTCGATGAGCAAATGCAGACCATTTGAAGTCATACTGCATGGTACCCATTCCATGGGTCCCAACTCTCCAGGTTTAAGCGATGCTTCCTTCAGCTAAAACATGCATGGGAAGCCCACAGTATGGTG
This sequence comes from Delphinapterus leucas, assembly GCF_059928025.1. NCBI lineage: Eukaryota > Metazoa > Chordata > Mammalia > Artiodactyla > Monodontidae > Delphinapterus > Delphinapterus leucas. Next base: position 6,603,438 of record NW_028322236.1, on the reverse strand, counting down.
CACCGTGTGACCGGGAAACATTTTCAAATGCATCTCAGTTTTTGTCCCCGTTTACTCGGGTTCAGAATTCCAGACCCTTTACAAACACTCTCCCCACTTGGAGAGTCAGTGCCTTTAACCTGCTGTTTGGCACAGTTTGCAATTTCTGCGCAAGAGGAATAGGAATAGGAAGAACCAATGAGAGACTAGCTGTAGGTTTCTGCACGGGCAAATTTAACGCTCATTTCCAACCAGGAAGAGGAATTAACCAAACGCTCAGCATGCCGTGCCGGAACCAGATTAGGGCCTGAAGCAATCCTGCGGGTTTGCGGCCAGCTCAAAAGAAAGCGATTTGAAGAAAGGAGCTCAGGGGCACTGTAATTCACAAACCTGCAGAGCTATAAATGACAGCTATCGTCCAAAAATATATTGAAGGAAGGCTGCGAAGAGGACTTGAAAGCGGGGCAAAATTGCAGGAAAACGATTTCAGGGGTTAGACTGGAATTGCATTTAAAGCATAGGAAAAGAAGCAGAACGTCGACAATGATGCACTTGGCCAAAAAGGGCGTATGCGTTTTTTCCGGAATATACGCATACGCCCTTTTTGGCCAACCAAGCAAGCATGTTAAAGAAATCTGCACTACAATGAAGTCTCTCTGCCCATCGGTCAAAAGGGCCATCTGAAAAAAGTGTAAAATCCAGAAAGGCAGCACAGGCCATGGAGAACAGGGAGCCTTGTTATGCTCATGGGTGGGATATAAATTGCCAACAGCCACTCTGGAGAAGTGTATGGTGTTTCCTGAAACACCTAAAAAACAAAGCAACGGAGCCTACGGCACTTCCGCTTATGGTCCTATAGCTTAGGGAAATTAAAATAAAAAACACACAGCCACCCCAAAGTTTCAGACGGCTCTGTTTACAAGAACCTCGTCTACGGTACAAGTTAAATATCCCAGAAAGCGAAAAATGGATAAAGAAGTTGTGGTACGTACGTACAATGGAATATCACTCACCAATGAAATCTATGTCATCTGGCCCGTCGTGGCATAATGAGTGGATTCAGGTACGATGATTCTAAGAGAAATAAGTCACACAGAAAATGAAACATCATAAGTTATCTCTAATACACCGAATGTAATCTTGGCTACACATTAACTGAATTACAAAACAGAACAGGGTCTCAAATTTAGAAAACCAACTTATGTTTGCTTAAGGGGAAAGGTGAGTTGGGGTGCTGCATAAAACCAGAGATAGAAATTAGCACAGATACCATTCCATACGTCAAATATGTAATAGTCAAGACCTACACCTTGCTCAACGAAATGGGCTAAACACCCTATATTCAACGCCTAGGAATACACCTGACTAGTAAGAAGCTTCAAACCCATGGATTTATATGTCTCCATAAGAGAATCAAGCGTGTGTACAGCTGCATGAAGGTAGCAGAGAAAATCCGATAAATCCTATTATCAAAATTAATTACAAAAACAAAACACAATGACAGTGAAATAGAGAGCAATTCTTAAATAATTCATTCAGGGCTTGTGATGCAACCTGGATTTACCTCATCTACACCCAGAGCTGAGTGAGACATAAAGTTGGACACTTCGGGCTGATAGCATTGGTGAGGTTCGAAGAGCAAATGCAGACCATTTGAAGTCATACTGCATGGTACCCATTCCATGGGTCCCAACTCTCCAGGTTTAAGCGATTCTTCCTTCAGCTAAAACATGCATGGGAAACCCACAGTATGGTGCACCGTGTGACCGGGAAACGTTTTCAAATGCATCTCAGTTTTCGTCCCCTTTTACTCGGGTTCACAATTCCAGACCCTTTACTAACACTCTACCCACTTGGAGAGTCAGTGCCTTTAACCTGCTGTTTGGCACAGTTTGCAATTTCTGCGCAAGATGAACAGGAATAGGGAGAACAAATGAGAGACTAGCTGTAGGTGTCTGCACGGACAAATTTAATGCTCATTTCCCACCAGGAAGAGGAATTAACCAAACGCTCAGCATGCCGTGCCGGAACCAGATTAGGGCCTGAAGCAACCCTGCGAGTTTGCGGCCAGCTCACAAGAAAGCGATTTGAAGAAAGAAGCTCCGGGGCACTCTAATTCACAAACCTGCAGAGTTATAAATGACAGCTATCGTCCAAAAATATATTGAAGGAAGCCTGCGAAGAGGACTTGAAAGCGGGGCAGAATTGCAGGAAAACGATTTCAGGGGGTAGACTGGAATTGCATTTAAAGCATAGGAAAAGAGGCAGAACGTCGACAATGATGCACTTGGCCAAAAAGGGCGTATGCGTTTTTTCCTGAATATATTCAGGAAAAAACGCATAAGCCCTTTTTGGCCAACCAAGCAAGCATGTTAAAGAAATCTGCACTACAATGAACTCTCACTGCCCCCCGGTCAAAAGGGCCATCTGAAAAAAGTGTAAAATCCAGAAAGGCAGCACAGGCCATGGAGAACAGGGAGCCTTGTTATGCTGATGGGCGGGATGTAAATTGCCAACAGCCACTCTGGAGAAGTGTATGGTGTTTCCTGAAACACCTAAAAAACAAAGCAACAGAGCCTACGGCACTTCCACTTATGGTCCTATAGCTTAGGGAAATTTAAATCAAAAACACACAGCCAAGCCAAAGTTTAAGATGGCTCTGTTTACAAGAACCTCTTCTACGGTACAAGTTAAATATCCCAGAAAGCGAAAAATGGATAAAGAATTTGTGGTACGTACGTACAATGGAATATCAGTCACCAAGGAAAGCTATGTCATCTGGCCCGTCGTGGTGTAATGAGTGGATTCAGGTACGATGATTCTAAGTGAAATAAGTCACACAGAAAATGAAACATCATAAGATATCACTAACACACCGAATGTAATCTTGGCTACACATGAACTGAATTACAAAACAGAACAGGGTCTCAAATTTAGAAAACCAACTTATGTTTGCTTAAGGGGAAAGGTGAGTTGGGGTGCTGCATAAAACCAGAGATAGAAATTAGCACAGATACCATTCCATACGTCAAATATGTAATAGTCAAGACCTACCCCTTGCTCAACGAAATGGGCTAAACACCCTATATTCAACGCCTAGGAATACACCTGACTAGTAAGAATCTTCAAACCCATGGATTTATATGTCTCCATAAGAGAATCAAGCGTGTGTACAGCTGCATGAATGCAGCAGAGAAAATCCGATAAATCCTATTATCAAAATGAATTACAAAAACAAAACACAATGACAGTGAAATAGAGAGCAATTCTTAAATAATTCATTCAGGGCTTGTGATGCAACCTGGATTTACCTCATCTACACCCAGAGCTGAGTGAGACATAAAGTTGGACACTTCGCGCTGATAGCATTGGTGAGGTTCGATGAGCAAATGCAGACCATTTGAAGTCATACTGCATGGTACCCATTCCATGGGTCCCAACTCTCCAGGTTTAAGCGATTCTTCCTTCAGCTAAAACATGCATGGGAAACCCACAGTATGGTGCACCGTGTGACCGGGAAACGTTTTCAAATGCATCTCAGTTTTCGTCCCCTTTTACTCGGGTTCACAATTCCAGACCCTTTACTAACACTCTCCCCACTTGGAGAGTCAGTGCCTTTAACCTCCTGTTTGGCACAGTTTGCAATTTCTGCGCAAGATGAACAGGAATAGGGAGAACCAATGAGAGACTAGCTGTAGGTGTCTGCACGGGCAAATTTAACGCTCATTTCCCACCAGGAAGAGGAATTAACCGAAGGCTCAGCATGCTGTGCCAGAACCAGATTAGGGCCTGAAGCAATCCTGAGGGTTTGCGGCCAGCTCACAAGAAAGCGATTTGAAGAAAGGAGCTCCGGCGCACTGTAATTCAAAACCTGCAGTGTTGTAAATGACAGCTATCGTCCAAAAATATGTTGAAGGAAGGCTGCGAAGAGGACTTGAAAGCGGGGCAGAATTTCAGGAAAACGATTTCATGGGGTAGACTGGAATTGCATTTAAAGCATAGGAAAAGAGGCAGAACGTCGACAATGATGCACTTGGCCAAAAAGAGCGTATGCGTTTTTTCCTGAATATATTCAGGAAAAAACGCATACGCTCTTTTTGGCCAACCAAGCAACCATGTTAAAGAAATCTGCACTACAATGAAGTCTCACTGCCCCCCGGTCAAAAGGGCCATCTGAAAAAAGTGTAAAATCCAGAAAGGCAGCACAGGCCATGGAGAACAGGGAGCCTTGTTATGCTCATGGGTGGGATGTAAATTGCCAACAGCCACTCTGGAGAAGTGTATGGTGTTTCCTGAAACACCTAAAAAACAAAGCAACGGAGCCTACGGCACTTCCACTTATGGTCCTATAGCTTAGGGAAATTAAAATCAAAAACACACAGCCACGCCAAAGTTTCAGACGGCTCTGTTTACAAGAACCTCGTCTACGGTACAAGTTAAATATCCCAGAAAGCGAAAAATGGATAAAGAAGTTGTGGTACGTACGTACAATGGAATATCACTCACCAATGAAGTCTATGTCATCTGGCCCGTCGTGGCATAATGAGTGGATTCAGGTACGATGATTCTAAGTGAAATAAGTCACACAGAAAATGAAACATCATAAGATATCACTAATACACCGAATGTAATCTTGGCTACACATGAACTGAATTACAAAAGAGAACAGGGTCTCAAATTTAGAAAACCAACTTATGTTTGCTTAAGGGGAAAGGTGAGTTGGGGTGCTGCATAAAACCAGAGATAGAAATTAGCACAGATACCATTCCATACGTCAAATATGTAATAGTCAAGACCTACCCCTTGCTCAACGAAATGGGCTAAACACCCTATATTCAACGCCTAGGAATACACCTGACTAGTAAGAATCTTCAAACCCATGGATTTATATGTCTCCATAAGAGAATCAAGCATGTGTACAGCTGCATGAAGGCAGCAGAGAAAATCCGATAAATCCTATTATCAAAATGAATTACAAAAACAAAACACAATGACAGTGAAATAGAGAGCAATTCTTAAATAATTCATTCAGGGCTTGTGATGCAACCTGGATTTACCTCATCTAAACACAGAGCTGAGTGAGACCTAAGGTTGGACACTTCGGGCTGATAGCATTGGTGAGGTTCGATGAGCAAATGCAGACCATTTGAAGTCATACTACATGGTACCCATTCCATGGGTCCCAACTCTCCAGGTTTAAGCGATTCTTCCTTCAGGTAAAGCATGCATGGGAAGCCCACAGTATGGTGCACCGTGTGACCGGGAAACATTTTCAAATGCATCTCAGTTTTTGTCCCCGTTTACTCGGGTTCACAATTCCAGACCCTTTACTAACACTCTACCCACTTGGAGAGTCAGTGCTTTAACCTGCTGTTTGGCACAGTTTGCAATTTCTGCGCAAGAGGAATAGGAATAGGAAGAACCAATGAGAGACTAGCTGTAGGTTTCTGCACGGGCAAATTTAACGTTCAATTCCAACCAGGTAGAGGAATTAACCAAACGCTCAGCATGCCGTGCCGGAACCAGATTAGGGCCTGAAGCAATCCTGCGGGTTTGCGGCCAGCTCAAAAGAAAGCGATTTGAAGAAAGGAGCTCAGGGGCACTGTAATTCACAAACCTGCAGAGTTATAAATGACAGCTATCGTCCAAAAATATATTGAAGGAAGCCTGCGAAGAGGACTTGAAAGCGGGGCAGAATTGCAGGAAAACGATTTCAGGGGTTAGACTGGAATTGCATTTAAAGCATAGGAAAAGAGGCAGAACGTCGACAATGATGCACTTGGCCAAAAAGGGCGTATGCGTTTTTTCCTGAATATACGCATACGCACTTTTTGGCCAACCAAGCAAGCATGTTAAAGAAATCTGCACTACAATGAAGTCTCACTGCCCCCCGGTCAAAAGGGCCATCTGAAAAAAGTGTAAAATCCAGAAAGGCAGCACAGGCCATGGAGAACAGGGAGCCTTGTTATGCTCATGGGTGGGATGTAAATTGCCAACAGCCACTCTGGAGAAGTGTATGGTGTTTCCTGAAACACCTAAAAAACAAAGCAACGGAGCCTACGGCACTTCCACTTATGGTCCTATAGCTTAGGGAAATTAAAATAAAAAACACACAGCCACCCCAAAGTTTCAGACGGCTCTGTTTACAAGAACCTCGTCTACGGTACAAGTTAAATATCCCAGAAAGCGAAAAATGGATAAAGAAGTTGTGGTACGTACGTACAATGGAATATCACTCACCAATGAAGTCTATGTCATCTGGCCCGTCGTGGCATAATGAGTGGATTCAGGTACGATGATTCTAAGAGAAATAAGTCACACAGAAAATGAAACATCATAAGTTATCTCTAATACACCGAATGTAATCTTGGCTACACATGAACTGAATTACAAAACAGAACAGGGTCTCAAATTTAGAAAACCAACTTATGTTTGCTTAAGGGGAAAGGTGAGTTGGGGTGCTGCATAAAACCAGAGATAGAAATTAGCACAGATACCATTCCATACGTCAAATATGTAATAGTCAAGACCTACCCCTTGCTCAACGAAATGGGCTAAACACCCTATATTCAACGCCTAGGAATACACCTGACTAGTAAGAAGCTTCAAACCCATGGATTTATATGTCTCCATAAGAGAATCAAGCGTGTGTACAGCTGCATGAAGGTAGCAGAGAAAATCCGATAAATCCTATTATCAAAATGAATTACAAAAACAAAACACAATGACAGTGAAATAGAGAGCAATTCTTAAATAATTCATTCAGGGCTTGTGATGCAACCTGGATTTACCTCATCTACACCCAGAGCTGAGTGAGACATAAAGTTGGACACTTCGGGCTGCTAGCATTGGTGAGGTTCGAAGAGCAAATGCAGACCATTTGAAGTCATACTGCATGGTACCCATTCCATGGGTCCCAACTCTCCAGGTTTAAGCGATTCTTCCTTCAGCTAAAACATGCATGGGAAACCCACAGTATGGTGCACCGTGTGACCGGGAAACGTTTTCAAATGCATCTCAGTTTTCGTCCCCTTTTACTCGGGTTCACAATTCCAGACCCTTTACTAACACTCTACCCACTTGGAGAGTCAGTGCCTTTAACCTGCTGTTTGGCACAGTTTGCAATATCTGCGCAAGATGAACAGGAATAGGGAGAACCAATGAGAGACTAGCTGTAGGTGTCTGCACGGGCAAATTTAACGCTCATTTCCCACCAGGAAGAGGAATTAACCAAACGCTCAGCATGCCGTGCCGGAACCAGATTAGGGCCTGAAGCAACCCTGCGAGTTTGCGGCCAGCTCACAAGAAAGCGATTTGAAGAAAGGAGCTCCGGGGCACTCTAATTCACAAACCTGCAGAGTTATAAATGACAGCTATCGTCCAAAAATATATTGAAGGAAGCCTGCGAAGAGGACTTGAAAGCGGGGCAGAATTGCAGGAAAACGATTTCAGGGGTTAGACTGGAATTGCATTTAAAGCATAGGAAAAGAGGCAGAACGTCGACAATGATGCACTTGGCCAAAAAGGGCGTATGCGTTTTTTCCTGAATATACGCATACGCCCTTTTTGGCCAACCAAGCAAGCATGTTAAAGAAATCTGCACTACAATGAAGTCTCACTGCCCCCAGGTCAAAAGGGCCATCTGAAAAAAGTGTAAAATCCAGAAAGGCAGCACAGGCCATGGAGAACAGGGAGCCTTGTTATGCTGATGGGCGGGATGTAAATTGCCAACAGCCACTCTGGAGAAGTGTATGGTGTTTCCTGAAACACCTAAAAAACAAAGCAACAGAGCCTACGGCACTTCCACTTATGGTCCTATAGCTTAGGGAAATTTAAATCAAAAACACACAGCCAAGCCAAAGTTTCAGATGGCTCTGTTTACAAGAACCTCTTCTACGGTACAAGTTAAATATCCCAGAAAGCGAAAAATGGATAAAGAAGTTGTGGTACGTACGTACAATGGAATATCACTCACCAATGAAATCTATGTCATCTGGCCCGTCGTGGCATAATGAGTGGATTCAGGTACGATGATTCTAAGTGAAATAAGTCACACAGAAAATGAAACATCATAATATATCACTAATACACCGAATGTAATCTTGGCTACACATGAACTGAATTACAAAACAGAACAGGGTCTCAAATTTAGAAAACCAACTTATGTTTGCTTAAGGGGAAAGGTGAGTTGGGGTGCTGCATAAAACCAGAGATAGAAATTAGCACAGATACCATTCCATACGTCAAATATGTAATAGTCAAGACCTACCCCTTGCTCAACGAAATGGGCTAAACACCCTATATTCAACGCCTAGGAATACACCTGACTAGTAAGAATCTTCAAACCCATGGATTTATATGTCTCCATAAGAGAATCAAGCATGTGTACAGCTGCATGAAGGCAGCAGAGAAAATCCGATAAATCCTATTATCAAAATGAATTACAAAAACAAAACACAATGACAGTGAAATAGAGAGCAATTCTTAAATAATTCATTCAGGGCTTGTGATGCAACCTGGATTTACCTCATCTAAACACAGAGCTGAGTGAGACCTAAGGTTGGACACTTCGGGCTGATAGCATTGGTGATGTTCGATGAGCAAATGCAGAACATTTGAAGTCATACTACATGGTACCCATTCCATGGGTCCCAACTCTCCAGGTTTAAGCGATTCTTCCTTCAGGTAAAGCATGCATGGGAAGCCCACAGTATGGTGCACCGTGTGACCGGGAAACATTTTCAAATGCATCTCAGTTTTTGTCCCCGTTTACTCGGGTTCAGAATTCCAGACCCTTTACAAACACTCTCCCCACTTGGAGAGTCAGTGCCTTTAACCTTCTGTTTGGCACAGTTTGCAATTTCTGCGCAAGAGGAATAGGAATAGGAAGAACCAATGAGAGACTAGCTGTAGGTTTCTGCACGGGCAAATTTAACGCTCATTTCCAACCAGGAAGAGGAATTAACCAAACGCTGAGCATGCCGTGCCGGAACCAGATTAGGGCCTGAAGCAATCCTGCGGGTTTGCGGCCAGCTCAAAAGAAAGCGATTTGAAGAAAGGAGCTCAGGGGCACTGTAATTCACAAACCTGCAGAGTTATAAATGACAGCTATCGTCCAAAAATATATTGAAGGAAGGCTGCGAAGAGGACTTGAAAGCGGGGCAAAATTGCAGGAAAACGATTTCAGGGGTTAGACTGGAATTGCATTTAAAGCATAGGAAAAGAGGCAGAACGTCGACAATGATGCACTTGGCCAAAAAGGGCGTATGCGTTTTTTCCGGAATATACGCATACGCCCTTTTTGGCCAACCAAGCAAGCATGTTAAAGAAATCTGCACTACAATGAAGTCTCACTGCCCCCCGGTCAAAAGGGCCATCTGAAAAAAGTGTAAAATCCAGAAAGGCAGCACAGGCCATGGAGAACAGGGAGCCTTGTTATGCTCATGGGTGGGATGTAAATTGCCAACAGCCACTCTGGAGAAGTGTATGGTGTTTCCTGAAACACCTAAAAAACAAAGCAACGGAGCCTACGGCACTTCCACTTATGGTCCTATAGCTTAGGGAAATTAAAATAAAAAACACACAGCCACCCCAAAGTTTCAGACGGCTCTGTTTACAAGAACCTCGTCTACGGTACAAGTTAAATATCCCAGAAAGCGAAAAATGGATAAAGAAGTTGTGGTACGTACGTACAATGGAATATCACTCACCAATGAAATCTATGTCATCTGGCCCGTCGTGGCATAATGAGTGGATTCAGGTACGATGATTCTAAGAGAAATAAGTCACACAGAAAATGAAACATCGTAAGTTATCTCTAATACACCGAATGTAATCTTGGCTACACATGAACTGAATTACAAAACAGAACAGGGTCTCAAATTTAGAAAACCAACTTATGTTTGCTTAAGGGGAAAGGTGAGTTGGGGTGCTGCATAAAACCAGAGATAGAAATTAGCACAGATACCATTCCATACGTCAAATATGTAATAGTCAAGACCTACCCCTTGCTCAACGAAATGGGCTAAACACCCTATATTCAACGCCTAGGAATACACCTGACTAGTAAGAAGCTTCAAACCCATGGATTTATATGTCTCCATAAGAGAATCAAGCGTGTGTACAGCTGCATGAAGGTAGCAGAGAAAATCCGATAAATCCTATTATCAAAATGAATTACAAAAACAAAACACAATGACAGTGAAATAGAGAGCAATTCTTAAATAATTCATTCAGGGCTTGTGATGCAACCTGGATTTACCTCATCTACACCCAGAGCTGAGTGAGACATAAAGTTGGACACTTCGGGCTGATAGCATTGGTGAGGTTCGAAGAGCAAATGCAGACCATTTGAAGTCATACTGCATGGTACCCATTCCATGGGTCCCAACTCTCCAGGTTTAAGCGATTCTTCCTTCAGCTAAAACATGCATGGGAAACCCACAGTATGGTGCACCGTGTGACCGGGAAACGTTTTCAAATGCATCTCAGTTTTCGTCCCCTTTTACTCGGGTTCACAATTCCAGACCCTTTACTAACACTCTACCCACTTGGAGAGTCAGTGCCTTTAACCTGCTGTTTGGCACAGTTTGCAATTTCTGCGCAAGATGAACAGGAATAGGGAGAACCAATGAGAGACTAGCTGTAGGTGTCTGCACGGGCAAATTTAACGCTCATTTCCAACCAGGAAGAGGAATTAACCAAACGATCAGCATGCCGTGCCGGAACCAGATTAGGGCCTGAAGCAACCCTGCGAGTTTGCGGCCAGCTCACAAGAAAGCGATTTGAAGAAAGGAGCTCCGGGGCACTCTAATTCACAAACCTGCAGAGTTATAAATGACAGCTATCGTCCAAAAATATATTGAAGGAAGCCTGCGAAGAGGACTTGAAAGCGGGGCAGAATTGCAGGAAAACGATTTCAGGGGTTAGACTGGAATTGCATTTAAAGCATAGGAAAAGAGGCAGAACGTCGACAATGATGCACTTGGCCAAAAAGGGCGTATGCGTTTTTTCCTGAATATACGCATACGCCCTTTTTGGCCAACCAAGCAAGCATGTTAAAGAAATCTGCACTACAATGAAGTCTCACTGCCCCCAGGTCAAAAGGGACATCTGAAAAAAGTGTAAAATCCAGAAAGGCAGCACAGGCCATGGAGAACAGGGAGCCTTGTTATGCTGATGGGCGGGATGTAAATTGCCAACAGCCACTCTGGAGAAGTGTATGGTGTTTCCTGAAACACCTAAAAAACAAAGCAACAGAGCCTACGGCACTTCCACTTATGGTCCTATAGCTTAGGGAAATTTAAATCAAAAACACACAGCCAAGCCAAAGTTTCAGATGGCTCTGTTTACAAGAACCTCTTCTACGGTACAAGTTAAATATCCCAGAAAGCGAAAAATGGATAAAGAAGTTGTGGTACGTACGTACAATGGAATATCACTCACCAATGAAGTCTATGTCATCTGGCCCGTCGTGGCATAATGAGTGGATTCAGGTACGATGATTCTAAGTGAAATAAGTCACACAGAAAATGAAACATCATAATATATCACTAATACACCGAATGTAATCTTGGCTACACATGAACTGAATTACAAAACAGAACAGGGTCTCAAATTTAGAAAACCAACTTATGTTTGCTTAAGGGGAAAGGTGAGTTGGGGTGCTGCATAAAACCAGAGATAGAAATTAGCACAGATACCATTCCATACGTCAAATATGTAATAGTCAAGACCTACCCCTTGCTCAACGAAATGGGCTAAACACCCTATATTCAACGCCTAGGAATACACCTGACTAGTAAGAATCTTCAAACCCATGGATTTATATGTCTCCATAAGAGAATCAAGCATGTGTACAGCTGCATGAAGGCAGCAGAGAAAATCCGATAAATCCTATTATCAAAATGAATTACAAAAACAAAACACAATGACAGTGAAATAGAGAGCAATTCTTAAATAATTCATTCAGGGCTTGTGATGCAACCTGGATTTACCTCATCTAAACACAGAGCTGAGTGAGACCTAAGGTTGGACACTTCGGGCTGATAGCATTGGTGAGGTTCGATGAGCAAATGCAGACCATTTGAAGTCATACTACATGGTACCCATTCCATGGGTCCCAACTCTCCAGGTTTAAGCGATTCTTCCTTCAGGTAAAGCATGCATGGGAAGCCCACAGTATGGTGCACCGTGTGACCGGGAAACATTTTCAAATGCATCTCAGTTTTTGTCCCCGTTTACTCGGGTTCAGAATTCCAGACCCTTTACAAACACTCTCCCCACTTGGAGAGTCAGTGCCTTTAACCTGCTGTTTGGCACAGTTTGCAATTTCTGCGCAAGAGGAATAGGAATAGGAAGAACCAATGAGAGACTAGCTGTAGGTTTCTGCACGGGCAAATTTAACGCTCATTTCCAACCAGGAAGAGGAATTAACCAAACGCTCAGCATGCCGTGCCGGAACCAGATTAGGGCCTGAAGCAATCCTGCGGGTTTGCGGCCAGCTCAAAAGAAAGCGATTTGAAGAAAGGAGCTCAGGGGCACTGTAATTCACAAACCTGCAGAGTTATAAATGACAGCTATCGTCCAAAAATATATTGAAGGAAGGCTGCGAAGAGGACTTGAAAGCGGGGCAAAATTGCAGGAAAACGATTTCAGGGGTTAGACTGGAATTGCATTTAAAGCATAGGAAAAGAGGCAGAACGTCGACAATGATGCACTTGGCCAAAAAGGGCGTATGCGTTTTTTCCGGAATATACGCATACGCCCTTTTTGGCCAACCAAGCAAGCATGTTAAAGAAATCTGCACTACAATGAAGTCTCACTGCCCCCCGGTCAAAAGGGCCATCTGAAAAAAGTGTAAAATCCAGAAAGGCAGCACAGGCCATGGAGAACAGGGAGCCTTGTTATGCTCATGGGTGGGATGTAAATTGCCAACAGCCACTCTGGAGAAGTGTATGGTGTTTCCTGAAACACCTAAAAAACAAAGCAACGGAGCCTACGGCACTTCCACTTATGGTCCTATAGCTTAGGGAAATTAAAATAAAAAACACACAGCCACCCCAAAGTTTCAGACGGCTCTGTTTACAAGAACCTCGTCTACGGTACAAGTTAAATATCCCAGAAAGCGAAAAATGGATAAAGAAGTTGTGGTACGTACGTACAATGGAATATCACTCACCAATGAAATCTATGTCATCTGGCCCGTCGTGGCATAATGAGTGGATTCAGGTACGATGATTCTAAGAGAAATAAGTCACACAGAAAATGAAACATCATAAGTTATCTCTAATACACCGAATGTAATCTTGGCTACACATGAACTGAATTACAAAACAGAACAGGGTCTCAAATTTAGAAAACCAACTTATGTTTGCTTAAGGGGAAAGGTGAGTTGGGGTGCTGCATAAAACCAGAGATAGAAATTAGCACAGATACCATTCCATACGTCAAATATGTAATAGTCAAGACCTACCCCTTGCTCAACGAAATGGGCTAAACACCCTATATTCAACGCCTAGGAATACACCTGACTAGTAAGAAGCTTCAAACCCATGGATTTATATGTCTCCATAAGAGAATCAAGCGTGTGTACAGCTGCATGAAGGTAGCAGAGAAAATCCGATAAATCCTATTATCAAAATGAATTACAAAAACAAAACACAATGACAGTGAAATAGAGAGCAATTCTTAAATAATTCATTCAGGGCTTGTGATGCAACCTGGATTTACCTCATCTACACCCAGAGCTGAGTGAGACATAAAGTTGGACACTTCGGGCTGATAGCATTGGTGAGGTTCGAAGAGCAAATGCAGACCATTTGAAGTCATACTGCATGGTACCCATTCCATGGGTCCCAACTCTCCAGGTTTAAGCGATTCTTCCTTCAGCTAAAACATGCATGGGAAACCCACAGTATGGTGCACCGTGTGACCGGGAAACGTTTTCAAATGCATCTCAGTTTTCGTCCCCTTTTACTCGGGTTCACAATTCCAGACCCTTTACTAACACTCTACCCACTTGGAGAGTCAGTGCCTTTAACCTGCTGTTTGGCACAGTTTGCAATTTCTGCGCAAGATGAACAGGAATAGGGAGAACCAATGAGAGACTAGCTGTAGGTGTCTGCACGGGCAAATTTAACGCTCATTTCCCACCAGGAAGAGGAATTAACCAAACGCTCAGCATGCCCTGCCGGAACCAGATTAGGGCCTGAAGCAACCCTGCGAGTTTGCGGCCAGCTCACAAGAAAGCGATTTGAAGAAAGGAGCTCCGGGGCACTCTAATTCACAAACCTGCAGAGTTATAAATGACAGCTATCGTCCAAAAATATATTGAAGGAAGCCTGCGAAGAGGACTTGAAAGCGGGGCAGAATTGCAGGAAAACGATTTCAGGGGTTAGACTGGAATTGCATTTAAAGCATAGGAAAAGAGGCAGAACGTCGACAATGATGCACTTGGCCAAAAAGGGCGTATGCGTTTTTTCCTGAATATACGCATACGCACTTTTTGGCCAACCAAGCAAGCATGTTAAAGAAATCTGCACTACAATGAAGTCTCACTGCCCCCCGGTCAAAAGGGCCATCTGAAAAAAGTGTAAAATCCAGAAAGGCAGCACAGGCCATGGAGAACAGGGAGCCTTGTTATGCTCATGGGTGGGATGTAAATTGCCAACAGCCACTCTGGAGAAGTGTATGGTGTTTCCTGAAACACCTAAAAAACAAAGCAACGGAGCCTACGGCACTTCCACTTATGGTCCTATAGCTTAGGGAAATTAAAATAAAAAACACACAGCCACCCCAAAGTTTCAGACGGCTCTGTTTACAAGAACCTCGTCTACGGTACAAGTTAAATATCCCAGAAAGCGAAAAATGGATAAAGAAGTTGTGGTACGTACGTACAATGGAATATCACTCACCAATGAAATCTATGTCATCTGGCCCGTCGTGGCATAATGAGTGGATTCAGGTACGATGATTCTAAGAGAAATAAGTCACACAGAAAATGAAACATCATAAGTTATCTCTAATACACCGAATGTAATCTTGGCTACACATGAACTGAATTACAAAACAGAACAGGGTCTCAAATTTAGAAAACCAACTTATGTTTGCTTAAGGGGAAAGGTGAGTTGGGGTGCTGCATAAAACCAGAGATAGAAATTAGCACAGATACCATTCCATACGTCAAATATGTAATAGTCAAGACCTACCCCTTGCTCAACGAAATGGGCTAAACACCCTATATTCAACGCCTAGGAATACACCTGACTAGTAAGAAGCTTCAAACCCATGGATTTATATGTCTCCATAAGAGAATCAAGCGTGTGTACAGCTGCATGAAGGTAGCAGAGAAAATCCGATAAATCCTATTATCAAAATGAATTACAAAAACAAAACACAATGACAGTGAAATAGAGAGCAATTCTTAAATAATTCATTCAGGGCTTGTGATGCAACCTGGATTTACCTCATCTACACCCAGAGCTGAGTGAGACATAAAGTTGGACACTTCGGGCTGATAGCATTGGTGAGGTTCGAAGAGCAAATGCAGACCATTTGAAGTCATACTGCATGGTACCCATTCCATGGGTCCCAACTCTCCAGGTTTAAGCGATTCTTCCTTCAGCTAAAACATGCATGGGAAACCCACAGTATGGTGCACCGTGTGACCGGGAAACGTTTTCAAATGCATCTCAGTTTTCGTCCCCTTTTACTCGGGTTCACAATTCCAGACCCTTTACTAACACTCTACCCACTTGGAGAGTCAGTGCCTTTAACCTGCTGTTTGGCACAGTTTGCAATATCTGCGCAAGATGAACAGGAATAGGGAGAACCAATGAGAGACTAGCTGTAGGTGTCTGCACGGGCAAATTTAACGCTCATTTCCCACCAGGAAGAGGAATTAACCAAACGCTCAGCATGCCGTGCCGGAACCAGATTAGGGCCTGAAGCAACCCTGCGAGTTTGCGGCCAGCTCACAAGAAAGCGATTTGAAGAAAGGAGCTCCGGGGCACTCTAATTCACAAACCTGCAGAGTTATAAATGACAGCTATCGTCCAAAAATATATTGAAGGAAGCCTGCGAAGAGGACTTGAAAGCGGGGCAGAATTGCAGGAAAACGATTTCAGGGGTTAGACTGGAATTGCATTTAAAGCATAGGAAAAGAGGCAGAACGTCGACAATGATGCACTTGGCCAAAAAGGGCGTATGCGTTTTTTCCTGAATATACGCATACGCCCTTTTTGGCCAACCAAGCAAGCATGTTAAAGAAATCTGCACTACAATGAAGTCTCACTGCCCCCAGGTCAAAAGGGCCATCTGAAAAAAGTGTAAAATCCAGAAAGGCAGCACAGGCCATGGAGAACAGGGAGCCTTGTTATGCTGATGGGCGGGATGTAAATTGCCAACAGCCACTCTGGAGAAGTGTATGGTGTTTCCTGAAACACCTAAAAAACAAAGCAACAGAGCCTACGGCACTTCCACTTATGGTCCTATAGCTTAGGGAAATTTAAATCAAAAACACACAGCCAAGCCAAAGTTTCAGATGGCTCTGTTTACAAGAACCTCTTCTACGGTACAAGTTAAATATCCCAGAAAGCGAAAAATGGATAAAGAAGTTGTGGTACGTACGTACAATGGAATATCACTCACCAATGAAGTCTATGTCATCTGGCCCGTCGTGGCATAATGAGTGGATTCAGGTACGATGATTCTAAGTGAAATAAGTCACACAGAAAATGAAACATCATAATATATCACTAATACACCGAATGTAATCTTGGCTACACATGAACTGAATTACAAAACAGAACAGGGTCTCAAATTTAGAAAACCAACTTATGTTTGCTTAAGGGGAAAGGTGAGTTGGGGTGCTGCATAAAACCAGAGATAGAAATTAGCACAGATACCATTCCATACGTCAAATATGTAATAGTCAAGACCTACCCCTTGCTCAACGAAATGGGCTAAACACCCTATATTCAACGCCTAGGAATACACCTGACTAGTAAGAATCTTCAAACCCATGGATTTATATGTCTCCATAAGAGAATCAAGCATGTGTACAGCTGCATGAAGGCAGCAGAGAAAATCCGATAAATCCTATTATCAAAATGAATTACAAAAACAAAACACAATGACAGTGAAATAGAGAGCAATTCTTAAATAATTCATTCAGGGCTTGTGATGCAACCTGGATTTACCTCATCTAAACACAGAGCTGAGTGAGACCTAAGGTTGGACACTTCGGGCTGATAGCATTGGTGAGGTTCGATGAGCAAATGCAGACCATTTGAAGTCATACTACATGGTACCCATTCCATGGGTCCCAACTCTCCAGGTTTAAGCGATTCTTCCTTCAGGTAAAGCATGCATGGGAAGCCCACAGTATGGTGCACCGTGTGACCGGGAAACATTTTCAAATGCATCTCAGTTTTTGTCCCCGTTTACTCGGGTTCAGAATTCCAGACCCTTTACAAACACTCTCCCCACTTGGAGAGTCAGTGCCTTTAACCTGCTGTTTGGCACAGTTTGCAATTTCTGCGCAAGAGGAATAGGAATAGGAAGAACCAATGAGAGACTAGCTGTAGGTTTCTGCACGGGCAAATTTAACGCTCATTTCCAACCAGGAAGAGGAATTAACCAAACGCTCAGCATGCCGTGCCGGAACCAGATTAGGGCCTGAAGCAATCCTGCGGGTTTGCGGCCAGCTCAAAAGAAAGCGATTTGAAGAAAGGAGCTTAGGGGCACTGTAATTCACAAACCTGCAGAGTTATAAATGACAGCTATCGTCCAAAAATATATTGAAGGAAGGCTGCGAAGAGGACTTGAAAGCGGGGCAAAATTGCAGGAAAACGATTTCAGGGGTTAGACTGGAATTGCATTTAAAGCATAGGAAAAGAGGCAGAACGTCGACAATGATGCACTTGGCCAAAAAGGGCGTATGCGTTTTTTCCGGAATATACGCATACGCCCTTTTTGGCCAACCAAGCAAGCATGTTAAAGAAATCTGCACTACAATGAAGTCTCACTGCCCCCCGGTCAAAAGGGCCATCTGAAAAAAGTGTAAAATCCAGAAAGGCAGCACAGGCCATGGAGAACAGGGAGCCTTGTTATGCTCATGGGTGGGATGTAAATTGCCAACAGCCACTCTGGAGAAGTGTATGGTGTTTCCTGAAACACCTAAAAAACAAAGCAACGGAGCCTACGGCACTTCCACTTATGGTCCTATAGCTTAGGGAAATTAAAATAAAAAACACACAGCCACCCCAAAGTTTCAGACGGCTCTGTTTACAAGAACCTCGTCTACGGTACAAGTTAAATATCCCAGAAAGCGAAAAATGGATAAAGAAGTTGTGGTACGTACGTACAATGGAATATCACTCACCAATGAAATCTATGTCATCTGGCCCGTCGTGGCATAATGAGTGGATTCAGGTACGATGATTCTAAGAGAAATAAGTCACACAGAAAATGAAACATCATAAGTTATCTCTAATACACCGAATGTAATCTTGGCTACACATGAACTGAATTACAAAACAGAACAGGGTCTCAAATTTAGAAAACCAACTTATGCTTGCTTAAGGGGAAAGGTGAGTTGGGGTGCTGCATAAAACCAGAGATAGAAATTAGCACAGATACCATTCCATACGTCAAATATGTAATAGTCAAGACCTACCCCTTGCTCAACGAAATGGGCTAAACACCCTATATTCAACGCCTAGGAATACACCTGACTAGTAAGAAGCTTCAAACCCATGGATTTATATGTCTCCATAAGAGAATCAAGCGTGTGTACAGCTGCATGAAGGTAGCAGAGAAAATCCGATAAATCCTATTATCAAAATGAATTACAAAAACAAAACACAATGACAGTGAAATAGAGAGCAATTCTTAAATAATTCATTCAGGGCTTGTGATGCAACCTGGATTTACCTCATCTACACCCAGAGCTGAGTGAGACATAAAGTTGGACACTTCGGGCTGATAGCTTTGGTGAGGTTCGAAGAGCAAATGCAGACCATTTGAAGTCATACTGCATGGTACCCATTCCATGGGTCCCAACTCTCCAGGTTTAAGCGATTCTTCCTTCAGCTAAAACATGCATGGGAAACCCACAGTATGGTGCACCGTGTGACCGGGAAACGTTTTCAAATGCATCTCAGTTTTCGTCCCCTTTTACTCGGGTTCACATTTCCAGACCCTTTACTAACACTCTACCCACTTGGAGAGTCAGTGCCTTTAACCTGCTGTTTGGCACAGTTTGCAATATCTGCGCAAGATGAACAGGAATAGGGAGAACCAATGAGAGACTAGCTGTAGGTGTCTGCACGGGCAAATTTAACGCTCATTTCCCACCAGGAAGAGGAATTAACCAAACGCTCAGCATGCCGTGCCGGAACCAGATTAGGGCCTGAAGCAACCCTGCGAGTTTGCGGCCAGCTCACAAGAAAGCGATTTGAAGAAAGGAGCTCCGGGGCACTCTAATTCACAAACCTGCAGAGTTATAAATGACAGCTATCGTCCAAAAATATATTGAAGGAAGCCTGCGAAGAGGACTTGAAAGCGGGGCAGAATTGCAGGAAAACGATTTCAGGGGTTAGACTGGAATTGCATTTAAAGCATAGGAAAAGAGGCAGAACGTCGACAATGATGCACTTGGCCAAAAAGGGCGTGTGCGTTTTTTCCTGAATAAATTCAGGAAAAAACGCATACACCCTTTTTGGCCAACCAAGCAAGCATGTTAAAGAAATCTGCACTACAATGAAGTCTCACTGCCCCCCGGTCAAAAGGGCCATCTGAAAAAAGTGTAAAATCCAGAAAGGCAGCACAGGCCATGGAGAACAGGGAGCCTTGTTATGCTGATGGGCGGGATGTAAACTGCCAACAGCCACTCTGGAGAAGTGTATGGTGTTTCCTGAAACACCTAAAAAACAAAGCAACAGAGCCTACGGCACTTCCACTTATGGTCCTATAGCTTAGGGAAATTTAAATCAAAAACACACAGCCAAGCCAAAGTTTCAGATGGCTCTGTTTACAAGAACCTCTTCTACGGTACAAGTTAAATATCCCAGAAAGCAAAAAATGGATAAAGAAGTTGTGGTACGTACGTACAATGGAATATCAGTCACCAAGGAAAGCTATGTCATCTGGCCCGTCGTGGTGTAATGAGTGGATTCAGGTACGATGATTCTAAGTGAAATAAGTCACACAGAAAATGAAACATCATAAGATATCACTAACACACCGAATGTAATCTTGGCTACACATGAACTGAATTACAAAACAGAACAGGGTCTCAAATTTAGAAAACCAACTTATGTTTGCTTAAGGGGAAAGGTGAGTTGGGGTGCTGCATAAAACCAGAGATAGAAATTAGCACAGATACCATTCCATACGTCAAATATGTAATAGTCAAGACCTACCCCTTGCTCAACGAAATGGGCTAAACACCCTATATTCAACGCCTAGGAATACACCTGACTAGTAAGAATCTTCAAACCCATGGATTTATATGTCTCCATAAGAGAATCAAGCGTGTGTACAGCTGCATGAATGCAGCAGAGAAAATCCGATAAATCCTATTATCAAAATGAATTACAAAAACAAAACACAATGACAGTGAAATAGAGAGCAATTCTTAAATAATTCATTCAGGGCTTGTGATGCAACCTGGATTTACCTCATCTACACCCAGAGCTGAGTGAGACATAAAGTTGGACACTTCGGGCTGATAGCATTGGTGAGGTTCGATGAGCAAATGCAGACCATTTGAAGTCATACTGCATGGTACCCATTCCATGGGTCCCAACTCTCCAGGTTTAAGCGATTCTTCCTTCAGCTAAAACATGCATGGGAAACCCACAGTATGGTGCACCGTGTGACCGGGAAACGTTTTCAAATGCATCTCAGTTTTCGTCCCCTTTTACTCGGGTTCACAATTCCAGACCCTTTACTAACACTCTCCCCACTTGGAGAGTCAGTGCCTTTAACCTCCTGTTTGGCACAGTTTGCAATTTCTGCGCAAGATGAACAGGAATAGGGAGAACCAATGAGAGACTAGCTGTAGGTGTCTGCACGGGCAAATTTAACGCTCATTTCCCACCAGGAAGAGGAATTAACCGAAGGCTCAGCATGCTGTGCCGGAAACAGTTTAGGGCCTGAAGCAATCCTGAGGGTTTGCGGCCAGCTCCCAAGAAAGCGATTTGAAGAAAGGAGCTCCGGGGCACTGTAATTCAAAACCTGCAGTGTTGTAAATGACAGCTATCGTCCAAAAATATATTGAAGGAAGGCTGCAAAGAGGACTTGAAAGCGGGGCAGAATTTCAGGAAAACGATTTCATGGGGTAGACTGGAATTGCATTTAAAGCATAGGAAAAGAGGCAGAACGTCGACAATGATGCACTTGGCCAAAAAGAGCGTATGCGTTTTTTCCTGAATATATTCAGGAAAAAACGCATACGCTCTTTTTGGCCAACCAAGCAACCATGTTAAAGAAATCTGCACTACAATGAAGTCTCACTGCCCCCCGGTCAAAAGGGCCATCTGAAAAATGTGTAAAATCCAGAAATGCAGCACAGGCCATGGAGAACAGGGAGCCTTGTTATGCTCATGGGTGGGATGTAAATTGCCAACAGCCACTCTGGAGAAGTGTATGGTGTTTCCTGAAACACCTAAAAAACAAAGCAACGGAGCCTACGGCACTTCCACTTATGGTCCTATAGCTTAGGGAAATTAAAATCAAAAACACACAGCCACGCCAATGTTTCAGACGGCTCTGTTTACAAGAACCTCGTCTACGGTACAAGTTAAATATCCCAGAAAGCGAAAAATGGATAAAGAAGTTGTGGTACGTACGTACAATGGAATATCACTCACTAATGAAGTCTATGTCATCTGGCCCGTCGTGGCATAATGAGTGGATTCAGGTACGATGATTCTAAGTGAAATAAGTCACACAGAAAATGAAACATCATAAGATATCACTAATACACCGAATGTAATCTTGGCTACACATGAACTGAATTACAAAACAGAACAGGGTCTCAAATTTAGAAAACCAACTTATGTTTGCTTAAGGGGAAAGGTGAGTTGGGGTGCTGCATAAAACCAGAGATAGAAATTAGCACAGATACCATTCCATACGTCAAATATGTAATAGTCAAGACCTACCCCTTGCTCAACGAAATGGGCTAAACACCCTATATTCAACGCCTAGGAATACACCTGACTAGTAAGAATCTTCAAACCCATGGATTTATATGTCTCCATAAGAGAATCAAGCATGTGTACAGCTGCATGAAAGCAGCAGAGAAAATCCGATAAATCCTATTATCAAAATGAATTACAAAAACAAAACACAATGACAGTGAAATAGAGAGCAATTCTTAAATAATTCATTCAGGGCTTGTGATGCAACCTGGATTTACCTCATCTAAACCCAGAGCTGAGTGAGACCTAAGGTTGGACACTTCGGGCTGATAGCATTGGTGAGGTTCGATGAGCAAATGCAGACCATTTGAAGTCATACTACATGGTACCCATTCCATGGGTCCCAACTCTCCAGGTTTAAGCGATTCTTCCTTCAGGTAAAGCATGCATGGGAAACCCACAGTATGGTGCACCGTGTGACTGGGAAACATTTTCAAATGCATCTCAGTTTTTGTCCCCGTTTACTCGGGTTCTGAATTCCAGACCCTTTACAAACACTCTCCCCACTTGGAGAGTCAGTGCCTTTAACCTGCTGTTTGGCACAGTTTGCAATTTCTGCGCAAGAGGAATAGGAATAGGAAGAACCAATGAGAGACTAGCTGTAGGTTTCTGCACGGGCAAATTTAACGCTCATTTCCAACCAGGAAGAGGAATTAACCAAACGCTCAGCATGCCGTGCCGGAACCAGATTAGGGCCTGAAGCAATCCTGCGGGTTTGCGGCCAGCTCAAAAGAAAGCGATTTGAAGAAAGGAGCTCAGGGGCACTGTAATTCACAAACCTGCAGAGTTATAAATGACAGCTATCGTCCAAAAATATATTGAAGGAAGGCTGCGAAGAGGACTTGAAAGCGGGGCAAAATTGCAGGAAAACGATTTCAGGGGTTAGACTGGAATTGCATTTAAAGCATAGG
The DNA here is from genome assembly GCF_059928025.1 of Delphinapterus leucas. Lineage (NCBI taxonomy): Eukaryota > Metazoa > Chordata > Mammalia > Artiodactyla > Monodontidae > Delphinapterus > Delphinapterus leucas. The sequence goes on along the minus strand of NW_028322236.1, from coordinate 6,580,337 downwards.
AAAAGAGGCAGAACGTCGACAATGATGCACTTGGCCAAAAAGGGCGTATGCGTTTTTTCCGGAATATACGCATACGCCCTTTTTGGCCAACCAAGCAAGCATGTTAAAGAAATCTGCACTACAATGAAGTCTCACTGCCCCCCGGTCAAAAGGGCCATCTGAAAAAAGTGTAAAATCCAGAAAGGCAGCACAGGCCATGGAGAACAGGGAGCCTTGTTATGCTCATGGGTGGGATGTAAATTGCCAACAGCCACTCTGGAGAAGTGTATGGTGTTTCCTGAAACACCTAAAAAACAAAGCAACGGAGCCTACGGCACTTCCACTTATGGTCCTATAGCTTAGGGAAATTAAAATAAAAAACACACAGCCACCCCAAAGTTTCAGACGGCTCTGTTTACAAGAACCTCGTCTACGGTACAAGTTAAATATCCCAGAAAGCGAAAAATGGATAAAGAAGTTGTGGTACGTACGTACAATGGAATATCACTCACCAATGAAATCTATGTCATCTGGCCCGTCGTGGCATAATGAGTGGATTCAGGTACGATGATTCTAAGAGAAATAAGTCACACAGAAAATGAAACATCATAAGTTATCTCTAATACACCGAATGTAATCTTGGCTACACATGAACTGAATTACAAAACAGAACAGGGTCTCAAATTTAGAAAACCAACTTATGTTTGCTTAAGGGGAAAGGTGAGTTGGGGTGCTGCATAAAACCAGAGATAGAAATTAGCACAGATACCATTCCATACGTCAAATATGTAATAGTCAAGACCTACACCTTGCTCAACGAAATGGGCTAAACACCCTATATTCAACGCCTAGGAATACACCTGACTAGTAAGAATCTTCAAACCCATGGATTTATATGTCTCCATAAGAGAATCAAGCGTGTGTACAGCTGCATGAAGGTAGCAGAGAAAATCCGATAAATACTATTATCAAAATGAATTACAAAAACAAAACACAATGACAGTGAAATAGAGAGCAATTCTTAAATAATTCATTCAGGGCTTGTGATGCAACCTGGATTTACCTCATCTACACCCAGAGCTGAGTGAGACATAAAGTTGGACACTTCGGGCTGATAGCATTGGTGAGGTTCGAAGAGCAAACGCAGACCATTTGAAGTCATACTGCATGGTACCCATTCCATGGGTCCCAACTCTCCAGGTTTAAGCGATTCTTCCTTCAGCTAAAACATGCATGGGAAACCCACAGTATGGTGCACCGTGTGACCGGGAAACGTTTTCAAATGCATCTCAGTTTTCGTCCCCTTTTACTCGGGTTCACAATTCCAGACCCTTTACTAACACTCTACCCACTTGGAGAGTCAGTGCCTTTAACCTGCTGTTTGGCACAGTTTGCAATTCCTGCGCAAGATGAACAGGAATAGGGAGAACCAATGAGAGACTAGCTGTAGGTGTCTGCACGGGCAAATTTAACGCTCATTTCCAACCAGGAAGAGGAATTAACCAAACGCTCAGCATGCCGTGCCGGAACCAGATTAGGGCCTGAAGCAACCCTGTGAGTTTGCGGCCAGCTCACAAGAAAGCGATGTGAAGAAAGGAGCTCCGGGGCACTCTAATTCACAAACCTGCAGAGTTATAAATGACAGCTATCGTCCAAAAATATATTGAAGGAAGCCTGCGAAGAGGACTTGAAAGCGGGGCAGAATTGCAGGAAAACGATTTCAGGGTGTAGACTGGAATTGCATTTAAAGCATAGGAAAAGAGGCAGAACGTCGACAATGATGCACTTGGCCAAAAAGGGCGTATGCGTTTTTTCCTGAATATATTCAGGAAAAAACGCATACGCCCTTTTTGGCCAACCAAGCAAGCATGTTAAAGAAATCTGCACTACAATGAAGTCTCACTGCCCCCCGGTCAAAAGGGCCATCTGAAAAAAGTGTAAAATCCAGAAAGGCAGCACAGGCCATGGAGAACAGGGAGCCTTGTTATGCTGATGGGCGGGATGTAAATTGCCAACAGCCACTCTGGAGAAGTGTATGGTGTTTCCTGAAACACCTAAAAAACAAAGCAACAGAGCCTACGGCACTTCCACTTATGGTCCTATAGCTTAGGGAAATTTAAATCAAAAACACAGAGCCAAGCCAAAGTTTCAGATGGCTCTGGTTACAAGAACCTCTTCTACGGTACAAGTTAAATATCCCAGAAAGCGAAAAATGGATAAAGAAGTTGTGGTACGTACGTACAATGGAATATCAGTCACCAAGGAAAGCTATGTCATCTGGCCCGTCGTGGTGTAATGAGTGGATTCAGGTACGATGATTCTAAGTGAAATAAGTCACACAGAAAATGAAACATCATAAGATATCACTAACACACCGAATGTAATCTTGGCTACACATGAACTGAATTACAAAACAGAACAGGGTCTCAAATTTAGAAAACCAACTTATGTTTGCTTAAGGGGAAAGGTGAGTTGGGGTGCTGCATAAAACCAGAGATAGAAATTAGCACAGATACCATTCCATACGTCAAATATGTAATAGTCATGACCTACCCCTTGCTCAACGAAATGGGCTAAACACCCTATATTCAACGCCTAGGAATACACCTGACTAGTAAGAATCTTCAAACCCATGGATTTATATGTCTCCATAAGAGAATCAAGCATGTGTACAGCTGCATGAAGGCAGCAGAGAAAATCCGATAAATCCTATTATCAAAATGAATTACAAAAACAAAACACAATGACAGTGAAATAGAGAACAATTCTTAAATAATTCATTCAGGGCTTGTGATGCAACCTGGATTTACCTCATCTACACCCAGAGCTGAGTGAGACATAAGGTTGGACACTTCGGGCTGATAGCATTGGTGAGGTTCGATGAGCAAATGCAGACCATTTGAAGTCATACTGCATGGTACCCATTCCATGGGTCCCAACTCTCCAGGTTTAAGCGATTCTTCCTTCAGCTAAAGCATGCATGGGAAGCCCACAGTATGGTGCACCGTGTGACCAGGAAACGTTTTCAAAGGCATCTCAATTTTCGTCCCCTTTTACTCGGGTTCACAATTCCAGACCCTTTTCTAACACTCTCCAGACTTGGAGAGTCAGTGCCTTTAACCTCCTGTTTGGCACAGTTTGCAATTTCTGCGCAAGATGAACAGGAATAGGGAGAACCAATGAGAGACTAGCTGTAGTTGTCTGCACGGGCAAATTTAACGCACATTTCCCACCAGAAAGACGAATTAACCAAAGGCTCAGCATGCCGTGCCGGAACAAGATTAGGGCCTGAAGCAATCCTGCGGGTTTGCGGCCAGCTCACAAGAAAGCGATTTGAAGAAAGGAGCTCAGGGGCACTGTAATTTACAAACCTGCAGAGTTATAAATGACAGCTATCGTCCAAAAATATATTGAAGGAAGGCTGCGAAGAGGACTTGAAAGCGGGGCAGAATTGCAGGAAAACGATTTCAGGGGGTAGACTGGAATTGCATTTAAAGCATAGGAAAAGAGGCAGGACGTCGACAATGATGCACTTGGCCAAAAAGGGCGTATGCATTTTTTCCTGAATATATTCAGGAAAAAACGCATACGCACTTTTTGGCCAACCAAGCAAGCATGTTAAAGAAATCTGCACTACAATGAAGTCTCACTGCCCCCCGGTCAAAAGGGCCATGTGAAAAAAGTGTAAAATCCAGAAATGCAGCACAGGCCATGGAGAACAGGGAGCCTTGTTATGCTGATGGGTGGGATGTAAATTGCCAACAGCCACTCTGGAGAAGTGTATGGTGTTTCCTGAAACACCTAAAAAACAAAGCAACGGAGCCTACGGCACTTCCACTTATGGTCCTATAGCTTAGGGAAATTAAAATCAAAAACACACAGCCACGCCAAAGTTTCAGACGGCTCTGTTTACAAGAACCTCGTCTGCGGTACAAGTTAAATATCCCAGAAAGCGAAAAATGGATAAAGAAGTTGTGGTACGTACGTACAATGGAATATCAGTCACCAAGGAAATCTATGTCATCTGGCCCGTCGTGGCATAATGAGTGGATTCAGGTACGATGATTCTAAGTGAAATAAGTCACACAGAAAATGAAACATCATAAGTTATCTCTAATACACCGAATGTAATCTTGGCTACACATGAACTGAATTACAAAACAGAACAGGGTCTCAAATTTAGAAAACCAACTTATGTTTGCTTAAGGGGAAAGGTGAGTTGGGGTGCTGCATAAAACCAGAGATAGAAATTAGCACAGATACCATTCCATACGTCAAATATGTAATAGTCAAGACCTACCCCTTGCTCAACGAAATGGGCTAAACACCCTATATTCAACGCCTAGGAATACACCTGACTAGTAAGAATCTTCAAACCCATGGATTTATATGTCTCCATAAGAGAATCACGCGTGTGTACAGCTGCATGAATGCAGCAGAGAAAATCCGATAAATCCTATTATCAAAATGAATTACAAAAACAAAACACAATGACAGTGAAATAGAGAGCAATTCTTAAATAATTCATTCAGGGCTTGTGATGCAACCTGGATTTACCTCATCTACACCCAGAGCTGAGTGAGACATAAAGTTGGACACTTCGGGCTGATAGCATTGGTGAGGTTCGATGAGCAAATGCAGACCATTTGAAGTCATACTGCATGGTACCCATTCCATGGGTCCCAACTCTCCAGGTTTAAGCGATGCTTCCTTCAGCTAAAACATGCATGGGAAACCCACAGTATGGTGCACCGTGTGACCGGGAAACGTTTTCAAATGCATCTCAGTTTTCGTCCCCTTTTACTCGGGTTCACAATTCCAGACCCTTTACAAACACTCTCCCCACTTGGAGAGTCAGTGCCTTTAACCTGCTGTTTGGCACAGTTTGCAATTTCTGCGCAAGATGAACAGGAATAGGGAGAAACAATGAGAGACTAGCTGTAGTTGTCTGCACGGGCAAAATTAACGCTCATTTCAAACCAGGAAGAGGAATTAACCAAACGCTCAGCATGCCGTGCCGGAACCAGATTAGGGCCTGAAGCAATCCTGCGGGTTTGCGGCCAGCTCACAAGAAAGCGATTTGAAGAAAGGAGCTCAGGGGCACTGTAATTCACAAACCTGCAGAGTTATAAATGACAGCTATCGTCCAAAAATATATTGAAGGAAGGCTGCGAAGAGGACTTGAAAGCGGGGCAGAATTTCAGGAAAACGATTTCAGGGGGTAGACTGGAATTGCATTTAAAGCATAGGAAAAGAGGCAGAACGTCGACAATGATGCTCTTGGCCAAAAAGGGCGAATGCGTTTTTTCCTGAATATATTCAGGAAAAAACGCATACGCCCTTTTTGGCCAACCAAGCAAGCATGTTAAAGAAATCTGCACTACAATGAAGTCTCACTGCCCCCCGGTCAAAAGGGCCATCTGAAAAAAGTGTAAAATCCAGAAATGCAGCACAGGCCATGGAGAACAGGGAGCCTTGTTATGCTGATGGGTGGGATGTAAATTGCCAACAGCCACTCTGCAGAAGTGTATGGTGTTTCCTGAAACACCTAAAAAACAAAGCAACGGAGCCTACGGCACTTCCACTTATGGTCCTATAGCTTAGGGAAATTAAAATAAAAAACACACAGCCACCCCAAAGTTTCAGACGGCTCTGTTTACAAGAACCTCTTCTACGGTACAAGTTAAATATCCCAGAAAGCGAAAAATGGATAAAGAATTTGTGGTACGTACGTACAATGGAATATCACTCACCAATGAAATCTATGTCATCTGGCCCGTCGTGGCATAATGAGTGGATTCAGGTACGATGATTCTAAGAGAAATAAGTCACACAGAAAATGAAACATCATAAGATATCACTAATACATGGAATGTAAACTTGGCTACACATGAACTGAATTACAAAACAGAACAGGGTCTCAAATTTAGAAAACCAACTAATGTTTGCTTAAGGGGAAAGGTGAGTTGGGTTGCTGCATAAAACCAGAGATAGAAATTAGCACAGATACCATTCCATACGTCAAATATGTAATAGTCAAGACCTACCCCTTGCTCAACGAAATGGGCTAAACACACTATATTCAACGCCTAGGAATACACCTGACTAGAAAGAATTTTCAAACCCATGGATTTATATGTCTCCATAAGAGAATCAAACATGTGTACAGCTGCATGAAGGCAGCAGAGAAAATCCGATAAATCCCATTATCAAAATGAATTACAAAAACAAAACACAATGACAGTGAAATAGAGAGCAATTCTTAAATAATTCATTCAGGGCTTGTGGTGCAACCTGGATTTACCTCATCTAAACCCAGAGCTGAGTGAGACATAAGGTTGGGCACTTCGGGCTGATAGCATTGGTGAGGTTCGATGAGCAAATGCAGACCCTTTGAAGTCATACAGCATGGTACCCATTCCATGGGTCCCAACTCTCCAAGTTTAAGGGATTCTTCCTTCAGCTAAAACATGCATGGGAAACCCACAGTATGGTGCACCGTGTGACTGGCAAACGTTTTCAAATGCATCTCAGTTTTCGTCCCCTTTTACTCGGGTTCACCATTCTAGACCCTTTACAAACACTCTCCCCACTTGGAGAGTCAGTGCCTTTAACCTCCTGTAGGGCACAGTTTGCAATTTCTGCGCAAGATGAAAAGGAATAGGGAGAACGAATGAGAGACTAGCTCTAGGTGTCTGCACGGGCAAATTTAACGCTCATTTCCCACCAGGAAGAGGAATTAACCAAAGGCTCAGCATGCCGTGCCGGAACCAGATTAGGGCCTGAGGCAATCCTGCGAGTTTGCTGCCAGCTCACAAGATAGCGAGTTGAAGAAAGGAGCTCAGGGGCACTGTAACTCACAAACCTGCAGAGTTATAAATGACAGCTATCGTCCAAAAATATATTGAAAGAAGGCTGGGAAGAGGACTTGAAAGCGGGGCAAAATTGCAGGAAAACGATTTCAGGGGGTAGACTGGAATTGCATTTAAAGCATAGGAAAAGAGGCAGAACGTCGACAATGATGCTCTTGGCCAAAAAGGGCGTATGCGTTTTTTCCTGAATATATTCAGGAAAAAACGCATACGCCCTTTTTGGCCAACCAAGCAAGCACGTTAAAGAAATCTGCACTACAATGAAGTCTCACTGCCCCCCTGTCAAAAGGGCCATCTGAAAAAAGTGTAAAATCCAGAAAGGCAGCACAGGCCATGGAGAACAGGGAGCCTTGTTATGCTCATGGGTGGGATGTAAATTGCCAAGAGCCACTCTGGAGAAGTGTATTGTGTTTCCTGAAACACCTAAAAAACAAAGCAACGGAGCCTATGGCACTTCCACTTATGGTCCTATAGCTTAGGGAAATTAAAATCAAAAACACACAGCCACCCCAAAGTTTCAGACGGCGCTGTTTACAAGAACCTCGTCTACGGTACAAGTTAAATATCCCAGAAAGCGAAAAATGGATAAAGAAGTTGTGGTACGTACGTACAATGGAATATCACTCACCAATGAAATCTATGTCATCTGGCCCGTCGTGGCATAATGAGTGGATTCAGGTACGATGATTCTAAGAGAAATAAGTCACACAGAAAATGAAACATCATAAGTTATCTCTAATACACCGAATGTAATCTTGGCTACACATGAACTGAAATACAAAACAGAACAGGGTCTCAAATTTAGAAAACCAACTTATGTTTGCTTAAGGGGAAAGGTGAGCTGGGGTGCTGCATAAAACCAGAGATATAAATTAGCACAGATACCATTCCATACGTCAAATATGTAATAGTCAAGACCTACCCCTTGCTCAACGAAATGGGCTAAACACCCTATATTCAACGCCTAGGAATACACCTGACTAGTAAGAATCTTCAAACCCATGGATTTATATGTCTCCATAAGAGAATCAACCGTGTGTACAGCTGCATGAAGGCAGCAGAGAAAATCCGATAAATCCCATTATCAAAATGAATTACAAAAACAAAACACAATGACAGTGAAATAGAGAGCAATTCTTAAATAATTCATTCAGGTCTTGAGATGCAACCTGGATTTACCTCATCTACACCCAGAGCTGAGTGAGACATAAGGTTGGATACTTCGGGCTGATAGCGTTGGTGAGGTTCGATGAGCAAATGCAGACCATTTGAAGTCATACTGCATGGTACCCATTCCATGGGTCCTTACTCTCCAGGTTTAAGCGATTCTTCCTTCAGCTAAAACATGCATGGGAAACCCACAGTATGGTGCACCGTGTGACCGGGAAACGTTTTCAAATGCATCTCAGTTTTCGTCCCCTTTTACTCGGGTTCACAATTCCAGATCCTTTACTAACACTCTCCCCACTTGGAGAGTCAGTGCCTTTAACCTGCTGTTTGGCACAGTTTGCAATTTCTGCGCAAGATGAACAGGAATAGGGAGAACCAATGAGAGACTAGCTGTAGGTGTCTGCACGGGCAAATTTAACGCTCATTTCCCACCAGGAAGAGGAATTAACCAAACGCTCAGCATGCCGTGCCGGAACCAGATTAGGGCCTGAAGCAACCCTGCGAGTTTGCGGCCAGCTCACAAGAAAGCGATTTGAAGAAAGGAGCTCCGGGGCACTCTAATTCACAAACCTGCAGAGTTATAAATGACAGCTATCGTCCAAAAATATATTGAAGGAAGCCTGCGAAGAGGACTTGAAAGCGGGGCAAAATTGCAGGAAAACGATTTCAGGGGGTAGACTGGAATTGCATTTAAAGCATAGGAAAAGAGGCAGAACGTCGACAATGATGCACTTGGCCAAAAAGGGCGTATGCGTTTTTTCCTGAATATATTCAGGAAAAAACGCATACGCCCTTTTTGGCCAACCAAGCAAGCATGTTAAAGAAATCTGCACTACAATGAAGTCTCACTGCCCCCCGGTCAAAAGGGCCATCTGAAAAAAGTGTAAAATCCAGAAAGGCAGCACAGGCCATGGAGAACAGGGAGCCTTGTTATGCTGATGGGCGGGATGTAAATTGCCAACAGCCACTCTGGAGAAGTGTATGGTGTTTCCTGAAACACCTAAAAAACAAAGCAACAGAGCCTACGGCACTTCCACTTATGGTCCTATAGCTTAGGGAAATTTAAATCAAAAACACACAGCCAAGCCAAAGTTTCAGATGGCTCTGTTTACAAGAACCTCTTCTACGGTACAAGTTAAATATCCCAGAAAGCGAAAAATGGATAAAGAAGTTGTGGTACGTACGTACAATGGAATATCAGTCACCAAGGAAAGCTATGTCATCTGGCCCGTCGTGGCGTAATGAGTGGATTCAGGTACGATGATTCTAAGTCAAATAAGTCACACAGAAAATGAAACATCATAAGATATCACTAACACACCGAATGTAATCTTGGCTACACATGAACTGAAATACAAAACAGAACAGGGTCTCAAATTTAGAAAACCAACTTATGTTTGCTTAAGGGGAAAGGTGAGTTGGGGTGCTGCATAAAACCAGACATAGAAATTAGCACAGATACCATTCCATATGTCAAATATGTAATAGTCAAGACCTACCCCTTGCTCAACGAAATGGGCTAAACACCCTATATTCAACGCCTAGGAATACACCTGACTAGTAAGAATCTTCAAACCCATGGATTTATATGTCTCCATAAGAGAATCAAGCCTGTGTACAGCTGCATGAATGCAGCAGAGAAAATCCGATAAATCCTATTATCAAAATGAATTACAAAAACAAAACACAATGACAGTGAAATAGAGAGCAATTCTTAAATAATTCATTCAGGGCTTGTGATGCAACCTGGATTTACCTCATCTACACCCAGAGCTGAGTGAGACATAAGGTTGGACACTTCGGGCTGATAGCATTGGTGAGGTTCAATGAGCAAATGCAGACCATTTGAAGTCATACTGCATGGTACCCATTCCATGGGTCCCAACTCTCCAGGTTTAAGCGATTCTTCCTTCAGCTAAAGCATGCATGGGAAGCCCACAGTATGGTGCACCGTGTGACCGGGAAACATTTTCAAATGCATCTCAGTTTTTGTCCCCTTTTACTCGGGTTCACAATTCCAGACCCTTTACTAACACTCTCCCCACTTGGAGAGTCAGTGCCTTTAACCTCCTATTTGGCACAGTTTGCAATTTCTGCGCAAGATGAACAGGAATAGGGAGTACCAATGAGAGACTAGCTGTAGGTGTCTGCACGGGCAAATTTAACGCTCATTTCCAACCAGGAAGAGGAATTAACCAAACGCTCAGCATGCCGTGCCAGAACCAGATTAGGGCCTGAAGCAATCCTGCGGGTTTGCGGCCAGCTCAAAAGAAAGCGATTTGAAGAAATGAGCTCAGGGGCACTCTAATTCACAAACCTGCAGAGTTATAAGTGACAGCTATCATCCAAAAATATATTGAAGGAAGGCTGTGAAGAGGACTTGAAAGCGGGGCAAAATTGCAGGAAAACGATTTCAGGGGGTAGACTGGAATTGCATTTAAAGCATAGGAAAAGAGGCAGAACGTCGACAATGATGCACTTGGCCAAAAAGGGCGTATGCGTTTTTTCCTGAATATATTCAGGAAAAAACGCATACGCCCTTTTTGGCCAACAAAGCAAGCATGTTAAAGAAATCTGCACTACAATGAAGTCTCACTGCCCCCCAGTCAAAAGGGCCATCTGAAAAACGTGTAAAATCCAGAAAGGCAGCACAGGCCATGGAGAACAGGGAGCCTTGTTATGCTGATGGGCGGGATGTGAACTGCCAACAGCCACTCTGGAGAAGTGTATGGTGTTTCCTGAAACACGTAGGAAACAAAGCAACACAGCCTATGGCACTTCCACTTATGGTCCTATAGCTTAGGGAAGTTTAAATCAAAAACACACAGCCACCCCAAAGTTTGGGTCGGCTCTGTTTACAAGAACCTCTTCTACGGTACAAGTTAAATATCCCAGAAAGCGAAAATGGATAAAGAAGTTGTGGTACATACGTACAATGGAAAATCACTCAGCAATGAAATCTATGTCATCTGGCCCTTAGCGGCATAATGAGTGGATTCAGGTACAATGATTCTACGTGAAATAAGTCACACAGAAAAAGGAACATCATAAGATATCACTAATACATGGAATGAAACTTGGCTACACATGAACTGAATTACAAAACAGAAGAGGGTCTCCAATTTAGAAAACCAACTGATGGTTGCTTATGGGGAAAGGTGAGTTGGGGTGCTGCATAAAACCAGAGATTGATATTAGTACAGAAACTGTTCCATAAACCAAATATGTAATAGAAAAGACCTACTCCTTGCTCAACGAAATGGAGTCAACACCCCATATTCAACGCCTAGGAATATACCTGACTAGTAAGGATCTTAAAACCCATGGATTTATATGTCTCCGTAAGAGAATCAAGCGTGTGTACAGCGGCCTAAACGCATCAGTGAAAATCCGATAAATCCCATTATCAAAATAAATTTCAAAAACAAAACACAATGACACTGAAATAGAGGGCAATTCTTAAATAATTCATTCAGGGCTTGTGATACAACCTGGATTTAGCACATCTTCAACCAGAGCTGGGTGAGACATAAGGCTGGACACTTCGGGCTGATAGCATTGGTGAGGTTCGGTGAGCAAATGCAGAACATTTGAAGTCATACTGCATGGTACCCATTCCATGGGTCCCAACTCTCCAGGTTTAAGGGATTCTTCCTTCAGCTAAAACATGCATGGGAAACCCAGAGTATGGTCCACCTTGTGATTTGGATTCGTTTTCAAATTCATCTCAGTTTTTTTCCCCTGGTACTAGGGTTCAATATTCCAGACCCGTCAATAACACTCTCCCCATATATATATTCAGGAAAAAACGCATACGCCCTTTTTGGCCAACCAAGCGAGCGTGTAAAGGAAATCTGCACTACAATGAAGCCTCACTGCCCCCCGGTCAAAAGGGCCATCTGAAAAAAGTGTAAAATCCAGAAAGACAGGACAGGCCATGGAGAACATGTAGCCTTGTTATGCTGATGGGCGGGATGTGAACCGCCAACAGCCACTCTGGAGAACTGTATGGTGTTTCCGGAAACACGTAGGAAACAAAGCAACACAGCCTATGGCACTTCCACTTATGGTCCTATAGCTTAGGGACATTAAAATGAAAAACACAGAGCCACCCCAAAGTTTGGGACGGCTCTGTTTACAAGAACCTCGTCTACGATACAAGTTAAATATCCCAGAAATCGAAATATGGATAAAGAAGATGTGGTACGTATGTACAATGGAATATCACTCAGCAATGATATCTATGTCATCAGGCCAGTAGTGGCATAATGAATGGATTCAGGTATGATGATTTTACGTGAAATAAGTCACACAGAAAAAGAAACATCATAAGTTATCACTAATACATGGAATGTAAACTTGGCTACACATGAACTGATCTACAAAACAGAACACGGTCTCAAATTTAGAAAACGAACTTACGCTTGCTTATGGGGAAAGGTGAGTTGGCGTGCTGCATAAAACCAGAGATTGAAATTAGCACAGATATCTTTCCATAAGCCAAATATATAATAGACAAGACCTACTCCTTGCTCAACGAAATGAACTCAACACCCCATATTCAACGCCTCGGAATATACCTGACTAGTAAGAATCTTAAAACCCATGGATTTATATGTCTCCGTAAGAGAATCAAGCGTGTGTACAGTGGCCTAAACGCAGCAGTGAAAATCGGGTAACTTCCTTTATCAAAAAGAATTTCAAAAACAAAACACAATGACAGTGAAATAGAGAGCAATTCTTAAATAATTCATTCAGGGCTTGTGATGCAACCTGGATTTACCACATCTACACCCAGAGCTGGGTGAGACATAAGGCTGGACCCTTCGCGCTGATACCATTGGTGAGGCTCGGTGAGCAAATGCAGACCGTTTGAAGGCATACTGCATGGTACCCATTCCATGGGTCCCAACTCTCCAGGTTTAAGGGATTCTTCCTTCAGCTAAAACATGCATGAGAAACGCAGAGTATATTCCACCATGTGATTGCGAAACGTTTTCAAATGCATCTCAGTTTTTGTGCCCTGGTACTCGGGTTCACCATTCCAGACGCTTTACTAACACTCTCCCCACTTGGAGAGTCAATGCCTTTAACATCCTGTTCAGCACAGTTTGCAATTTCTGAGCAAGATGAACAGGAATAGGGAGAACCAATGAGAGACTAGCTGTAGGTGCCTGCACGGGCAAGTGTAACGACCATTTCCCACCAGGAAGAGGAATTAACCAAAGGGTCAGCGTGCCCTGCCAGAAACAGATTAGCGCCTGAAGCATTCCTGCGGTTTTCGGCCAGCTCACAAGAAAGCGAGTTGAAGAAAGGAGCTCAGGGGCACTCTAATTCACAAACCTGCAGAGTTATGAATGACAGCTATCGTCCAAAAATATATTGAAGTAAGTCTGCGAAGAGGACTGGAAAGGGGGGCAGCATTTGAGGAAAACTATTTCAGGGGGTAGACTGGAATTGCACTTAAAGCATAGGAAATGAGGCAGAATGTCGACAATGATGCACTTTGCAAAAAAGGGCGTATGCATTTTTTCCTGAATATATTCAGGAAAAAACGCATACACCCTTGATGGCCAACCAAGCAAGCCTGTAAAGGAAATCTGCACCAAGGGCAGAAAGCTGTTGGGGGGATGGTGGTGTGAAGAGTTGAGAGATTGGGATTGACATGTATACATTTATATGTATAAAATAGATAACCAATAAGAACCTGCTGTATAAAAAATAAGATTAAAAATTAAAAAAAATAAAATTAAAAAGTAAAACAGAAAAAATATTCTTCCCTCCACATACATGTATTTATATGAATAAATTATTTCTATGCTTATATTTGTAAATGCAAAAAAGAGGAATGAAATCTACCTTGAACCAAAAACGAAAAATAGAAAAAACAAACAGAATCCACAAGTTACACAGAGGAAAACCGTATCAGGACACTTGCTCCAGTTGTAAACAATTCTGAAGTTGGTCAGTGGTGGGGAATCATCTCCCATACAGCCAGCAGGCCCCACGCAACAAGCGTCCTCATTGCAAAGCTGGGGGACCGTGCTGAGGCATCTGTGAGTAAACGTGGTCCGAGCCCCAGGCCAGCTGCTGCTGAAATGTTCCCACCCTTCCCAGATAAAACACCTGAATATGTTCAAGGACTTGAAAGCCTAGAGGAAGGGCAATGGAGCCACACGAGTGATTGCATGCCAGCCAACTTGGTGCCTGCAGGCCAGCCAGGATGGTCCTGGCCCTGGGTGCTCTTCTGGAAGCTTTCCATTTCCCTGCCTGAGATACCCCTCCTGTCCCGGCCCCCACTGATTTCTTCCTTCCTCACGTCTGCCCAGGGAGAAATTCCAGCGCCAGGTATGGGTGACACATCCTCTTCTTTAGCAGGTGGCATCTTGACAACTGCTGCAGAAAGTCCAGCAGAGCCCCACTCACACTGGGCCACCCACAACGCCGTGACCTGTCACTCCCTCCCACAAGCCCAGCCCCGAGACTGCTGACAGGGCAGAGAAAATGGCGTCAGGCACAGCTGCAGGGGTTCTTGCTGCCTGGAGCGGTGTTTATATTGATCTCAAAACAGGCACACCTGGGGAGGGCTGGCCGGCATGGTCAGGCTGCCCAGGTCAGCCAATCATCACCCCTCAGGGTCTCACAGTTGCAGAAAATGGAACTTGCTGAATCGGCCAGGTCCAAGGAACAGGTGTGGGCTCTTGAGAGTCAGGATAGACAATGGGCTGCAGCTCTGGCTTGTATTCTAATCATTTTATCTGGCCCATGAGTGGGAGACAGCTTCAAGAAAACCCTGGCCTAATAAGAGGACCCCAGGAGTCAGGGAGAGGAGGGGTGGGTGGTGGGTGGTGGGTGGAGACAGAGGCCTGGTGCCCCGGGTGCAGTGGAAGTCTCTGGAAGACCAGGTGGTGGCAGGCCGTACAGAGTGATGCCCAGGGTCACAGACCTGTCGGAGTTGCTATTTGTTAGTTCAAGTCCTGCTCTGAGGTGCTCTGTGTCAGATCTGAGTGACAGGTGAGCTGAGAGTGCTCTGCAATGAGGGCAATGTGCACGGTTCCTGTGTGCCCTGCCCTGCCACAGTACCTGCAAGTGTAGCTCTGTATCCTGGGAGGGAGCTGACCACGAGAGCCCCATGGGCTGCAGGGGACCTGCCCAGGGAACCCCATATCCTGGGATGGGCCTGACCATGAGAGCCCCATGGGCTGGTGTGGAGGTGGGGTACCTGCCCAGGTGAGCTCCATATCCTGAGATTGGCCTGACCACGAGAGCCCCATGGGCTGCCAGGGGCCTGGTAAAGATGTCAGGATCGTCAGTGAAGCCACCGAGTATATACCTCCAGTAGTTCCTAATTCCTACACCCTGCTGGTCATTCTACCAACCACCAGGAGACGGTATTCTGTATTAGTCTTCAATGATGCCTTCTTTTGTATGCCATTAGTCCCAGAGTCACAAGAAATTTTGGCTTGTAAGTGGCAGGACTCAACATACAACTAAAACAATACATCCAGGCCGTCTTGCCCCAAGTGTTCAAAAATTCCCACACCATCTTTGGGGAAAGCTTAGCTAAAGACGTAAAAGTTCTACCTCTGGAAAAGGAAACACTCCTTCAATATGCTGACGACATTCTGATCACCAGCCCTACTAAGGAGGCCTCTGAACTACCAAGCCAATAAAGGATAGAAGTTGTCCAAGAAAAAGCTCAAATATCACAGACTACGGTGACCTGCCTGGGCTTCATTCTCACAGAAGGTCGGAGAAGCTCATCCCAGGAAAGGGAAGAAACAATTTACAGCCTTACCCCTTTCTAAAACTAGAAGACAGCTTAGGGGTTCCTGGGGAGGCCAGAGTTTGCTGCTTCTGGATCCCTAACTACAGTCTACTAGCTGGGCCTCTATATGAAACACTGAAAGGAAAAGATGATGATCCTTTTGAATAGAATCCAGAAGTGGCCTTTCAAGAATGGAAAGAGCAGTCAATTCAGACCCTTGCCCTGGAACTCCCTAATTTAGCTAAACCCTTTGACCTTTACATTCCTGGTGAAAGGTGAATTGCCATTGGAGTATTAGTGCAAAACCTGGGACCACTTGAAATGGAACAATGCAAGAATGCCATCCAGGTAGGATAAACTATAGTCACCAAGGGGCTTGGCCCACTGCAACATCTGGCCAACATACTGGCGGTATCAAAAAACCTGGAAATCAGCAGCTCAAAAGGCCACCTCCCTCCTAAGGGAAAAGGACCCCACGTGGTGTTCCTAACCCCCAACCATGCCCTGAAGTTGCAGGGTTTGCTCCGTGGGCACACTGACCTCCAGTGAGGAAGCCCTCCTACTCCAACATCCAGAGAGATATCCGGGGGCAACGGGGCACCATGACGACACATGTGACCATCACTTGACCTGGAGTTTCTCTCATAAAACAACAAGAGTGTGTCACAAAAGAGTAGACTACTGCTTGCAGGACTTACTGCACCCAGAGGGGAGGTAATAATCTTGGCAGGGGAACCGTATATCACGCTGTCACCATAGAAAAGCCTACAGACACCGTGATGATGGTGACCAGTAAGACCGGCTGGACTCCTGTTTACTTCAAAAGGCTGTTGACTCAGTGGCCATCATGGTCCTTCATCACAACTGACCCTGGACTGTCCGGGAGTTGAGCAGGCAGGGTCCTGACACCTGGTGCTGTTTTTACGTTAATTCAGAGGCCTAATTGAAGAAAGTGCAGACTACTAGTCAGAGCATCTAGGCTGGCAGAAACGGTCAGCCTAAAGTGTCTGAACAAATGTGTGGCGGGGTGAAAGTGGACCTCACAGCGTCACTGCACATTTCCTTCCCGGACCCTTAAAGGTCATTAGAATCTATAACACTTCCAATGCTCGTGCTCAGGCAGATGAACAGGGAGGCTGGAGGCCTGGGGACAATCAACGTCACCTAGAGGCTGCTGGGGAGAAGTTCTGACCCTCGCCCACGGGTATAAGGGCTCCTAACTCAGCACTCAGCAGTTACAGAAGAAGGGTCTGCACCCTCAGCACTCCAAGAATGAGGAAGAGGACAAAAGGCAGAAGAGGGGTTTGTCCCAGGCAAAGCCCATTAAAAATCCCTGGGAGATAAAAATAGAATCTGGGCAATAAAATAAAGTCTAACCTTTCTTATCCTTTGTGCTTTGTCTAATTTCATGTGCTCCTAGGGTCCCGCATACAGAGGTTCCACACCCGGCACTTCAGACCAGATTTCCTAGTACAGAATGGCTGGGTCGACACATCAGGTCCTGGGGCCCAGTGCAGACTCCGCGATATAGAGCCTGAGCTGCAGCCAACAGGGCCCTCGAGAGCTCTGCCCCCTCCCTCCCACTGAATCTGACAGGATCTCTACACAGCAGCCCAGCCCACAGCCCACGGGGTAGCACATGCTCTCACCTCTCCATTCTCTGATCAAAATATAAAGTTTCCTTTGCTTCTGAACCAAACTCAGTCTCGATCTTTTGGCTCCAATGACACTGGGCGTGGGGACACTTGTTGGGGTCCACTCTGGAGGATCAGTAACAGAAATTGAGAACGTTGTAACTTCAATGAACAGATGTGTGAGCCAAACTATAATTAACATAGAACAGTGTATAAGGCTCGGGTAAAATAAGATGTTTCTAACACTTCCATTTGATATTTCCATCACTTTATTATAAGCAAGTTCAGTGAAAAGGTTTGTCTTATTTGTCAGGTCAATATTAGAGAAGCGAAGTGATTTCTTTCCAAGGATGTACATCTAATAATCTTGGTTAAAGCTTCAATCTTGTTTTAAATGCTTTTCCATTGAAAATGATACCTCTCATTCAGCTCCCCCATTTCTGAGAAGTATAAAATCTTATAAGTTATTATTACCAAAGTGGAAAGGTGGGAGGAGGGATAAATTAACAGTTTGGGATTAACACATACACACTGCTATGTATAAAATAGATCGTCAACAAGGAACTACTCTATAGCACAGGGAACTACACTCAATATTTTGCAATAACCTATAAGGGGAAATAATCTGAAAAAGAATAGATATTTTTATTGACATCATCTATCAATGACAGTTAAAATGGAACCTAAGGGAAGCCGGTGGTCAGTGCTTCTGACCCTGAAGACTTCAATCATCTAAAGTTTGGACTCTGCCTACTTCCCAAGGCCCTTAATGAACATATGTGTAGCCGTAGCTTAAAAAATTCCCCAGTTTGGGTAGCGGAGAGACACTGATTTTGAAAAAGCCCTGGTGTTCTCCTCACATGAACGGGACACTTCCTACAGCTAAAACATGCCTGTCACACCCAGAGGATGGTATATCGTCTGATCGGGAAGAGTTTGGAAAAGGCATCTCATCTCCTCATCTCCTGGTGCTCGGGTTCACCACTCCGGCGTCTTTACTAACAGTCTCCCCACTTGGAGATGTCAGCACTGTCAACATCCTGTTGCACACAGTTTGGAATTTGTCCAAGGATGAAGCAGAAGGAGGAGGAACAATGAGAGACAAGTCCTAGGTTTTCGGACAGACATATGTCACTCTAATTTCCAATCAGGAAGACGAATTGACCAAAGGCTAGGGTTGCCCATGGAAACAGAATAGGGCTTGAGGAAATCCCGCTGCTTTGTGGCCAGTTCCCATAAACACAAGTTGAAAAATGGAACTCAGGGACACTAAAATTCACGAAACTGCAGAGTTGAAAATATCTCTCACTGAAAAATGTCTTGAGGAAAGTCAGAGAAAAGGACTTGTAAGCAACGGAGAATGGCAGGAAAGGGATTGGATGAGGTAGAAAGGACTCGCCATTAAGCACAAGAAAAGGGGCTGAACATTGCCAACATTGCAGTTGGCCAAAAAGGGTGTATGCATCTTTTTCTGTATATATTCAAGAAAAGGGCATACACTTTTTTAGCCAACCAAACAGGTGGGCACTGGAAATCAATACTACAAAACATATCACTTCGCATCAGTCAGAAGAGCCTTCCTCATAAAGTGTAAACACCAGAAATGCAGGACAGGGCAAGGAGAAAAGGGAGCCCTGTGAGGCTTATAGTGGAAATGTATATTGCCAACGGTCACTCTAGAAAAGTGTATTGTGATTACTAAAGCATCTAAAAAATGAGCTACAGAGCACAGGGCACTTGCACTCATGGACGTATATCTTGGGAAAAAGAAAAATCGAGAGGACACAGGCACCCCAATGTTTACCGCCTCTCTGTTTAATATATCCTCGATTAGGTTATAATTTATATGTCTCTGGAGGGAAAAAATGGACAGAGGTGTGGCACTTATGTAGAGTGGAATATTACTCAGCCTGAAAATCAATGAAACATGGCCAGTTGTAACAACCCCAGAGGAGTTACGTATGATCATTTGAAGTCACATAATTCAAAAAGACAAAGACATACGATATTACTAATACATGGAATGTAAACGTGGCTACAAATGAACTGAATTACAAAAGAGAACGGGGTCTCAAATTTAGAAAACCAACTTATGCTTGCTTAAGGATCAAGGAGAGTTGGGGTGCTGCATAAAACCAGAGATTGAAATTAGCACAGATACCGTTCCATAAGCCAAATATGTAATAGAAAAAACCTACTTCCTGGTCAACGAAATGGACTCAACACCCCATATTCAGTGCCTAGGAATATACAGGATGAGTAAGAGTCTTAATACCTATGGATTTATATGTCTCCATAAGAGAATCAAGCGTGTGTACAGTGACAAAAACGCAGCAGTGAAAATCAGCTAAATCCCATTATCAAAATAAATTTCAAAAACAAAACACAATGACAGTGAAATAGAGAGCAATTCTTAAATAATTCATTCAGGGCTTGTGATGCAACCTGGATTTACCTCATCTACACCCAGAGCTGCGTGAGACATAAGTTTGGAGACATCGGGCTGATAGCATTGGTGAGGTTCAATGAGCAAATGCAGACCATTTGAAGTCATACTGTATGGTACCCTTTCCATGGGTCCCAACTCTCCAGGTTTAAGCGATTCTTCCTTCAGCTAAAACATGCATAGGAAACCCACAGTATGGTGCACCGTGTGACCGGGAAACATTTTCAAATGCATCTCAGTTTTCGTCCCCTTTTACTCGGGTGCACAATTCCAGACCCTTTACTAACACTCTCCCCACTTGGAGAGTCAGTGCCTTTAACCTCCTGTTTGGCACAGTTTGCAATTTCTGCGCAAGATGAACAGGAATAGGGAGAACCAATGAGAGACTAGTTGTAGGTGTATGCACGGGCAAATTTAACGCTCATTTCCCACCAGGAAGAGGAATTAACCAAACGCTCAGCATGCCGTGCCGGAACTAGATTAGGTCCTGAAGCAATCCTGCCGGTTTGCGGCCAGCTCACAAGAAAGCGATTTGAAGAAAGGAGCTCAGGGGCACTGTAATTCACAAACCTGCAGAGTTATAAATGACTGCTATCATCCAAAAATATATTGAAGGAAGGCTGCGAAGACGACTTGAAAGCGGGGCAGAATTGCAGGAAAACGATTTCAGGGGGTAGACTGGAATTGCATTTAAAGCATAGGAAAAGAGGCAGAACGTCGACAATGATGCACTTGGCCAAAAAGGGCGTATGCGAATTTTCCTGAATATATTCAGGAAAAAACGCATACGCCCTTTTTGGCCAACCAAGCAAGCATGTTAAAGAAATCTGCACTACAATGAAGTCTCACTGCCCCCCGGTCAAAAGGGACATCTGAAAAAAGTGTAAAATGCAGAAATGCAGCACAGGCCATGGAGAACAGGGAGCCTTGTTATGCTGATGGGTGGGATGTAAATTGCCAACAGCCACTCTGGAGAAGTGTATGGTGTTTCCTGAAACACCTAAAAAACAAAGCAACGGAGCCTATGGCACTTCCACTTATGGTCCTATAGCTTAGGGAAATTAAAATCAAAAACACACAGCCACCCCAAAGCTTTAGACAGCTCTGTTTACAAGAACCTCGTCTACGGTACAAGTTAAATATCCCAGAAAGCAAAAAATGGATAAAGAAGTTGTGGTACGTACGTACAATTGAATATCACTCACGAATGAAATCTATGTCATCTGGACCGTCGTGGCATAATGAGTGGATTCAGGTACGATGATTCTAAGAGAAATAAGTCACACAGAAAATGAAACATCATAAGATATCACTAATACATGGAATGTAAACTTGGCTACACATGAACTGAATTACAAAACAGAACAGGGTCTCAAATTTAGAAAACCAACTAATGTTTGCTTAAGGGGAAAGGTGAGTTGGGGTGCTGCATAAAACCAGAGATAGAAATTAGCACAGATACCATTCCATACGTCAAATACGTAATAGTCAAGACCTACCCCTTGCTCAACGAAATGGGCTAAACACCCTATATTCAACGCCTAGGAATACACCTGACTAGTAAGAATCTTCAAACCAATGGATTTATATGTCTCCGTAAGAGAATGAAGCGTGTGTACAGCGGCATGAATGCAGCAGAGAAAATCCGATAAATCCCATTATCAAAATGAATTACACAAACAAAACCCAAGGACAGTGAAATAGAGAGCAATTCTTAAATAATTCATTCAGGGCTTGTGATGCAACCTGGATTTACCACATCTACACCCAGAGCTGAGTGAGACATAAGGTTGGGCACTTCGGGCTGATAGCATTGGTGAGGTTCGATGAGCAAATGCAGACCCTTTGAAGTCATACAGCATGGTACCCATTCCATGGGTCCCAACTCTCCAAGTTTAAGGGATTCTTCCTTCAGCTAAAACATGCATGGGAAACCCACAGTATGGTGCACCGTGTGACTGGCAAACGTTTTCAAATGCATCTCAGTTTTCGTCCCCTTTTACTCGGGTTCACCATTCCAGACCCTTTACGAACACTCTCCCCACTTGGAGAGCCAGTGCCTTTAACCTCCTGTTGGGCACAGTTTGCAATTTCTGCGCAAGATGAAAAGGAAGAGGGAGAACGAATGAGAGACTAGCTGTAGGTGTCTGCACGGGCAAATTTAATGCTCATTACCCAGCAGGAAGAGGAATTAACCAAAGGCTCAGCATGCCGTGCCGAAACCAGATTAGGGCCTGAGGCAATCCTGTGGGTTTGCGGCCAGCTCACAAGATAGCGAGTTGAAGAAAGGAGCTCAGGGGCACTGTAACTCACAAACCTGCAGAGTTATAAATGACAGCTATCGTCCAAAAATATATTGAAGGAAGGCTGCGAAGACGACTTGTAAGCGGGACAGATTTGCAGGAAAACGATTTCAGGGGGTAGACGGGAATTGCATTTAAAGCATAGGAAAAGAGGCAGAACGTCGACAATGATGCTCTTGGCCAAAAAGGGCGTATGCGTTTTTTCCTGAATATATTCAGGAAAAAACGCATACGCCCTTTTTGGCCAACCAAGCAAGCATGTTAAAGAAATCTGCACTATAAAGAAGTCTCACTGCCCCCCGGTCAAAAGGGCCATCTGAAAAAAGTGTAAAATCCAGAAAGGCAGCACATGCCATGGAGAACAGGGAGCCTTGTTATGCTGATTGTCGGGATGTAAATTGCCAACAGCCACTCTGGCGAAGTGTATGGTGTTTCCCGGAACACCGAAAAAACAAAGCTACGGAGCCTACGGCACTTCCACTTATGGTCCTATAGCTTAGGGAAATTAAAATCAAAAACACACAGCCACCCCAAAGTGTCGGACGGCTCTGTTTACAAGAACCTCGTCTACGGTACAAGTTAAATATCCCAGAATGTGAAAAATGGATAAAGAAGTTGTGGTACGTACGTACAATGGAATATCACTCAGCAATGAAATCTATATCATCAGGCCCGTCGCGGCATAATGAGTGGATTCAGGTACGATGATTCTAAGTGAAATAAGTCACACAGAAAATGAAACATCATAAGATATCACTAATACACGGAATGTAAACTTGGCTACACATGAACTGAATTACAAAACAGAACAGGGTCTCAAATTTAGAAAACCAACTTATGCTTGCTTAAGGGGAAAGGTGAGTTGGGGTGCTGCATAAAACCAGAGATAGAAATTAGCACAGATACCTTTCCATAAGCCAAATATGTAATAGTCAAGACCTACCCCTTGCTCAACGAAATGGACTAAACACCCCATATTCAACGCCTAGGAATACACCTGAGTAGTAAGAATCTTCAAACCCATGGATTTATATGTCTCCGTAAGAGAATGAAGCATGTGTACAGCGGCATGAATGCAGCAGAGAAAATCCGAAAAATCCCATTATCAAAATGAATTACACAAACAAAACCCAAGGACAGTGAAATAGAGAGCAATTCTTAAATAATTCATTCAGGGCTTGTGATGCAACCTGGATTTACCACATCTACACCCAGAGCTGAGTGAGACATAAGGTTGGGCACTTCGGGCTGATAGCATTGGTGAGGTTCGAAGAGCAAATGCAGACCCTTTGAAGTCATACAGCATGGTACCCATTCCATGGGTCCCAACTCTCCAAGTTTAAGGGATTCTTCCTTCAGCTAAAACATGCATGGGAAACCCACAGTACGGTGCACCGTGTGACTGGCAAACGTTTTCAAATGATTCTCAGTTTTCGTCCCCTTTTACTCGGGTTCACCATTCCAGACCCTTTACGAACACTCTCCCCACTTGGAGAGTCAGTGCCTTTAACCTCCTGTTGGGCACAGTTTGCAATTTCTGCGCAACATGAAAAGGAATAGGGAGAACGAATGAGAGACTAGCTCTAGGTGTCTGCACGGGCAAATTTAACGCTCATTTCCCAGCAGGAAGAGGAATTAACCAAAGGCTCAGCATGCCGTGCCGGAACCAGATTAGGGCCTGAGGCAATCCTGAGGGTTTGCGGCCAGCTCACAAGATAGCGAGTTGAAGAAAGGAGCTCAGGGGCACTGTAACTCACAAA
Organism: Delphinapterus leucas; assembly: GCF_059928025.1. Classification (NCBI taxonomy): domain Eukaryota; kingdom Metazoa; phylum Chordata; class Mammalia; order Artiodactyla; family Monodontidae; genus Delphinapterus; species Delphinapterus leucas. The sequence continues at coordinate 6,556,405 of NW_028322236.1, read as the reverse complement.
CCTGCAGAGTTATAAATGACAGCTATCGTCCAAAAATATATTGAAGGAAGGCTGCGAAGACGACTTGTAAGCGGGACAGATTTGCAGGAAAACGATTTCAGGGGGTAGACGGGAATTGAATTTAAAGCATAGGAAAAGAGGCAGAACGTCGACAATGATGCTCTTGGCCAAAAAGGGCGTATGCGTTTTTTCCTGAATATATTCAGGAAAAAACGCATACGCCCTTTTTGGCCAACCAAGCAAGCATGTTAAAGAAATCTGCAGTACAATGAAGTCTCACTGCCCCCCGGTCAAAAGGGCCATCTGAAAAAAGTGTAAAATCCAAAAAGGCAGCACAGGCCATGGAGAACAGGGAGCCTTGTTATGCTGATGGGCGGGATGTAAATTGCCAACAGCCACTCTGGAGAAGTGTATGGTGTTTCCCGGAACACCGAAAAAACAAAGCTACGGAGCCTACGGCACTTCCACTTATGGTCCTATAGCTTAGGGAAATTAAAATCAAAAACACACAGCCACCCCAAAGTGTCGGACGGCTCTGTTTACAAGAACCTCGTCTACGGTACAAGTTAAATATCCCAGAATGTGAAAAATGGATAAAGAAGTTGTGGTACGTACGTACAATGGAATATCACTCAGCAATGAAATCTATGTCATCAGGCCCGTCGCGGCATAATGAGTGGATTCAGGTACGATGATTCTAAGTGAAATAAGTCACACAGAAAATGAAACATCATAAGATATCACTACTACACGGAATGTAAACTTGGCTACACATGAACTGAATTACAAAACAGAACAGGGTCTCAAATTTAGAAAACCAACTTATGCTTGCTTAAGGGGAAAGGTGAGTTGGGGTGCTGCATAAAACCAGAGATAGAAATTAGCACAGATACCTTTCCATAAGCCAAATATGTAATAGTCAAGACCTACCCCTTGCTCAACGAAATGGACTAAACACCCCATATTCAACGCCTAGGAATACACCTGACTAGTAAGAATCTTCAAACCCATGGATTTATATGTCTCCGTAAGAGAATGAAGCGTGTGTACAGCGGCATGAATGCAGCAGAGAAAATCCGATAAATCCCATTATCAAAATGAATTACACAAACAAAACCCAAGGACAGTGAAATAGAGAGCAATTCTTAAATTATTCATTCAGGGCTTGTGATGCAACCTGGATTTACCACATCTACACCCAGAGCTGAGTGAGACATAAGGTTGGGCACTTCGGGCTGATAGCATTGGTGAGGTTCGATGAGCAAATGCAGACCCTTTGAAGTCATACAGCATGGTACCCATTCCATGGGTCCCAACTCTCCAAGTTTAAGGGATTCTTCCTTCAGCTAAAACATGCATGGGAAACCCACAGTATGGTGCACCGTGTGACTGGCAAACGTTTTCAAATGCATCTCAGTTTTCGTCCCCTTTTACTCGGGTTCACCATTCCAGACCCTTTACGAACACTCTCCCCACTTGGAGAGTCAGTGCCTTAAACCTCCTGTTGGGCACAGTTTGCAATTTCTGCGCAAGATGAAAAGGAATAGGGAGAACGAATGAGAGACTAGCTCTAGGTGTCTGCACGGGCAAATTTAACGCTCATTTCCCACCAGGAAGAGGAATCAACCAAAGGCTCAGCATGCCGTGCCGGAAACACATTAGGGCCTGAGGCAATCCTGTGGGTTTGCGGCCAGCTCACAAGATACCGAGTTGAAGAAATGAGCTCAGGGGCACTGTAACTCACAAACTTGCAGAGTTATAAATGACAGCTATCGTCCAAAAATATATTGAAGGAAGGCTGCGAAGACGACTTGTAAGTGGGGCAGAATTGCAGGAAAACGATTTCAGGGGGTAGACGGGAATTGCATTTAAAGCATAGGAAAAGAGGCAGAACGTCGACAATGATGCTCTTGGCCAAAAAGGGCGTATGCGTTTTTTCCTGAATATATTCAGGAAAAAACGCATACGCCCTTTTTGGCCAACCAAGCAAGCATGTTAAAGAAATCTGCACTACAATGAAGTCTCACTGCCCCCCGGTCAAAAGGGCCATCTGAAAAAAGTGTAAAATCCAGAAAGGCAGCACAGGCCATGGAGAACAGGGAGCCTTGTTATGCTGATGGGCGGGATGTAAATTGCCAACAGCCACCCTGGAGAAGTGTATGGTGTTTCCCGGAACACCGAAAAAACAAAGCTACGGAGCCTACGGTACTTCCACTTATGGTCCTATAGCTTAGGGAAATTAAAATCAAAAACACACAGCCACCCCAATGTGTCGGACGGCTCTGTTTACAAGAACCTCGTCTACGGTACAAGTTAAATATCCCAGAATGTGAAAAATGGATAAAGAAGTTGTGGTACGTACGTACAATGGAATATCACTCAGCAATGAAATCTATGTCATCAGGCCCGTCACGGAATAATGAGTGGATTTAGGTACGATGATTCTAAGTGAAATAAGTCACACAGAAAATGAAACATCATAAGATATCACTACTACACGGAATGTAAACTTGGCTACACATGAACTGAATTACAAAACAGAACAGGGTCTCAAATTTAGAAAACCAACTTATGCTTGCTTAAGGGGAAAGGTGAGTTGGGGTGCTGCATAAAACCAGAGATAGAAATTAGCACAGATACCTTCACATAAGCCAAATATGTAATAGTAAAGGCCTACCCTTTGCGCAATGAAATGGACTCAATACCCCATATTCAACACCTAGGAATACACCTGACTGGTAAGAATCTTCAAACCCATGGATTTATATGTCTCCGTTAGGGAATGAAGCGTGTGTACAGCAACATGAATGCAGCAGAGAAAATCCGATAAATCCCATTATCAAAATGAATTACAAAAACCAAACACAAGGACAGTGAAATAGAGAGCAATTCTTAAATAATTCATTCAGGCTTGTGATGCAACCTGGATTTACCACATCTACACCCAGAGCTGAGTGTGACATAAGGTTGGGCACTTCGGGCTGATAGCACTGGTGAGGTTCGATGAGCAAATGCAGACCCTTTGAAGACATACTGCATGGTACCCATTCCATGGGTCCCAAATCTCCAGTTATAAGGGATTCTTCCTTCAGCTCAAAACATGTATGGGAAACCCACAGTATGGTGGACCGTGTGACCGGCAAACGTTTTCAAATGCATCTCAGTTTTCCTCCCCTTTTACACAGCTTCACCATTCCAGACCCTTTACTCACACTCTCTCCACTTGGAGAGTCAGTGCCTTTAACCTCCTGTTGGGCACAGTTTGCAATTTCTGCACAAGATGAACAGGAATAGGGAGAACCAATGAGAGACTAGCTGTAGGTGTTTGTACGGGCAAATTTAACGCTCATTTCCACCAGGAAGAGGAATTAACCAAAGGCTCAGCATGCCGTGCCGGAAACAGATTAGGGCCTGAGGCAATCCTGTGGGTTTGCGGCCAGCTCACAAGATAGCGAGTTGAAGAAATGAGCTCAGGGGCACTGTAACTCACAAACTTGCAGAGTTATAAATGACAGCTATCGTCCAAAAATATATTGAAGGAAGGCTGCGAAGACGACTTGTAAGTGGGGCAGAATTGCAGGAAAACGATTTCAGGGGGTAGACTGGAATTGCACTTAAAGCCTAGGAAAAGACGGAGAACAGCGACAATGATGCACTTGGCCAAAAAGGGCGTATGCGTTTTTTCCTGAATATAATCAGGAAAAAACGCATATGCCCTTTTTGGCCAACCAAGCAAGCGTGTAAAGAAATCTGCACTAAAATGAAGTCTCTCTGCCCCCCGGTCAAAAGGGCCATCTGAAAAAAGTGTAAAATCCAGAAAGGCAGGACAGGCCATGGAGAAGAGGGAGCATTGTTATCCTGATGGTCGGCATGTGAATTGCCAACAGCCACTCTGGAGAAGTGTATGGTATTTCCTGAAACACATAAGAAACAAAGCAACACAGCCTATGGCACTTCCACTTATGGTCCTATAGCTTAGGGAAATTAAAATCAAAACCACACAGGCACCCCAAAGTTTGGAACGGCTCTGTTTACGAGAACCTCTTGTACGGTACAAGTTAAATATCCCAGAGGGCGAAAAATGGATAAAGAAATTGTGGTTCTTACGTACAATGGAATATCACTCAGCAATGAAATCTATGTCATCAGGCCCGTAGCGGCATAATGAGTGGATTCAGGTACGATGATTCTACGTGCAATAGGTCACACAGAAAAAGAAACATCATAAGATATCACTAATACAAGGAATGTAAACTTGGCTACACATGAAATGAATTACAAAACAGAACAGTGTCTCAAATTTAGAAAACCAACTTATGCTTGCTTTTTGGGAAAGGTGAGTTCGGGTGCTGCATAAAAACAGAGATTGAAATTCGCACTGATACCGTTCCATAAGCCAAATATGTAATAGACAAGACCTACTGCTTGCTCAACGAAATGGGCTCAACACCCCATATTCAACGCCTAGGAATATACCTGCCTAGCAAGAATCTTAAAACCCATGGATTTATATGTGTCCATAAGAGAATCCAGCGTGTGTTCAGTGGCCTAAAGGCAACAGTGAAAATCCGATAAATCACATTATCAAAATAAATTTCAAAAACAAAACACAATGACAGTGAAATAGAGAGCAATTCTTAAATAATTCACTCAGGGCTTCTGATGCAACCTGGATTTACCACATGTACACCCAGTGCTGGGGAGACATAAGGCCGGACACTTCGCCCTGATAGTATTGTTGAGGTTCGGTGAGCAATTGCAGACCCTTTGAAGTCATACTGCATGGTACCCATTCCAAGGGTCCCAACTCTCCAGGTTTAAGGGATTCTTCCTTCCGCTACATCATGTATGGGAAACCCAGAGTATGGTCCACCATGTGATTGGGAAACGTTTTCAAATGCATCTCAGTTTTCGTCCCTTTATACTCGGGTTCACCATTCCAGATGCTTAACTAACACTCTCCCCACTTGGAGAGTCAGTGCCTTTAACCTCCTGTTTGTCACAGTTTGCAATTTCTGCACAAGATGAACAGGAATAGGGAGAACCAATGAGAGACTAGCTGTAGGTGTCTGCACGGGCAATTTAATGCTCATTTCTCACCAGGAAGTGGAATTAACCAAAGGCTCAGAATGCCGTGCCGGAACCAGATTAGGGCCTGAAGCAATACTGCGGGTGTGCAGGCAGCTCACAAGATAGCGAGTTGAACAAAGGAGCTCAGGGGCACTGTAATTCACAAACCTGCAGAGTTATAAATGACAGCTATCGTCCAAAAATATATTGAAGGAAGGCTGCGAAGAGGACTTGAAAGCGGGGCAGAATTCCAGGAAAACGATTTCAGGAGGTAGACGGGAAATGCACTGAAAGCATAGGAGAAGAGGCAGAACCTCGACAATGATGCACTTGTTCAAAAATTGCATATGCGTTTTTTCCAAAGCCCTCCTTAAAGAGGGTAGGGGGCTCCCAGCATGCTTCAGTGGCCAACAGAAGGCCCACATCACCAAGGTGACGTGAGCCAGCCAGGCAGGAGTGACCTCACATCAGAGGGCCCACCTCACAGAAGGGTAAGGGACCCAGCCATTATCAGACTCTCACCAGAGGGCCCACATCAGCAAGGGGCTGGGAACCAGGCAGGAGTGTCTTCACACCCGTGGGGCCACATCATCGCAAGTTGAGGTACCCAGCACATGTGGCCTCAAACCAGAGGACCCACATCTCCATGGGTCTCGGAGCGAGGCAGGCAGGATGAACCTCAAAACACGTGGCCCATTGTATAAAAAAGGTGAGGAATCCAGCAGTTGGAACATCCCAGCAGGCGGCCCAGAGCACCGAGGCTATGGGATCCAGGCAATGATGAACTCACAACAGAGGGCCCTCATCATGAAACTGTGAGCAACCTAGCCATTGTGACCTCAGAGCACAAGGCCCACATCCCCATGGGGAAGCGAACCAAGCAGGAGTGTCATCGCACCAGTGGGCACACATCAGAAAATGTGGGGAGCCCAGCAGTTAGGGCCTGATGCCAGAGGGCCCTCATCACCGAGGAGAGGAGGCTACCAGCAGGCTCCAACTGCTACAAGAGGGCCAACGTCGCCAATGCGGGGTGTGCCAGCCAGGCAGGAGTGACCTCAGAGCAGAGGGCCAACCTCAAAAAAGTGTGAGGAACCCAAAGAGGATTAGACTCTCACCAGAGGGCCCACATCACCAAGAGGATCAGAACCAGGCAGGACTGTCTTCACACCAGGGTGACCACATCATAGAAAGGTGAGGAACCCAGCACATGTGGCCTAAACCAGAAGACCCACATCTCCAAGGGGCTCGGAGTGAGGCATGCAGGAGTAGCCTCACAACACAGGGCCCATAGAATAAAAAAGCTGAGGAATCCTGCAGTGGGAACCTCCCAGCAGGCGGCCCAGAGCACCGAGTCTATGCGATCCAGGCTGCAGTGAACTCACAGCAGAGGGCCCATATCATGAAACTGTGAGCAACCCAGCCATTGGGACCTCACAGCAGAAGGCCCACATCCCCATGGGGTTGGGAACATGGCAAGAGTGTCCTCGCACCACTTAGCACGTATCAGAAAAAGTGGGTACCCAGCAGTTACGGCCTGACGCTAGAGAGCCCTCATCACCGAGGGGAGGTGGCTCCCAGCAGGCTCCAACTGCCACAAGAGGGCCGATGTCGCCAAGGCGGGGTGTGCCAGCCAGTCAGTAGTGACCTCACAGCAGAGGGCCCACCTCACAGAAGGGTGAGGAACCCAGCCAGGATCAGACTCTCACCAGAGGGCCCACATCACCAAGGGGATAGAAACCAGGCAGGAGTGTCCTCACACCAGCGGGGCCACATCATCGAAAGGTGAGGGACCCAGCACACGTGGCCTCAAACCAGAGGACACACATCACCAAGGGGCTGGGAGTGAGTCAGGCAGGAGGAGTCTCCAAACAGAGGGCCCATAGAAGAGAAAAGGTGAGGAATCCCGCAGTTGGAACCTCCCCGCAGGCGGCCAGGAGCAGCGAGGCTATGGGATCCAGGCCGGAGTGAACTCACACCAGAGGGCCCTCATCATGAAACTGAGCCACCCACCGTTGGGACCTCAGAGCAGAAGGCCCATATTCCCATGGGGTTGGAAACCTGGCAGGAGTGTACTCACACCACAGGGCGCACATCAGAAAATTTTGGGAGCCCAGGAGTTAGAGCCTGACGCCAGAGGGCCCTCATTACCGAGGGGAGGAGACTCCCAGCAGGCACCAACTCCCAACTGAGGGCCCACGTCGCCAAGGTGACGTGTGCCAGTCAGGCAGGAGTGACCTCACAGCAGAGGGCCTACCTCACAGAAGGGTGAGGAAACCAGCCAGGATAAGACTCTCACCAGAGAGCCCACATCACCAAGGGGACCGGAACAAGGCAGGAGTGTCCTCACACCAGTGTGGCCACATTATAGAAAGGTGACGAACCCAGCACATGTGGTCTAAACCAGAGGACCCACATTTCCAAGGTGCTCCGAGTGAGGCAGGCAGGAGTAGCCTAACAACACAGGGCCCACAGAATAAAAAATGTGAGGAATCCAGCAGTTGGAACCCCCCAGCAGGTGGCCCAGAGTACGGAGCCTATGTGATCCAGGCCACAGTGAACTCACAGCAGAGGGCTCACATCATGACACTGTGAGCAACCCAGCTGGTGGGACCTCAGAGCAGAAGGCCCACATCCCCATGGGGATGGGAACGTGGCAGGAGTGTACTCGCACGACAGGGCACATATCAGAAAAATTTGGGAGCCCATGAGTTAGGGCCTGACGCCAGAGGGCCCTCATTACCGAGGGGAGGAGACTCCCAGCAGGCACCAACTCCCAACTGAGGACCCACATCGCCAAGGTGATGTGTGCCAGCCAGGCAGGAGTGACCTCACAGCAGAGGGCCCACCTCCCAGAAGGGTGAGGAATCCAGCCAGGATCAGACTCTCACCAGAGGGCCCCCATCACCAAGGGGATGGGAACCAGGCAGGAGTGTCCTCACACCAGTGGGGCCACATCAATAAAGGTGAGGAAACCGGCACATGTGGCCTCAAACCAGAGGACCCACATCACAAAGGGGCTGGGAGTGAGTCAGGAAGGAGGAGCATGAAAACACAGGACCCAAAGAATAAAAATGGTAAGGAATCCAGCAGTAGGAACCTCCCAGCAGGCGGCTCAGAGCACAGAGTCTATGGGATCTAGGCCTGAGTGAACTAACACCAGAGAGCCAACATCCTGAAACTGTGAACAACACAGGTGTTGGGACCATAGAGCAGAAGGCACATGGGGATGGGAACCTGGCAGGAGTGCCCTCACACCACTTAGCACGTATCAGAAAATGTGGGTAACCAGCAGTTAGGGCCTGATGCCAGAGGGTCTCATCACTGAGGGGAGGAGGCTCCCAGCGGGCTCCAACTGCCACCAGAGGGCCGACGTCGCCAAGGCGGGGTGTGTCAGCCAGGCAGGAGTGACCTCAGAGAAGAGGGCCCACCTCACAGAAGTGTGAGGAGCCCAACCAGGATCAGACTCTCACTGGAGGGCTCACATCACCAAGGGGATGGGAACCAGGCAGGAGTGTCCGCACACCAGTGGGGCCACATCTGCGAAAGGTGAGGAACCCAGCACATGTGGCCTCAAACCAGAGGACACACATCACCAAGGGGCTGGGAGTGAGGCAGGTGTCTGGAGGGGCACATTTAACTCTAATTTCCCACCAGGAAGAGGAATTAACCAAAGGCTCAGAGTGCCGTGCGGGACCCTGATTACGGCCTGAAGCAAACCTGCGGTTCTGTGGCCAGCTTTCAAGGAAACGAGTTAAGAAAGGAAATCACAGGCACTGTAATTCACAAACCTGCAGAGTTATAAATGACAGCTATTGGCAAAAATATATTGAAGTAA